>NC_080850.1:20907633-21223017 GCF_030435755.1 Ochotona princeps
CTACTCCAAACACAGCAGTCCTGCTGTCATCTGTTTTTATCGATGCATTTGTTAATGGAATCAGAAAGTTTTTCTCAAAATCAGAATGGATGAAAGATAGGGACTTGTTGACAAGCAGTTACTGAAAATTTTGTACACAGCCCGCATCTTGCCTTAGCATGAGACTTCATTGAGAGTGAACAACCACTATGACCGGCAATTGAGGCTTTTGGACAATGCAGGGGTAAGTAGGCCCAGTCAGGTGTATTGCCTGCAAAAGATAGGCTTCAAATATTGACCAGCCACTGCCTGTTGAAGAAAACAGGAGATAGCAAAAGGTGTGGTGCTGATTGAGCCTCTCTCCCGTGTGTTGAAAGAATTCAGCTTTAGCCCAAATCACCCTATGTTACTCAATCATTATCTTCAGAGAGAAATTCCATGTTGTAGGATGTTCTTGGCTCCAGGTATCTCAATTTTGAACTGCCTTAAATAATGAAGACCTTTTCACAGGGGGGGAAGTCCAAAGTAAGGTGAGTTTCAGACTCAACGTGATCTAGCATCCACCTTCTTTTCTCTCAGTGCCTTCATCCTTATCGTTGTCCACAGATGTCCAATTTTGGATCGTTTAGTGGTTGCAATGGCAACTGTAGCACATATACCCTGCAAAGGATTGGGTAATCATGCCTGTTCCATGTGTAGTGGAAATAAATCTTTTGCTTCCTTCTGATTGGATCACCCTGGCCTAAAAACAGATTCCATGAATGCTGATCTCTGTGATTGGCTTACAAATGTTTTTGCATAAAGGGCCAGAGAGTAAATAATGTAGGCTTTGTTGTACATATGGACTCTGTCACAACAATTCAACTCTGCCACCGTAGTGCAAACACAGCCGCAGACAATATGTAAATGAGTGTGGATGTTTGCCAATAAAATTTTATGTATGTTCAATGTCCAGAACAGTCAACTCTGTGGAGACCTAAAATAGATCAGTGCATGTCTAGCGCTTGAATGGATCCAGGAGGGGCTGTGAAAAGGGACTGTGGTGTGGATTGAGGGCTGTTGGTTTAAGAGGTAGGGACTTTCTTTCTGGAGAAATGAAAATGTTTTAAAATTGATTGCGGTTATGACTGTACAACACTCTGAGGATACCACAAGTCACTAAATTGTATCTTTCCCTTTTTAAAAAAAAGATTTATTTTCATTGGAAAGGCAGGTACACAGAGAGGAAGATATTCCGTCTGATGATTCACTGCCCACGTGACCACAATGGCCAGAGCTTTGACGATCCAAAGCCAGGAACCAGGAGCCTCTTCTGGATCTTTCATATGGTGAAGGATCCTCAACTGCGTTCGCAAACCAATCCTCAACTGCTTTCCCAGCCACAAGCAGGGAGCTGGATGGGAAGCGGTGCCACTGGGGTTAGAACCGGTGCCTACCTGGGATCCTGGCACATCAAGGCGAGGACTTTAGCTGCTAGGCTACCACACTGGGCCCAAATTGTATCTTTCATATGGTTAGTTGTATGTGAATGAAAACTCACATAACTATTTAAAAAAAAACTGTAGGGACACTGGGATTTAAATTTATACAACTTTTATATGCCAAGAAACACTTTTTTCCCCCAATATTTTAAAAATGTGAAGGTCGTGTATAGTTTTCTGGCAGTACTGGAGGGTCATATTTGGTCCTTGGTCTTTCACTTTCTCATTGCTTTCTTTAATCAGAATATCCTCCTGATTATATAGGTGAGGTATTCCTCTTCTGGCCAAAATGAGGGAAAAGTTGACACCAGAACAACAACAAATCAGGAGTAGTGTAGTGTGAAGAAAAGGGAGAGATAGCTGGATATCAAACAGCTGTTTTCCTTAGGGCAGTATAAGAAATAAGTCTTGTTGACCAAGCATGATCCTTGGGAATAAAACCCTTAACCTCAAGCTTTCATCAAAGCATTTCTTTTTAATTCCTCCTGTTTTTGCCAGGAGGAATTCTAGCACATGAAAATTGCTCTGTCTTAGTGTATTTCCAGTGATAGGTGAGCACCTTCATAATATGTTCAAGGAGTCAAAGGTATTCTTCCTATCAGAAGTAAACCAAGAGTTCTGTCCATGGGCACAACCAGGTCATTCTGGGTGACTTCCTGGAGTCCTCAATGATGCTTCAAGGCTTTGGGGCCTCAGGTCACTCTCTGTAGTCTCTTTGGCAATGAATGTCAAAAACAAAGCCTCCTCTTTTGGTTTCTGTTCTGGCTTCAGAGCGAGCCTTCTAGAGTTTGAGAGGAAGTTTGATGCTGTACAAAGATCACAGGACAAGAAGTCGCAAAACCTGACCTCAAGTCACTTCCTGACCTTCAGACAGTCTGTTAACATCCACACTAGACAGTCACACGTGTGCAAGGAACAACAAAGACAGATTACCTCTCTGGGCTTAGAGGATCGGAACACAATCCCTTCTACCTTGCAGGAAAAGGTTTTTGAGGCAAGAGTGTGCAAAATAAGACTTCAGGGAGAGGGCCTACAATCAATGAGAGACTAACGCTGGCTCAGGGTTCCAAGAGTGTGCTGCCCTGCATGAAGGCAAGGTGGGAGGGGGCAGAGCTAGGAGGAGGAGCTGTGGAGCAGCAGTCAGGTGCAGGGCCTTAGAGTGGGACAGAGGACCTCACCTGAGGCAGTCTGTGGGGTAAGGGAGGTACTGATTGATGACAATGCTCACCTGGCACTTTGGCTGCTCCCGCACACAAGATCCCACATCTCTGCATTTGTGAACACAACTTGCAGAGAAATTCCTGGCCACCGCTTCCTGGCTTGCAGCTTTGTGCGTGTTTCATTCTCCTCTAAGAAGGACGGGCTTTTCTGCTCCAGTGTGTTAAGGCAAGTTTATTTCCCTTTAAAGTGAACAAAATTGAGTTCATTGACTTTATAAGACTCCTGGTGCATGCTCTATATGACTTTTTTCATTATGTTCCTCCAGAAAGATCCTTCCTTAACCATCTCCTCAGCCAAGCTGGCAGGTGAATGGAAGGCCATTCTGGGTATCTAAAGGGAATTATCGTTCTCCCTCCAGGAAAGAGGTTTCTTGTAAAGCAGTGAAAAGCAGGGAGTGGTTGGAGGAGAAAGCTCCTTCAGGCCTAAGGTGCTGTTTTTCAGGCTAACTGGGAGTCAAGGCGGGGGAGAGCTGGCTAATAGCCTCAGGAAATTGCCATTACTTTAGAGGTTTTTGCATTGAATCTTCGGTTCTCAGTAGTGGTTAGTCATTTAATTGGAGAGAACTGTGGGTGGAGTGGGAGGAAGGCCTGGGGAAAGCAGGTGTGCTATCAAATGCTGGTGCACCTCAGGTGAACCTGAAAGAGGCGTTAGGCTGCCCCCAATGTCTCCATTGGACTGGAAGAGCAATTGCTCCCTGCCCCGGAAGACTGAAAGGACACCCTAGGAAGGTTCATTTTGAGACTCTGACTCTTTGAGTTACGCATACTATATTCCTATACCTTCTCTGCAGATGTCCTTTGAGCAGCTTCCTGGGCTGCTTTGTGGGTAAAGTCTGGAATCACACAGTCTTGAATTTGAGAATTCCTTCTACCAGGGGTCAGCAGAGCACACCTTGGTGAAATAGCTATTCATGTTTTCCCTTCTCTACAAAATGGGGTAAATTATAATCCATCTCCTAAGGCGGCTGTGAGATGAAGTGAGTGGTATAGGTTATTCTCAGTGCAGCATCCTAATCTGAGACTCAAGAACCTAGAACCCACAGGACATGACCAGAGCCAGACACAAAAGATGCATTGCGTTTATTTCACAGGATACTTAACTGCCTTTGTTCAATTCAGTCAGAATTTTTAACAAGCTAAAGGGTTGGAGGGTTTTATGTTATATTTAACTACAATAACCAATTTAATCAAAACCTTATTCCTCTAGCAATTTTGTATTTGAGCGTTGGTGACATGTGTAAACAATACCATGACCCTGGAGAGTAGTAGCAGGTCTCTGGGGACAAAGCCATCACTGGGAAACACTGTGTGGGTCAGACTGAGGGTATCAGAGTGTTAGAGTTTGATCCCTTCATCTTAAACAGTGACAGATTGAAGTTCCATAGCCCTCACACTATTTTTCTGCAGTAAGATATGCAAATATGCTTTCCATTCCAAAATAACCACCTGAATTCAGTCCTCCCTACGATCATCACCTTTGTTGTTGAGTAAATCTAATTATAACAGTGACAACCCCATACAAATTATTATGTTTAATGAGGAGAAGGTGTAATGATTAACAGTCATTAATTTGACTCATTTATTGGGTTTCCTTTAGGTAGAGGGCTCTAGTGGAGGAGCAAGGACACCACAGTACACAAATAAGTTCTTAATGTAATAGATCCCATTAGCGGGAATGGAGACAAGTAACTAATCAAATGCATGCTTTTATTTCAGTGAAGGGTAAGTATTAACAAAGAAAAACAGAATGACAGTAGAGAGACCAGAAGGGCTGGCATAACTATTAAAAGAGACTAAGGTAGGAAGTATCACTAGTCTCCAAAATCTATACTGTGAAATATTTGGAGGAAAGGCCACATGAATCAGATTGGAGCGAAAGGAGATCTCAGGCAGCATTACTGGAGAATAGCTTTCTATGTAAAAAGGCACAGTGACCAGGAGGGTTCTGAGACTGGAGTAAGCTGGGTGTTGTGTTCTAGCAAAGCAATACACTGGAAGTGGCTAGGATAGAATGAGCAAAAGGAAGAGAGGCAGGAAATGAAGATGGAAACATGTCAAGAAATCATATGATGTAGGATTTTGGAGTCCATAATAAGAACTGATTTCTGTAGAAGAGTGAGTTGGGGAAGCTTTAAAGGCCTCAACCAGGAGAATGGCATAATCTGATTTACCTTTGAAAGCAGAAATAGTCCGTTACAGATTCAAGTGAGAGATTGATGCCCTGCAGTGTTTCTGAAATCGAAGCAAGTGTTGGGAAGGACAAGTGATGTTTATCATGGGTATGTAGCTGGGATGTGGTGCACAGAGATAGGTACCTCCACATCTCAAATGCTCAAGGTCCTTGGCAATAAGGGAAATCCAAATTAAGACATTGATGAGGTACCACCTAACACCAGTAAGATTGGCCTACATGAAAAAAAAACACCAACAACACTTGTTGGCGAGGTTGCGGGGAAAAGGGAACCCTACTCCACTGCTGGTGGGCTGCAGGTTGGTACAGCCTCTATGGAAATCAGTATGGAGAACATTCAAACAACTCAAAATCAACTTACCGTATGATCCAGCAGTAGCACTCTTAGGAATATATCCAAAACACCTGTTTCACGAGAAACCAACATGCATCCCTATGTTCATAGCAGCACAATCAGTAATTGCAAAAACATGGAAGCAACCGAAATGCCCATCAGCAGAAGATTGGATAAGAAAGCTATGGTTCATCTACTCCATGGAATACTACACTCAGCTATTAAAAAAAAACAAAATGCAGTTCTTTGTGGGCAAATGGGCCCAACTGGAAACCATAATGCTAAGGGAAATGAACCAATCCCAAAAGGTTAGATACCACATGTTTGCCTTAATTTAAGATGAAATGATGTCAATATGAAAAATAGTACATGTAAACTGTAATATTATCTCAACCTCATGTGGTTAAGAACTTGCACATTTTTGGTTAACATATTGGTTACTCAATACTATGTCCACTAATTCCATAACATTATAAATTGTTGTTGATGTTATGTTGCGGCTTTTAATAGATCTGGATGACACTGTACTGGCTCTACATTCAGACCAGAGATGGTCTCCCCAACAAGCGTTGAACTTATCTGGACAATAAGATACTGGACTCTATGTTTGGTATATGCTTGCAATGAAAGAATCTCAATTGAACTTGAACTGTGGCAATGCAGCAAGGTGGAAGAATCCACCATGGGGGGAGGGTTTGGGGAGAGGCAGGGGGAATCCCAGTACCTATAAAACTGTGTCACATAATGCAATGTAATAAAAAAAAAGAAAGTAAATCTGTCAGTCACACAGATACTTCCTGGACATCAGAACACATGTTCAGATCACTTAATCTGGGTGTCAACTTCTTCAGATATCAGAAGCAAGAAAACATCTCCCAGAAACTTTGTCATAAGAGACAACATGTTGTCTGGCACATAAGTGCTACATAGCTCTGAGATGTTATTTATCTCTCCTCTTTCTTATGGGAAAGTAAGCCAAGATCCAAAGGAAGAATGAACTTTTCTCAATCACACAGTTCATTAGTGGCAGGTCTAGGAGAAGTCTATCTTCTGCTTACCTGTGAGGATCAAAAGATGGATAGTCTGGAATGGCAGGATGGACTAACAGGGACTCCCAGAGGCAAGAGAACTTGAATTGACAGGTAAATGTTTAGCATGGTAGTTAAGATGTGTACATCCTATTGTCAAGTGTCTGGATTTCAGTCCTGGATCTTCTCCCAATCCCAGCTTCCAGGGAGGGAGTAGATGATGCCTCAAGTACTTGAGTTTTTGTCACCCATTTAAGACATCAAGATTGTTTCCCTAGCTCCCAAAATCAGTCTGGCCCAGCCCCTACTGTAGCAGACATTTTGGATCAGACTTGTTTGTCTGCCTCTCTTCCTTTTATATAAGTAAAATAAATAAATAAAAAATAACAGCTTGAGTTGGTTTCTCTTCTCCTAGGTCTCCTGTTTGGGGGAGGAGTATGGGAAATCAGGCAAGAATGAGTTCATCATGAAGTAACTGCTGATTCCTTGTGTCCTTTTAATGGTGGCATCTCAAGATAACACATCAGCCTGGGGACCATTTGCAAAGGAGCTTTCCAGTTGGGCCTTGCCATCCATCTGTTTTCTGAATGTTCTTTTCTGTTTATAGCTGTCTGCTACCAATGCTGTCCCCAAGTCAGAAGAAAAAGTTTGGCAACTCCTTCTATACCACGTGGCAGCCTTCTCCTGATCTGTGTGTGGGTGATGGTGTGGATGGGGTTCCTTTTCACTGAGTTTCCTCATCAGCAACACATTTTTCTGTTACTGGCTGTACAAATGTACTTCTTCAAATAACACACTGTAGGCCAACTTGCTAAGTGAATACATGAAGAAATGGAGGCACAAGGATCCAAACAAAGTCATGTCACAAATTGGAGGCAAGAGTTGGAAACTATACCTCCAGTCTCTTCCTAAAACAATGCTGATACCATTATCTCTTTCTGTTGCAGTATAGATGACCCAGACCCCTTCTGAGAAGAAAAAAAACTGATGAACTACCCGGGAAGGTATGAGGAATGATGGTGCAGAGGCAGCAAATGAGTAAGGTAGGAGAGAAACCATCTTCATAAAATCTGAAGGATCAAATTATTGATTGTCTACTGTGAAGCTGAGTCCCTCATTACCTCCTTTCTCTGGCAACCTCCTGTTATTTCATCGTTGACACATGGTTTTGTGTTGCATCACCTCTTCCCTTGAGGGATGACACCAGGAAAGCTATTTATTTTCTTCTCAATTTCAAACCAGAGCCAAGGGCAGATGGGTAACTAAGAAGGATTAGTAAGCAAGTCAACAACAGAATATTTAGAAAAAGGAACAATGAAGGGTCTTAAAAGGCTTGGCTGCCATCTCAGTGTCTTCTCTTTCTAGCCTTTCTCAGCTTACATGTCTTTTACACATTTCAAGCTTCCAAGAGTTCCTTATATATCAAGCAGAAATTAGAATTTCGATTCTGCCTAGAGCCAACAAGTTAAGCTGGAAATGAGGCATCTTGTGCAGCTAAGAGCTGGAGACCTTGGTGAATAGGAGGAAACGGGGAGAGTAGAGGAACAGAAAGTACATAGGCAAAGCTCAGTTCTGCGTTCACGGATTCAAATGTCCTAATGGAAGTCCTTTAAGCTTTTGTGCTTCAGTTGCATTTGAAAATGGAGACAATATAGTTCCTACATTACAGGGACTTTGTATAACCTTGGTTCTGTGTGAATTATCAAAACTACTACCTACAGTTACCAGCATTATTGCTATAGACCTGTTTTTATTTTTCTCTTAATACTCAAGAACTTGGAGATCTTTGTTCTATGATGAGAATGAGGGAAATCTGGCAATCCTTCAAAGCCTTCTTAAATGTCTTCTCTCCTGTGAGTTCCTCTTTCATGATTCTCACTCCTTGTAAATGAGAACAAATATATCTTCCTCTGAGCTTGCATAACACTGCAAAGGCCACATCTGTGTTACAGTTGGGATTCCTGGTACTTGTTCAGGACAGGAACCAACCCATACTGGGTCTGATGATTCAGAAGCAGTCGAGTCTATAGACATCACAGGGAGACAGAGAAACCTGAGCTTCTTCCCAGGTTGATGATGCGAGCACAAATGACTGTCAAAGGCTAATTTTCAAAAAGTAAAACAAAACCAAAAAACCCACATGATTTTCATACAAATGTATAGTCAGGGCACATCAGACACTCACTATCTCATTAATGAAGGAACAAGAAGGGTAATAAAATGCTAGCAAAGAAGGATCAGAAGCTGTACACATGGTCACTGAAAAACAAACTTAAATGGGTTATATTTTAGCATAGTGGAAAAATTCATAGGAAATGGAATTAAGGTAAGTTTATTTTGATACAGAAAATTTTGAATCTTAATGGACAGTTTTTTCATAAAATAAAATTTACATGCATTTCTGAAGAGTCTGCATATGCATAGGTTTAATTTTTCTTGCACTAGCATAAAATTTTAATTCCATTTTCCATGAACCTTTTTGAAGCATCTTCACACAAAGTTAACTCATGCCCATAGGGCATGAAAGCACAAATTTGAGAGTTATCCTTTCTATAGGGCAGCAGCCACTCATTCTGTCTGATGAAAGTCACTACGACTCATTTATAGTCTAAGAATTAACATCGTTTATGAAAGGGTCTAGGCCTAATGAATAGGACATTAGATAAAGGTCCATTTGTTCTGATCGAAATTGTTTATTTCCTAGATTCTTGCCTGTGATTAAAAAAAATACTTTAAACACAGGCACCCAAAAGACGTAATAAACCAGTATGGTGTACTCAGAACGTGAGAAATGCAGACACATGTGGACCATGTTCAGGGAAAGTGGGCCAGGAAATGGAAGGGTGAGGGAGAGAGAGATCTCAACCTCCTGTTCTCTGAGTACCTCTGTAGGCGAAGAAAGAGTAAGCCTCCCCTCTGCATGGTCAATCAAGCAGATTGCAAGGGGAGTGACTGTGTGATACCGCCTCCCTCGGGTCCCAGGTACTCCCTGGAAAGGAGTCATTTATTTGACTGACAGGTGGGCAGGTAAGTCTGACCATGAATTAGCTGCCTGCCTATGACCATATCGCATTCTGCTTAAGAATCAGAGAAACCTTAGATGAGCCTGTTAGAAAATGTTTCACTGTGGATATGATGTGTGGCAATTCTTTTCCTGCAAATCTAAGTTGGCAGTCATTTTTTGTTATTACCTGTCTTAAGGTTCAGTGTTTTTAAAGATAACAATGTATGTACACCAGAGCTCCATCTGTGATTATGTGAGTCCATGTACTAAAGGCGCTGGGAACACTGTTTTCTGTGCTAAGTAGGAGTATCAAGGTACAGGCTCAATCAGGAAGCTTGACAGTGTGTGTCTACTCCATACCAGACACAAGGCGACACTTTTCATGTTTGTATGTTTGTGTATATATTTCCTTCATTGATCCTCAGAAAGACCTGCCAAATAGTTATTAATTTAGTTCCAGTTTATATGCAAGAAAATTTGTATCATCAGAAATTAAATGACTTCCCTGACTCCTCAGAGCTTGGAAGCAGAGTAGGTCTTTGCTTCCAAAGCTCTATCCATAAATGCTGTTGCCTCTTTAAAAAGAAACACAAAGAAAAGTAACAGACAAGGATTTGTAGCAGCATTTGCATTGAACGTGAATTTCGTTTAGCAGCCTTTATTCATTTTACTGTTATTCATCCAGATTTTGTTCCTTCCTTCCCTCTTCCCCACTCCCCTGTTTCCCCCACTCAGAAACTAAAAAGCCTTTCTCTTTACCATTCACTTAGCACTTCCAAGTGGGAAGGATGTGCCTTTGAATGAAACATTGTGCTGGCAAAATGACACTCCATTTTCTAGGAACCCTAACAAAGCTTTTTGATTTGAATGCCAATGCTAGGAGTATGATTAAATCCGAGATTCACTTTTTACATTCCCCATCTGCAAAATAAGTTGTGCAGTTCAGTGCATTTGCCATGTGGTGGAAGATGCAGTCCCTGAAAGTTGCTGTGGTGATGCAGCAGATGAGAATGATGTTGTAAGGGAGTTCGGGAGCCACTGAATTTCTAGGCACTAAAACTGGAAAGATTACAGGTCGTGACGATGACACCGGGCACCTTAAGTTTTTCTAAAGATGTGTGTTGACTCTTGTGATGATTGGGCTGTCCATGCTGACACATGAAAATGCATCTTTCCTTCTGAGCCTCAGGCAGGGCCTTAGCTTAACTCCTTTCTCTCTCCATTTCCAATCTTTTGTGATTCTGTGACATGAATTTGGGATCTAGAAAGAACAATTCAAGAAAAAAAAATGTCAAGGCTGTCAACAAAGGATAAAATTAACCTAGCAGAGAACAGAGAAAATTATATTTCGGGAGGAGTGGGGGTGGCTAATTAGGGTTGCAGTCTGGGAAAACACAGATTGAACAGCCCAGAGAAATGTTCCCCGAGGTTTTACAAAGGAGTGGCCATGTTTAAATGTAAGGTCATGAAGGAAGTAGTCGTTACATCATTTGCTTGTCTTAAATTCTCATTGGTACTACAGAAAAATCAAGCTGTCTTGTGAGAAAGAGCTCGTGTTACCCCTGGAGTTTGAGAATTTCAGATTGGCCTAGTCCAAAAATTAGCTCCATTGGGAGGGGGCAGGGTTGGGAAGGGAAAAGGATGTCTGAAGCCTAGTTCAGAGTTCAGCCAGCAAACACATGGCTGTGTCTGAAGTCCAAGCATTTTGTTCTATCTTCATTGCAAGCGCAACAAAGCCTGCTACCTGATAGAGAGTGACTTTTCCTAACTAAGCCTTGTTATATCTCTAGTGGCCTTGGGGTCTCCCCATTCTCTTTTTGAGTACCACTTGCTTTTCGAAGCAGAGTCTCCTTCACTCCTTATCAGGGCTGTCTTTACACACTTGTTTGTGCTGGCTCTGTAAATATGTGAGCAGACACCAAATGAAGTTAGGAGCCAGAGGGCTGGGCATCTGTGGGAGGCTTTGTTCTTTTTTTCCCTCCCTTCCAGGCAGTTTTCAGAAAGTGTCATCAATGGGGTTTGTACTCATGGAGCTGTGAGAGTCAAATGGACCAAGAGGCAATTAAAGTCTCTGGTCCCTGGTAAAGTTATCTTTCTAAATATAAAATCTTACTTCTTCCCATTTCTTGCCCTTCTAAGAGCACATTCTCCTAGCTTCCTCTCCCAGTCCCCTTTAGGAGAACAAAGCAGAAAAAATTATCTTATCAATTTCCATGGCTTTGAATGTTGTCAGCCCCCATCTCCCTGAGTTACTATCATAGAGTTTTCCACTCATTATCAAAATGGAAGGAGGAAGCCATCAGTAACACCTTTCTGACATCCATTTTGTCTTCAGTAAGGTACCAAACATTGCTGCTCAATGTGAGTTCCCTCTTTTTTTTTTTCTTTTCTGCCCCTTGAGTGACTCATTTTGCTCACCCAGCCAAGATGGAGCCTAAAAGACACCATTCCACAATTTCCTCTTTTTTTTCCCCTCCCTTGGAGCCTCTTCTGGTCACTTAAATGAATATTGCTCTGCACACAAAATTGTCCACATGAAAATCCTTCCTTTCTATAGACAAGAAACAAGATTTTTTCCATCTTTTACGTCAAATCCCCCACAACAGAGCTAAGTGTCTGATGCTAGAGACCACATTTACCTAAGCTTACCTCAGTGCCGTCTTTCCCCTTACCTAGCAGAAAACCTGGTACTAGCAGGAACTGATCACATGTGACTATGAATCCTGAATCCTGTGAAAATGCAATTCTGTGCAATTCTGTGTTTGCAATTCCCTTGTTTGTAAATTGGGTCACCACTCTCTGCCTGCTTCAACCCAAGGGATGGAGGCAATCTTGGTTCTAGTCTTACACAAAAGAATTTTCATGCAGACAATTTCAGTAAGCCAAGCAAGATTTACTAAAAAGAGACATCTCCTACTGCAGTGATCAGGAGGGGATTTTCCAAGAGAGAGAGAGAGACCACAGAAAATGGTAAAAGTGTTGTCCTTTAGCCACAGTCCTGGTGTGATGAGCATAATAACAGCTAATTAGTATCAGAGGGTTGGTCTCTCAAAACTCAAATGGCCTTTTTCTTACCTCACTTGCTGGAAACAATGCCATCAGAGAGGTATGATTAGTAATGTGTTTCTAATCTAATGTTAAACTTTCTCATAAAATTGAAAACTCAGAGAGATGGAGTTAGCAATTTCATGTGTCCAACAACGGCTTTTGAGAGACAAATACTTTGTGTTTTCTTAAAGAGACTTCCTTGTTTCCTTGCTAAACAGAGATAAAACTGGAGATTCAGGGAAGTGGGATTCACATTCCACAAACTTCCTTTTAGCTATTATTCTCATAGTAAAACTAGAAACTCTGAATGGGTTAGCACATTGATTGCAGCTCTTGGGGGGAAACAAGTATACTTTGAAAGAAATTTCCTCTTTAAAAAAACCCACCTGGCCCTATCTGCCTAGTAGTTTATCTGATTCTTTACACTTAAGAGACTGGCAGGAGAGACTTAATAATAATTTTGAAGGAGCATTTTGATAGTAAGGTGTTGAAATAAAAGTGGTTTGGAGGCAGGAAGAAAAAGGCCTTTTGAGTAGGTGGGCAGGTGGAGTAATTGCAGAACTAAACAAGTGCCTCTCACAGAACTGACTTGAAGATGTGTACAGCAAGAGGTTATCAATATGCTCATTAATATGGTCCCAGAGAGTCACACTAGGAAGATGTTCCCTTGATCTTCTTTGCAGGAGTATCATAAGAATTCATTAACGTTGGTGGAATGATTTGATACCCTCAAATAATAGGTGTGACTGGAGTGTAAACTTAGGTTATTAAAACATGAATTGAATTGTTTTCTAGATGACTTAAGTAGGCAACAAGGTGAAGGCAATTTCAAAAGCTGTTTGGCAATGCCTGATAGAGAATGAATGCTGAATTTGACTGCAGTTCTATTTTTTTCCCCTGAAGAGTATAATACAGGCAATAAATGAAGACACGCAGAAACCAGGACTTGCTTTGGGGAAAATGGGCTGTGGTCTGACAAAATACTGAGACCCTTCAGGCAAGGCACAGAAAAACACTTTAAAATCTGTTTCACTAAACCGATCTACAAACTATCAATTAGAATGACATGGGAAAAATAAAGGGTATTCTCTGGTCCAATAAGAAAGATAAGCTTTGAGTTTAATGTGAAACAGGTTTGCCTTAGGACCACACTTTTGAAAGCTTTTAATAAGTTCCTGTCAATCATGGACAGGAAGGGGAAATGGATGGCAGATATATTTCTTCAAACAATTTTACTCTAGGTTTGTTTTTTCTTAAAGATAGCCTCTCAGTGGGCAGTATTTTTCTACTACTGGACCACAAAACGATGTCTTAGGCAACTCCTGAACCTTTAGAGTCACTCGGGATAACATCCTAGGGTAGTACTTTAATTTTAGCAAAGCAACATTTTCTCTTATTAGATTAAGCGTTACAAATAAGTAAGCAGGCAGTGAGACAAGCAAATCCAGTAGCTACAATTTTGGACCCATTCTGTCAATTAAGTAACTTCTTCCAAATGTACCGAAGGTGTTTAAAGTCAGCTTGTCTAAAACCTCTCTTTCTGCATCCAGCCTGTATCTGATGCTCTCCAATATTCACCCTCCCAGTGAGTGGCACATTCAGCCAGCCAGACCTGCCCCTCAGAAATGAGTGGTCATCTGTAGCAGGTCCTTGCCCTCCTGTCCTCATCTCCACACCCTCTATCCCTACCCACCTACTATAAATCCCTCTCAAAGCCAATCACTTGTTTTTGTCCCATACAAAATGAGTATTGGCAGGCAGGTCTGGAGTTTATGGCCTAGCACATACATCATTTCATTGAATCCTGTTTGTGAATATATATTCCCAGTGACCAGATAAGCAAGCTGCAATTTGAGGACCTTAAGGAATTTACTCAGTCAATGTACTAACAGAAAAGTCGAGAATCAGACTCAGTTCAGAAGACTATTTTTTTATTATTATATTTCGGCAATCTTTACATTGTTAATTAGGGTAAAAAAGTACAAGGGCTATGGGAAAGTAATAGTGGTAAGACCACTATTTCCCTATTGTTTCCTTCATATATCTGAGGTAAAGGGAATATTGAGGGAGAAGCCCCACCCAGTCTCCCACCCACCCCAGGTCCCGGATGTAGGGCATGCTCTGAGATCCTTGCTCAAGTGGTTCTGATAATTCACCAGTTATAAATCACTGCCACTCTCGCCACTCCAGGCACGATGAGGCTGTTGAAGAATCCACTGATTGATACAGTCCATCACAGAGTCTCCCTTTGTCCAGTATTTTGCTGCCAACATATAGCTGAGGTGGTTGATTGACCTGTTCTATCTTCCATCTTTTCTTGGTTAAGGTTCTGAGTCTGCCATTTTGATTGAGGGGATCCCCAAAGAAACTTTGAGGTGTTCCCAGACTAGATTCCTATATGTGCTAGCAAGTACAGGGCCCGCCACAGTCCATCAACCCGATCAGCTGGTGGTTACAACCGCTGGGTTGGTTCTGTTCTCAGCCCCGACCTCCACCAGAACCAATGAGTGTTGCAGTCCATCCTGGCTCTGCCCATCACATACTTGGCCCTCATATAAACTAGTGGGAGCTGCAGCCCAGTCAGAGCGACCCCCAATAACCCCCACCAGGCCCGCCCCTACCCTGGTTTGCCATCATGTGTAGCAAACTAGTCCAGTCTGCCCCACATCCCATCTGGCTCTTGCAAATGTTGAAGGGTTTAGTTCCATCTAACCAGCTCAGCTATCCAACCCTCATGGATGTTGTTGAGTGCCTCTCTGTCTAGCCACCCCAGCTCCTGTCCTAGTTATTTTGTGCCCTCCTATGGGAGTGGTAACTCAAGAGGGAGGAGCTCACTATTTCCCTCCCAGGTCTCTCCCACTCCCGGATTATGCACTCTTCAGGTGGCTCTGTGGTTAGACTTGACAGTATTATCCCCCAGTGCCAGCCTCTGCTACGGGTAAGCCCCAACAGCTCTCATCCGCTCTAATTTTGTTTGCACCAGTAGGCATAGTTCGCCCATCCTGGTTCTTCCCTGACCTACTCCCACTGGAGAGTGTGAGCTGGGATGGGGACAGACCAGAATAGGCAGGGCTATAGCACCTGTGCACCTCATGTGGACCAGAAGACTATTTTTGAGTCTGTCATAGCTGTCTGAGAATGGCTAGTGTCTAAATTTTGCCGTTGTTCAAACACAATTTTAAAAACTCCTGTCTTGCCTATGTTAATATTGATATAAGTATAGAATTCAGAACAAAGATGGATAGCACTTTAGAAATGTAAAAATTGTTGTGCAAATGCAAGGTCTTGTTACACTAGGAGACTGCAGAATTCAAACTGCCCCAGAGGATGCAACTCAGTTGGAATAATGTCTGTGATAACAGCTTTGGAGAATCTTTGGAAAGAAGATACTGTCTGAGAGCTCTGTCCATTTCTTTGAATAACAACACTTATATATTTATGAAAAAAGCAGCATTAAGTCATCTGAAATATTTAATTTCCCAGATGGATCAATCCAGAAACCAAAACCAAAGTTTAGATGTTTGATGCCGCTGAAAAACATCTCATTTTACAAATGTATCACCCTCACTAAAAGTAAAAACCATAGAAGACAAATCAGATTTTCCTCTTCCCTTCCTCCTTTTCTCTCTCCTTCTTTTCCCATTGGATGCTTTTCAGGGTTTTTCTCCATCTCTGCAATCTGTAAATCTTCAGCACTGAACCTAAATTTCAGATGAGAGGTTGCTAGTAGCCTAAGAGAAACTGAGTTGGAAAATGAAATATCAGGATGAGAAGGAACAGCATTAAATCAGGACCGTTTGTCAGAGTGTCTCTTCCACTTTACCTGCATCCCCAGTTATTCAAGCTACTGCTATCCCTTTGACTTCTACAGTGACATTGCTTTCCAGAAGAGATAAATTCTAAGTTTATAAAAGGAACCATGAACACTGCTCTCTAGCTTCCCAACCTCCTCATCACCTTTACAACTCAGCTTTCCTTTAGGTGAAGCAGTTTTATGTGCACATTTCGGTTTCTCCCTTGTGCTTCCTTATTAACAAGGCAAGCAGGTGCAGAGCAAGAGAGTCTGTGAGAGTCAGCTATCTGCAAAGTGGGGGGTGTTCAAGGGAACATTCCCTGTCTGTAGAGAGCAGCCTGACCTGCTTAAGACCCTTGCATGTGTCAGATACTTAACTTTCTTAAGCCTGACCCCAAATCCAGAACATTGCAGAGAAAGCTTCTGACTTTAAAACATTGGCAATGAATTCTCAAGGTTTTTTTTTCTAAATACCCCAATAGGATTCTTATAAGTCAGATATAATCCACAGGTTTACAACCTCTGATTCATGCATGTAAGTACATAAGCGTTAGACATTATGCATGTTCTGAGAATGGCTTATTTTCTCCAAATCAAGAATGATGGTAGTGGTCTTTCTGTCAGCTAATGTAGATCAAGAAATAAAGTTTAAACACTATGTAGTATATTCCTTTTTTCTTTCATCATATATATATAATATTATATATAATATATAACATATATAATATATAATATATATAATATATAAAAGTAAAAACAAACTATATATTATATATTATATAATATATAATATATATATTATAACTATATATTATATATAGTTTGTTTGTTTTTACTTTTCATAATACAGTTCCGTAAGCTTGAGGATTTCCCCTTCCAACTATTCTCGCCTGCCCCATTTCCCCCTATGTTATTACAGTAGTATGGTCCTTCAGCAACAGTCACAAGTCCACCATTCTTCTGTTTAAGAGTATCATGACATTGTAGGTATAGGCAATCGTTACAGAATCCAGCATTCTATTGTCAAGGTATATTTAACAGTTTCCTTGTGTAGTCTATTCCATTATGGATATGTTATAATGCATCATCTCTTGATAGTCATATAAGTATGAACACTTCTTGAATATTGTCAGGGTTTCAACAAATGTGCTGTAATGCATCTTGACATGTGTCTGTGAGGACTTTTCAGAATGGATCACTGATTATTTTATTCTCTAAATGAATAACTTAATTAATGGGGCTGGAAAAACAGTGAAGGATGGTTCAACGCCTTGGGACCCTCTACCACATAAGAGACCCAGGGAAGGCTCTTGGCTTCACATTGGCTCAGCTCCAGCCATTGTGGTCACTTGGAGAGTAAAGGTATTTCTTTCTGTATCTCCTTCTTTCTGTAGTAGATATGTCTTTCCCATTAAAATAAATCTTTTTTAACAAAGAAAATTATAAAAAATTTTAAACTCATAAGACCTGATTTTTAACTCTGGGTTTTTGGATTAGCTCAGGTAAATCACCTTCCTTTTCTGAGTCTTCATTTCTCTATCTATAAAATGGACCTCATTCGTTTACTCAACACATTTCCAATACTCGTATAGCCTCTTCCATGTGTTGGATACTGTGTGAAGCATGAGCGATGCAACTCGGAGAGGGAAATGGTCCTCCTCTAGATGTGCTCTAAGTTCTCATTCGGCTGTCACTTTGTTTGAAGCTGATATCCCACCATGGCTTTCAACCTCAAATCTTAGGCTGAGTTTAAAATGGAAACTGTGCCACACACTCACAGGAATGAGTGTTAAAGGCCCTCTACTGAATGTGTGTACTGTGGGGATTATTAAATGCTCTGTACTGACAACTGCTCAGGGCAAAATATTCTTAAGTAGGCTTCACTGACAAAGCACGTTATATTTTGTATAATTCCCTCTGTCCTGTGAAAATTCATTATGGGCCTTTTCAAAGAACATGTCTCCCAGTAGTTGAGATGATGTAACTGGAAGACAACTTCTCTTTTTTCTCTGTCAGGTGGAGAAAGTGAGGTGTCTTAGCTTTGCTAAAATGTACTGCCTATGGCATATAGTAGCAGAAATGAAATAACACTGAAAAGGGAGGCAGTCTGGCATGGTGGTTTAAATTTCTGGTTGTGGAACCATGCAAAGATGGATTGAATTTCTGCTGTACTGATGAACAATTACTAGTTGTATAAGGTTTTCTTTATCTGTATTTCGCCTAATGGATTGGACTATCAGGTGCATTAAATGGCAGTGTGTAAGAGTGCATGCTCGGTATCCATCTCTACCCCCAAATGAAAGGAAGACTCTCAATATATCAGTTAAATATATCTTGATGGTGTGATAATATACTTTCTGTTTTTTAAAGATTTATTTTATTTTTATTGCAAGTCAAATATACAGAGAGCAGGAGAGACAGAGAGGAAGATCTTTCATCCAATAATTCACTCCCCAAGTGAACGCAACAGCAGGAGCTGAGCCAGTCCAAAGTCAGGAGCCAGAAACTTCCTCTAGGTTTCCCACATAGGTGCAGGGTCCCAGGTCTTTGGGCTGTCCTTGACTGCTTTCCCAGGCCACAAGCAGGGAGTTGGATAGGAAGTATGGCTGCTGGGATTAGAACTGGTACCCATATGGTATCTTGGCGCATTCAAGGCAAGGACTTTAGCTGCTAGGCTACTGTGCCGGGCCCAGTGATGCTGTATTTTCAACCTTTGCCTATATCTATTATGCCATGATATACTTGAACAGCAGAATGTTAAACTTACAACTGTTACTGAATAACTATACTAACATGATAATATGAGAAGAAATGGTAGTAGGGTTATATGGGAGAAAAGAAAGCAGAGGAAGAGGGAGAAATCCTTATACTTATAAAACCGTATCACGGAAAATAAAAACAATTAAAGAGTGTATGCTCAAACATACATTTATAATAGACATGTTAATGTTCCCTATACCTCAGTTAAATTATGCATGTGTATACATATATACATATGTCTTGGTCTAAATCTACATACTAGGTAGTTATCAACAGCTTTTTATTATTGTTATATAGGGTGTAATTGATCCATTGTACAATTATTTTCACATATATAGTAGCCTTATTACCTTGGGAAATGCATCCTTTTTTGGAACTGTGGTTTAATGGTTTCTGAGAATGAGCATACCATAAAATCTACCTATAGCTACCTCTAAGAAATATAGTGAGATTCAAAAATAGAGACAAATGAGTATGAAAGCATTTTATAGCCTAAGCTATAGGCTTGTAATTAATCTAATCTGAAGCTATACATTAAAGAAAGTTATAACATTTCTTTCAACTTTTGAATTTTATGTAACCCCCATAGTTTTGTCCAGGAATAAAAATGGAGTGGCTAGAAACACATGACACAGTCAATTAGTTTGAGTCTGTGAACCACACATGAACATGTTGGAGTGTCTCCTAGGTAGCCCTTCAGTGCTAAGCAGTGCAATGATGAGCACTAGGGACTCATCTCCGTGTCTTCATGGAGCTTGAGTGTAGGGCATGGACACTAAATTATCACATAATCATAGTAACTGAAATAATTGCTATTCCAAAACACAAATGGAAGAGAGGTCTGATTTTGATTGAGGGTTCTGATTGCTTGGAGTGTCATGGTGTTAAAGTGGGTGCAACACCTATATATGTGTTTATTAGTCCGTTCATTTTATATCCACTATGTCCTTCCTAACACTGGTTTTATTATTCAAGAAATTTCCAGTTGAGATTTTCAAGATATGTGGAAAAACAGCTCTAATGTTACATTGACTATTATGTGTTGGGAAACATTTTAAATACTTTGTAAGTATTGATATTTACTTTAAAATGATCTAGCTTTTCAGTCTCTGTTTCATAGATAGGGAAATAGAGTTACAAGAATTGAAGTTACAGTTGGTCTGAAATGCACTGAATCTTGAGCTATAACTTGGAGCCTCATTGCTCTACTCTGCAAGATAGGGTTGAGGCTGGCATCACAGGATTTGTACAAATATCATGCAGAATTAAAAGAGATGCTTCGGTTTCCTAAGAGTTTACAAAAATCATGTACTTACATATGGTACTGTTATCTACAGTATTCAGGGCATAGTCACAAACTTACATTGAATGCAGCTAAAGATATAAGTTAGCACCACTCCACTAATATTTTTAGCAATATATTTTGCCCTTACCTTGTAAGTGACCATTTCTTCTTTTCACTGCTACTGTATATCGTGCCTCTTCTGGGAAATTTGTAACTGTGTTTCTAGTTATTGATAATGAAACACTTACAAGGTATTTAGAATACTTTCTACACATGGCACATGATAGTCAATGTAAAATTAGAGTTGTTTACAAGATGTAGCTGGGAATTTCTCGAATAATAAAATAAACATTCAAATTTGCTGAGAGAGAAAACGGAGGTGCTTTTGTCTGGGCCATACTGCCAATCACTGAGAAAGATTTTTCCTACATAAAGGGAGTGGCAGATTCAAGTCCATATCCTACTATCTGGAAACTAAGAATATGTAACCTTAGATGACAAAAGAAACTTTCCAATTGTGATTAAATTAAGGATCTTGAAAAGATTGTTCTGGATTATGTGAAAGTCAGAGGGTCGCAGTAAGAGAAGGCGATGTGACAACACAAGCAGAGTGCAGAGTGACACAGACTTAAGCACAGTGAGTGACCCCTAGACACTTATAAATAGAATGTGTTCTCCCCGAGGGTCTGTTAAAGAAATCCATCCTTTCTAGCACCTTGTGTTGAGCCCTTAAAGATTCCACTTTAGAATTCTGACTTGTCAAAGCAGACATCTTACATCTGTTATTGTTTTAAGCCACTATGTTTATAATAATTTGTTTTTTAAAAATTTATTTATTTTTTACTGGAAAGGCAAATTTACAGAGAGAAGGGGAGACAGAAAGAAAGGTCCTTCATCTGCTGGTTTACTTCCACAGTAGCCACAATGGCCAGAGGTGAGCCAATTTAAAGCCAGGAGCCAGGAGCTTCCTCTGGGTCTCCCACATGGGTACAGAGTCCCAAGGCTTTGGGGTATCCTCTTGTGCTTTCCCAGGCCACAAGCAGGTTGCTGGGTGGAAGTGGAACAGCCAGGACATAAACTGGTGCCCATTATGGGATCCTGGCAGATGCAAGGTGAAGATTTAGCTACTAGACTATGACGCCTGGTCTTGTTTGTGATAGTTTGTAACAGCAGCCACAGCAAGTGCCTATAAGTGGCCTGTAGCCCCAGTTGGGCTCTGGGAGAACTAGTCAAGTGACTGCATAGGAAGCAAAGCCACTACTCAGAAATGTTGAAAAATATGGTTGCCCTTGGGCACTAATTACAGGTGATGCTGCCATTCCTATGTATGAAAGGTCCAACTTGATGATGTCTGCCGCTTGTGTGCCAACTTACATACCATAAGCCAGCTCTGATTTGCCAGTCAGCTATTCTCCTGTGTCCTTCCAGCTGAAATGAGCAGGTTTCAACCCTACACATGGCAAAAATTTTATATGCACTAGATTTCTCATCAAGACTTTTTCTTTGGGTTTCCAGAAGTTGCAACTTTCTGCATAGACAAAAGTCTGACTAAATTAAATTTGGAAAAGGGATTGGGGTCAACTTTTGTCCTCTTCATTTTGTGCCTTCAGAATTTTAAGTTTCTTATTTAGAGAAAGCATTTCTAGCCTCACAAGAGGTATAAAGAAATGTATACAGTGAAACATGAAACACCTGTTTTGATCTCCCATCTATTTCATTTTGCGGATATATGTCATTTTTCGTGTATCTGATTTTTCTTAAACTTGTTGATTCATATAGAAATTCTCACAAAGTGGATAAATCATAACATGTACAATTCAAACCCTAATTTAAATAGTTTTCTATGCATGGACTTGCAAGTTGCTTTTGATTTTTCTTGAGTACGCAAAATGTGAATTGAATAAGCATATCACAGTCTTACAAAAAGGTTTTAGTAGAACAAAGCTTTGTTAAGTTGAATTGCTAGATGAAAGGATTATGCAGTTTGGATGACAGATTTCTGTTAAAGATTTATTTTATTTCTATTGTAAAGTCAGATATATATGGAGAGGAGGAGAGACAGAGATGAAGATCTTCTGTTCAATGATTCACTCCCCAAGTGACCACAACGGCCAGAGCTGTTCTGTTCCAAAGCCAGGAGCCAGGGACTTCCTTCATGTCTCCCTTGTGGGTGCAGGGTCCAAAGGCTTTGGGCCATCCTTGACTGCTTTCCCAGGCCACAAGCGGGGAGCTGGATGGGAAGTGGAGCCACCAGGTTTAAAACTTGTGGCCATATGGTATCCCGTCGCATTTAAGTCAGGGACTTTAGCTGCTAGGCCACGCCGCCGGGGCCTAGATGATATATTTTGACAAAGAGTTTAGTGGTTGACATAGTCACTGATAGTATAGAAGAACACAGTTTCTGTGTGCTAAAGATGATACCCTGGTTATGATCTATCTTTTAAATATGTGATTATTTTATATCTGGAAAATATACTCTGTTACTTTTATTTGTGTTTCCATGATCAGTAATGAGCTTGAACATATGTATATAAGTACATAGATCATTTTTTTTCTGTGTAAATGGAACCTGTTTTTCTTTGGAGCGATGCATGAGGAGGTTGTTTCAAGGAATTGCCAGGCAGTGTCTGATCACTGGCAGCCTCAGTCTGAAGACTCTGGCACTTTCCTGTGATTTCACGTCATATCACGTCACGTCAGGTGCATACCTGGGGAAGTGTTGGGTCTCTTGTAAATCCTCCAGGGAGAGGAGTGTTCAAGTCCATTGTCATTCATCAATCGTTACCATGATTCCACTACTCTATCAGTTGATAACCTTTGGCATAAGTCTTCTCATCTCTCATTTTCAGTTTCCTCCTTTATACCATGAAAAGCCTAGGAAAGATGACAAAGTGTCTCTTGTTTTCAAATTTCAAAGCTCTGAAAACACTAATAGAATAAGAGGTAATTTGCTCCAAAAACCACTCTTTAGCAAAACCATCAAGTTATATTCATTGAACTTTTAGAGAGGTAAAATACTTTTCTGGATATAGCAGCCCCCATGGAAAATAGACTGTGGAATACATGAGGATCAGAAATACGGCAAAGTAAGAACCAATAAGTCTTCTGAATTGAGGCTTTAGGAGGCAGTTTTTTTGAGGACCAAATGACAGACTTTTGAAGGCTTTTATAGGTTTTATTTTGTTTCCTGAAAGCGAAGGAGTAACAGTAGGAGGTGGAGGATTTTAAATAGGGGAAGTGATTGATGTGATTTGCCTGTCTGAAGTAAATTCTGGCTGCAGCACTGAGAATGAATTAATCTATCACCCAAGAAAATGTCGAGAGTCAGTTCCCTAACTGTTGTAGTCAATTAGCTAAGAAAGGGTGGGTTGCATGGATCATAAGCTGTTGTTGGAAATGGAATGGAGCAGACATAAGAGCTATTTAAATTTAAGAAATTCATCAAAAAAAGATGGGGGAAGCAAATACAAATGAAAAGAGAGTAACTGCTTTGTATTCCTGATATGACTGATCTTTTGTCACCCATGATCACACTTGGGAATAGGATCATGACAATTCTAGTAACTAGCTTAGAAAGGGTGAAAAGAAAATACGTGTTCATTATCAGAATGATATGGTTAAAGGAAAGGTTCAGAATATGGAGAACTCACTGATCCTTAGAGCAGATTCAAGGGGGAGAGATGACCCTGAGACTGATCTTGGAGGGGTGATAAAAGGGCTTATGGATTCAGCACACAACCCACAAAGCAGACCCAAGGCCCCGGACCATGTGACCCAGGACCTGCCAGACCTCCCACCCCTGGGGCTCATAGACCCAACTCCTACCATGCAGCTTGGCCCAAGGACCTGGGACAGGAGACCCAGGGCCATCGGGACTCCGTACCTCTGGGGCTCAAGGAACTGACACTCACCACCCCCAGACTGACATGGCTCATATTTCCTCAGCATCTACCAGTGGGTACTTCAGCATAGTTTGATCCAACCTGCCCCCAGTTAGAACTTGTGCTGGTTAGTGCTTCAGCCTAATCTTTCCCAGTCAGTCCCCAGTCCTGGCTCAAGTGTGAACTGGCTGGTGTTGTGGCCCAACTTGGCACCTCCTGTACCCCATTCTGGTTCTTGGATCTGCCAGTGGATGTTATGAACTGGCCCAGCCTGACCCACTCCCTGACCTGACCCACATGTATGCTAGCGTGTACTGTAACCTGTTCTGGTTTGGGCTACTCCTTGCCTTGGTTTTTGCGCTTACCTGCAGGGACTGCAACCTGATAAAGGTGTTCATTAAACTCCTCTATCCTGTCTCTTCCCAGTGGCAGATCTTGCGCTTACCAGTGAGTCCCTAGCCCAGGTTGACTTTGTTTATCTTGTCCTGGCAGGAACGGTGTCCTTGCCCAAACAGACCATACCCTTTCTGGTTCTTACTGTTGGGCGTTGCAGCTCATTCATACCAAGTCCATACCTAGACACAGCTGAGAAGTAGCCCAGTCGGTTCTACACCCACCCTGACTCTCACGAGTACCCATGGGTGCTGAATTCTAGCCACAGGCCCCACCTGTGCTGAGGGAGATTGCAGCCATGCTCAGCCAGAACAATACACCGATTCTGGCACTTGCATTCACCAGCAGGAGTTCTAACCCAGTCTCTGAAGTAGAAACAAAGCATTGCCATGAGTAAAAAGGGATTTTTAAATAACCAATACATCTTACTTTGGAATGAACAGGACCAGCAGTATCAACAATTGAACTGAATCAGAACCAAACCAAATACCCTGTGTTGGACTTTAGTTGAACTTCAAGTTTTATGCCATGTATGATATAAGCAGCCAACCTGTTAATCCCTAAACATTTTCATAGATATCTTGATATCACAAATCTTACAATAGAGAAAGAATTGTCTGAATTACTTGAGCAGTATCTATCCAAAATTAATCCCTATGCTTGAAGAGACTTTTCTATTTATTTGTTTGAATGTTTTTGACACCTGGAAGAAAACCATACATATAACAAGCACTCAGTCATTCAAGAATGCATAAAATGAATAATGAATGC
Organism: Ochotona princeps; assembly: GCF_030435755.1. NCBI lineage: Eukaryota > Metazoa > Chordata > Mammalia > Lagomorpha > Ochotonidae > Ochotona > Ochotona princeps. The sequence goes on from NC_080850.1 coordinate 20,932,802, forward strand.
TTGCCAGAAATATCACTGAGAACTATCCATTACCCAGCAGCAATTGGCAACTGGAGCTTCACCAGTGGCCAGGTGGGATGAGGAGCATACTGGGCTTATAAGTTGAAATAACTTTATATAATTTAATATAGTTTATATAATTTAATAATTAGGCTACTCAGAAATTGTACAAGGAATTAAGTTTCTTAGCTAATAAGCTACCCTGATTTTTATGTTAGATGTTAGGAATACACAGGGTGTTTTTCTTGGAAGAGGAAGGTAGATATTTAGTGTAACAGTTAAGACACTGGTTACAATGCTCATGTGACATATCAAAGTTCCTGCTTTCAGCTCCTGGCTCCAGATTCCTGCTAATGCAGATCCTAGGAAATAGGAATGATAGGTCAAGTAGTTGCACTCCTGTTACCCATGTAAAACCTGGGATTGAAGCCCTGGCTGTTGGCTTTGACCCTTGGCTATTGGGGAATGTCAGGTAGTGCAAGTGATAGCTCTTTCTCTGTGTCCCTTGGTCTATGTGCCTCTAAAATAAATAAATGTTTATAAGAAACACAACTTGACACACCTTGTAAAGTGTTCATCTTACATAAACTGCAGTTACAATACAAAAATTAATAATAAATAAATAAAACCCACAGCAGAAACTGAAGAACTGTGATCAAAGTTGTATAGGGCTGTGGGATCACAGGGCACTGCCAGGGTACAGAAATCAAAGTACATTTCTCACAGCCTTCTGAGAAGTGCTATCTAGGTTGTAGCTTCAAAATGAGGGTAAGCGTTGGAATAGGATGAAAGGATGTTCCGGTGGAAGGAACGACATGTATGAAGATCTAGAAAGGAGAAAGATCACAGGCCATTCGAGGGAAGGAAGAAATACAGTGAAGATGAGAGAGGAGAGAGGCAGTAGAATTGTGGTGGATGTGAGGAAGATGACGGTGCACCTGGCTTCTGGGTTGAGATGTCCTCCTGGGGACCATAGGAAAGTATGGAAGGAGTTTGGGCAGGGTAATGACACAGTGTGACTTGTTCTTTGAATGATCCGCCTGGTGGTAAGGAGGACAGAAGATACCTCTGAGACTTAGGGCTGGAATAGAGGCTAAAGAGTGTCACAATGAGGATGTGGCTTTATTCAGATTCTTTGCATAACACACACACACACACACACACACACACACACACACACACACACATTTAGCAGGTGTCATCTCAGTACGTATCACATATCATTGTCTTTTGAGCTCTACTGCCCTGATCCTACTAGGGATGTAATGGTGATGAATTGCATATCTAAATGATCGCTCCAGTGTTTTCTGAGACAGAACTAGGTAGAGCCTCAGCCTTTTCATTTGCTCCTTTTCTGGCTACAGATGTCAAAGCTGCCTGAGCTTATGAAATGATTTGTTGCAAAGACATTGGCAAGCTGGCAGTGTCTTTACCCTGCACCATGTCCCCTGTATTATAGGCAAAAGGAAGACTTTAGGCTGAGCTACCTAGAAAGCTAACAGACCAGAACCCCTTTGGAGGCATTTAAGCTGATTTCATAGTTAATACAGCATTTGGAGCACATTTTCCTACTTTTATGCCAATTTTTATGTGTTTCTGCCACACAGTTGGAAGCCAGAATCATAAGAAAGAAGGAAAACGATATGAAAAATAAAAGTAAATAAGTACATTCTGCTTTAACACTCCCAGGAGCACTGAGTCCAGCGAGTTTATGAGTTACAGAAGAAGAAAAAGAAAAAAACAATACTTTAGCTTTATAAAGGAAAGGAAATACCACTGTTTTATCTTCAAGAACATCAGGCTGAGGCAGCTAAACCTCTGAACTGGGAGTCAGCAGTGCAACATTTAGTTCAGAATTTAGTCCTAATTGTTCTAGTGGCTTGAGTCAGTCGAATTTCTTCTTTGGAGCTGCCTCTCATGTAGCAAATAAAAGCTTTGTGCCAGATGCTCTCCTAGACTTCAGTTCTGCAGTGATGCTTAGCATCCTTCAAACTATGCTAGACACAAGGGAGCCAGGCAGATCTATAAGATCTGATTTCTGTTCACAATGAATTGAAAGATATTATAAAAGAAGATTAGTTTTATCATATTGCCTTTAGTTGCAGTTTCTCTAAAAGTCTGTGAAACAGACACGTCTTAAAAATGGTTAGTTGTGGGGGCCCAGCGCATTAGCGTAGTGGCTAAAGTCCTCGCCTTGCATGTGCCCAGGATCCCATATGGACGCCGGTTCTAATCCCGGCTCCCCGCTTCCCATCCAGCTCCCTGCTTGTGACCTGGGAAAGCAGTCAAGGACGGCCCAAAGCCTTGGGACCCTGCACTCGTGTGGGAGACCTGGAAGAGCTCCTGGCTCCTGGCTTAAGATCGGATTGGCTCAGCTCCAGCCGTTGCAGCCGCTTAGGGAGTGAACCATCGGATGGAAGATCTTCCTCTCTGTCTCTCCTCCTCTGTATATCCGCCTTTCCAATAAAAATGAATGAATCTTTTAAAAAAAATGGTTAGTTGTGGTTATACTTCTAGTTTGTAAGAAGAAAATCACTAAATAATAACATTTTCATGTTAAAAACAACCAAAATATATAACTTCCATACATGTTTCTGCAATATATTAATTAAAATGTTATTCGATTTATTTGAAACTGAAATATAATTATTTTGATGGAATAAGCACTTTTATGGTTTTCTATTAATAGTTCAGACTTTCAAGAGTGTAAGTTCAGGGGTTAAAACTGTAGACTTGTATGTTATATTTGAATTTGACTCTGACACTGTAGTTTTGAGTGTTTAAGAGTTATACTTAGAAAAACGGTTTCTTAACTACGTAGTGGGCACAGTAATATTTCCTACTTCACATATTGTAAGGGATAACTTAGAGTCTAAAGCTTTTATCACAGTGTTTGATAAAACAAATTCTATGTAAATATTTCCAAGGTAAGATTTATAGCATATTAAAAATAGGTTAGCAGATTGAATGCAGCCTTCAAGGAAAAGACAGCCCTAAATAAAGAAAAACTAAGACAGCAAAATTAAACTTGGCAATTATGGTAGATTGATTGCAAAATTAGCCCCAATTGTCCACCAATTTCTTAGATTCATACCCTCTTTACTGTGGCTTTATAGTTCTTCCCAGGATAGTATAGAGTCTATTTCCCTATCTTTTGAATGCAGCTGGCTCAGTGAATTTGTTCGGGCAAATAGAATGTAACAGAAATAAGATTGGACTGATTTCATGCCTCTGAAAAAAAGTCCAAGCTGACCAGTTGAAGGATAGGAATCATAGACAATATCACAAAGATGTTAGCTAGGTTTTCCTGCTGAAGTCTTAGGAATGACTGAACCTCACCCAGCCAACACAGAGAAGCAGTACCACTAAGCAATTCCATAGAATTCTGATCCAAAATAAATGTCTCCTGTTTTAAGCTGTGTAGTGTTAGGTTAGCTTTTGACACAGCAATATCCAGTAGATCCCATGTTGCTGGTGCCGATGGTATCAGAGATGAATGGGAACAGGATTTCATCTGCAGACGAGATTAGGCTCAGTTGAGTAGACCCTACACATTTATGATCTAGAAAATACAGATTTTGCAGCAGAAATACAAACAAGTTATAGAGTATATTAATGGACACAATAGAGAAACATTTGCTTTAATTTTTATGAGAACAAAAAGTTTTCTGTATGTAGCCACTGATTATCTGCATGTAGGAAAAAGGAAGTGTTTGTTTATACTGAATGATACGAAGGATGAATACTTCTAATGGAAAACTCAAGCAAAATGAGCTGTAAAACATGCCTTAAAGCAGATAGAAAATACTTTTTCTTCTCTTAGTGCTGTTGCCTAGACCTATTGTAACTTAAGTTACCAAAATTCCCTCTTAGCTTGAACTTCCAGTTTTGTTGTATACTGCCAAACCAACCTGCTGTTCTCATTTTACTCACCGTTATTCAGTGTTGTCTCCATAGGCTTGTAAGTTGTGTAAAGCACAAACTAAAATGGTTTTATTCACCAGCATTATCCTACCATATGACAAAACACATGATATATGGTAAATAGATGTTTAATAAATACTTGAAATAAATGATTCCTGGATGGTGGCCATGTAATAAATGGCTTTTGAATGAATGTATAAATGGAAAAAAAGGACAAAACTATGATTACAAAAAATAGTACCCTTGAGTGTAAAATTTTTTCTACATATACTGGTAATCCATCAATGCACAGGAGAAAAATATTTCATAAAGTTGAAAATAAGAGTTAAATTTCTTAATAGCCAGTACAAGTGAGGCCCTGGAAAGTATTGGGAGCTTAATTATCAGTTGAGTAATCATTATAGAAAGAAAACTAACAAAATATTGATTCAAGTATTCATATGCTTTAGTATAAAAATTTTATTTGCAAGAGAAAAAAATCCAGTGTAGACCACCAAATGTTATAAAAATGATGGTCATGATCTTGATTGAGTAAAAAAGCAAAAAGATACACACACCCCTGTAATCAGTGATATAATTGTATTTAAGATCAGTCTAGATTAGAAGTTGAAAATGTGGATTCTGGAATAAAAGGAGTAAGGTGTGACTATTATTGGATCTATCACTTACTGGTTACTGGGCCATAGCCCTATAATTTGTCCTTCTTGAGAACTGTGGCTTTATTATTAATCTGTATTTTAATAAGTAAATCTCTAGGTTTTAAGACTGAAGTCATTTATCTCTTTTTCAATTTACACATTCCTTGCTCTTTGAGCACGCAGCAGCCCCTACTATTTCAAATTCTAAATTGACTTATCTTCAGTATTTTTGTAATCCTAAACAGCTGAGAATTGTTCTGAACTGTGTATGAATATGTTGACATGTTACTTCAACTAAGGCAAGCAACAGTGAATAGGGAACGGGCTTGTTCTATGTGTGGTGTGTGTGTGTGGGGGTGCATATGTGGTCTGCTGCTGCTGTTGTTTCTGCTCTTCTAAGCTACTTTTGTTCTCTTAGACATCTATGTTTTATTTAATTTAATTCAATTTAATTTTTCCTGATAATTATTTTTTATTTTTTGTTGACTTTTACATAGTTGATTAGGGCTACAGGAAGGTGGGTGATACCATTATTTCCACATTCTCTTTTTTTTTTTTTGCCTTCCTGTATCTAGGAGAAGGGGAGAAATAAGGATAGAAGCCATACCCAACATCTCAGGCACCTTGGTACCCTGAGATAGAGGACAGCCACCCGACACCACCCAGGGGTCCCCGCTGTGGGGCATGATCTGAGGGTCCTGCTCAAGAGATTTTGGTAGTGCAACAGTTCTGAATCACTGTTGATCTCACCACTCAAAGCATGACGAGATCTCTCCAAAATCCACTGATTGGCATAGTCTACCTTAGAGTCTCTGTTTGCCCAGATGTTCTTTGCCAACATTTGGCTTGGGTAGTTGATTAATTTGTTCTGTGCTTTGTCCTCTGTCTGGTACCAGGTGTCCTCTGCAGACTCCATTGTACTGCCATATCCTAGATATGCTGTCCACAGCTTTGTTTAAGCCACTGAGGAGGGCCATTAGTTTGTATAGAAGACAGGGCTGGAGACAGAACTTACTCAGCAATTACAACCACGAGCATGTGCATAAGCTGATTGATGTGATGAACTGTGCCGACCCTCTATTGGCAAGCACAAACAAAACTCAGATCTGGAATCACCTCAGCTGAAGTTTCTTTGGGGATCCTCCCTACTGATTTGCTAGACTCAGAAAGCTAATATCACTTCTATTACATATAGGGAGTGCATGTTATCCACAAGGACCTGATTGATGTTGAATCTCATTTCTTTGTTAAGGTAGTAAATATTGGATTTCTTCTCTGTGAGGATACTTGTCACTTTTCCTACCTGTTCTATAGAAGTCATTCAAAAGTATAGCATAGATTCTAGGGGTAGCAAGACTTGCACTCACCTCCTGTGAGGAAGTGTCTTCAAACACTATTTGTAATTTTTCTGTACAACTTATCCCTCATTTGTTAATTTCTTCATCAGTGCATTCTGTATAGACTCATATATGTTTTATAATTTGAGTTAAAATCCAACATTATTTATTTTGCTGTTCAGAGGAACTTTATTGGTTGGTTCTAATGTCCCTTTGATATGCCCATTCTTTCGTATTCACAAACTTCTTTACTTCCTGATACTGTAAGATGCTAGGTGTTCATCCTGTATTTTCTTTGCCATGGTTTTACAATTAGACATTGGGCCTTTAAACTAAGCCTTCCTTGGGGTGCCTTAACTTCCATCAATCAGCTATATAATTTAAGCGATTGCCACATACCAGGTACCAGTACTGGAAGAGGTTAAGCATATAGAGATGCTTGTCTCTCAGTCATCTGTCATACTCATCTGTCCTTATTTCCATGCAAATGGTCAGACCAAGATTACTGTATGTAAGAACACATTTGGTAAGTGAAGTGACATTACAATGGGCCTAAGGTATTTGTTACTGCATTAATAAGTTATTATAAGCATAAAATTTTTTAAAGATTTATTTTTATTGCAAAGTCAGATATATATGGAGAGGAGGAGAGACAGAAAAATATCTTCCATCTGATGATTCACTCCCCAAGTAACCGCAATGACTGGCGCTGTGCTGATCTGAAGCCAGGAGCCAGGAGCTCTTCCGGGTCTCCCACGCAGGTGCAGGGTCCCAAGACTCTGGGCCGTTCTCAACTGCTTTCCCAGGCCAAAAGCAGGGATCTGGATGGGACGCGGAGCTGCTGGGATTAGAACCGGCATCCATGTGGGATCATGGCATGTTCAAGGCGAGGACTTTAGCTGCTAGGCCACTGCACCATGCCCAAGAATAAAAATTCTTAAAGCTTGGATAAGTGCCATCGTGGATATCAATGGCCATTTTTTAAAAAGATTTTTTATTATTGGAAAGCCGGATATACAGAGAGGAGGAGAGACAGAGAGGAAGATCTTCCATCCAATGTTTCACTCCCCAAGTGAGCCGCAACGGGCCGGTGCACGCCGATCCGAAGCCGGGAACTAGGAACCTCTTCCGGGTCTCCCACGCGGGTGCAGGGTCCCAATGCATTGGGCCATCCTCCACTGCTTTCCCAGGCCACAAGCAGGGAGCTGGATGGGAAGTGGAGCTGCCGGGATTAGAACCAGCGCCCATATGGGATCCCGGGGCTTTCAAGGCGAGGACTTTAGCCACTAGGCCACGCCGCCGGGCCCTCAATGGCCATTTTTAAACATGGGCCAATGACTACAAGACAAATATAAGATTAGAAGGGATTAGTAGCAGGTGGTGGATGATTTTCCATCCTGTTGGTCATAGGCAGAAGTAGGATGAGATAAAGTGGACTGGTGGAAGGAGAGGGAAAGCTGAGAAGACACATCTGTCCCTTTGTTCCCATCAATCCCTCATTACCGTCTGCCGTACATCTGATCCCCTAAAGATGTAGTCTGTACCAGACCCATGGAAACACTAATGATGCTGAGTCATATCCACTCTTCATCAGGATTCCTTTCTTTTTACTCACCAAGTGCCTTTTGAGGAAATGCTGGGAGCTGGCTTTTTCCATTCACTTTTTATGATGTCAGTAAAATCTGAGCATTCCTTTAGCCCATTCCAGGCTCCCCATGGCATAATTCACAGGATGTACACTTCAAGTCATCCTCCCTCCCAATTTCTGTATATTTTGTCAAAAACAGGAAAGAGTTTGGCTCTGTTCTCATTACAAGCAAGATTTTTCTACAGCTCCAGTGTACCCTAGGAGACCTGGGCTATTGCCTTTTATTTTTAATCATATGAACATTGACTGAATTTCTTGTTGCCAGTTTTCCAAGAATGGTCTGGGATTTATGACAAAAGATTTCAGGTCTAGTCAAGGATTAGGTTTTCGACCATACATGTTAGAATTGATGTGGACCCCAATTCGTTATTTGTAGAGATAGCTGTGTCTGGAAAGCTTGTACAGCTGGTGGGAACAAGGGGCTTTTTTTGGAGATAACTGTTATCACATTGGAATAAATCATCTACCATTAGACGAATTTGCTCAATTTTAGATTAGTTGGCCTAATATGAACAGATACTAAAATTGAAGATCAGTGACTTTTGAACAAGTATAGCTCACAGAGCTTTGTACCCACAAGATGCTCATTGTCAAAGACAGGTCACTGTCAACATCAGAGAACGTGCCACGGACCTGTGCTCTTTGAGGTCTACTGATGGAGGCCTCACATGATCTGTTTCCTGGAGATCTTGTGCTTTTTTCTCCATTAGTCCCTGAAGCCAGTGCATATTTTCTGAAACTATAGTGTGCCTCAGAATCACCTACAGGACATAGTAAAGTGAATTCCAAGAATCCAGTAGGACTGGAGCATTCAGGCTGAACAAGGTCTCTAGTTGAGCTATGTGCTTGGGGGGGGGACACCTAAAACAAAGTTTGACAATAGGATGGAGTCCAGACTCCTCCTCCTGGCATTTAGGGCTTCTCTAAGTCTAATCCCATCCTACATTTTTCCTCATGTTATTTATCTCATATGCTAATGAACGTGGCAGTTGAAAGGAACAAGGAATACAGAACTCTTTTCTTTAGGAAGCCAGCTATTGTCCAAGCATATTCTTCCAGCCTGTCTTCAGTCCATACCCTTCTAGAATTCTCTCTCTCTCGTATTTCTTTGGCTCATAACAATGTCTCCCTCTGCTGAATTTTTATTGCTTGAGAATTGTTGAGTCAGATTTTTGGAAATGTGGAGAAAATGGCAATAAGAGATACTTTGTTAGATGTACGGTCATATGAGTTGAAATTACAAAGGATGAATGTGTCTACAAAGAGAATTAACAACACACAAGGAGGGGCCCTCTAAGAGGAAAGTACAACGCAAGCCAAGGTGGGCTCTGTGCACATTTTAAAAGCATGTCTAAACCATGCTTATTATATAAAAAAAGCTGAAAGTTAGGACAAAACCAGGTCATAGTGAGAATGTTAAAAGCTTTGCAAAACATCGTAAACTTTGTTCTTGGAAAGAGAAATGACTGGGGATGTGGAGTCTAGGGGCACACTGACTTACAAAGTGCTTATCTCTTGTGGTTTCAGGCAAGGCAACAGAGCTTCCTCAGGTCCCAATGTTTATTTGTGTATTTCCTAATCATGTGAACTTAGACTAATTATGTCATTTCCCTCAGCCTATTTTTTTTCTTCTGAATTATGGCAAAAGCAGTAGATTCCAATTTATTGGGTTCTTGAGTAAATGAGAGTACTTCAAACATTTTATGGAAAACAATTTTAAAAGATGTTGAACTTGGCAAAAAGTAATTTTGAAATTTGTGGATAATTTGTTTATCATACACATTTCACATGAATTTTAACAATATTTTATTTGAGAGGGAGAGAGCAAAAGACAGAGAGCTCCCACCCACTGGCTTAGTCCTATAGTGGTTGGGGTTCAGCCACATGGAAGCCAGTAGTCAGAGACTCAGTTCCCTCTGGGTACAGGATTTCAGTTGCTTAAACTAGCATTACGGCAGCGAGAGACTGCTATGGGGAGCCATAGTTGGAAATCCAACCTAGGTACACTGATGTAGGATGGGACATCTTAGTTGGTAGGCCAACTACTCACCCCCTCCATGAACTTTCTGAAGATTCTTACCTAATAAATTATAAATAAAGCAATCTTGGTAATTACATAATAATAATAATAACTATTTACTATCCAGATAGCTTATAGGAAATAAATATTATCCTTAGCTCCCTACATTAAAATACTATAAGAAAAGGATAACTTGCATATATTAACACAACTATTAGAACAGACTTGGTGGAGTATTTTGCACTCTTATGGCCTGAATGGGACTTATGGGATCATTTACTTTAATAATCTCATTTTATATGAAATAAAATTGGGGATAAGTGTGGGAAAGTAACTTGATACATTACATACGGCATGTGTCATGTGAGTTCTCTACAGTGCTTATATTATCATGTTTATCCTAAGAAGGGATAACAGCACTTTCTCCACAAGGCTTTTGGGAGTAGGCAAAAACTACTTGGAGACGTGAGAAGTGAGAGCCTCCTAAAATCACTGGCGATAATTATGTTCGGAAAAGCAAAAAGACATATGAAAAACAAAAGCCAGACTTACAGGGAACAGAACCTATACTTGATTGAAAATCTTCCCCTTGCCAATACTTCAGGGTGCATACCATGGCAGCTGTCACTCCCCAGGCGGCCCACGATCTTGAAATGGCCTCGCAAGGGATGAGAGCTGGGGAAGCAGCCGTTGCCCCTGCCTCTGGGGTGGCCTTGCCTGCGTGCTGGCATCAGTCTTTAAAGCATAGCACAGAGCCAAGAAGCACCACAGGCCGCAGCAACTCTGCTCTTTGTCATGACAGGCAACCGCTGGGCTTCTGTTTGGGACTTTCTCCCAGATGACAAACCCTTAAGACAGATCTGAGGACTAAAATTCCTCTCCAGAGCCTTGTGTGGCCACCCACATCACTAATCATTTCCAGGGCTTCATTGGAAAAGCAGGGTTGGCATGGACGACTGGTCATTAAAAAGAGACCTTGCTGAGAACAGGCTTCCGGGCTGAACGTCTTTGCTATCCTCCCAGGAGCTGACGAACTAAGTGTGTATTTCAAGAATTTTTTAATTTGAAAATAGATTGGCACGGTCTAAATATATAACTCAAAGAAGAAAGGCCAATATCCTCTTCAAAACTTAAAATTTTGTTAAAAATGAAAAGGAAATGTTTCTTCCTCTTTCTTCTAATACTATGCCTGAAATTTCACCATGAGGGGGATAGAGTTTGCTCCTTTGTGTCCTAAAGATTTTCTGGAAAGAACAGCCTTTGTGACAAATGTTGATGATCAGCTAATATTTAGAGAGGAACTGCAATGAGTCTCTCCTCTAATCCTGCCCACTGGCCAAGAAGGAACTAGTCACATTGACCGGCACCGGGACTGGAACAGAGTATAGAGGCAGATGAGTTGCTTATATTTTGCTGAACTCATAGATGTATCCTGGACCTCTGGTACTGAAGTGGTTGCTGAATTCTCCAACTCACCAGAATTAGGAAGAGTTTGATAGGACCTAGGCTTGATCCATCTTTTCCAGTGGCTATCCTCTTGGTCTGGTCTTGATTATCATTTGCTCCTGACTTCCGAGACTGGCATTCCACATTGTTGTTTTCAGAGCCTGTACTGACACAGGGTTGGAAGTGCTGCAGCTGCTCCACTGCTCCCACAGAGCCCTCCTTTGCCTTCAGTAGCAACAGAGAGCTTTCTCTTTCTATGACTCTTAAAAATACAGTAACGAGGGCCCAGCGGCGTGGCCTAGCAGCTAACGTCCTCGCCTTGAATGATCCCATATGGGCGCCGGTTCTAATCTCCGCAGCTCCACTTTCCATCCAGCTCCCTGCTTGTGGCCTGGGAAGGCAGTCGAGGGCGGCACAAAGCTTCGGGACCCTGCGCCCGTGTGGGAGACCTGGAGGAGGTTCCTGGTTCCTGGCTTCGAATCGGCACAGCACCGGCCGTTGCAGCTCACTTGGGGAGTGACTCATCGGACGGAAGGTCTTCCTGTCTGTCTCTCCTCCTCTCTGTATATCTGACTTTGTAATAAAATAAATAAATCTTAAAAAAAATACAGTAACGAATGGCTTTATGAGAAGAGTATTCTTTAGCAGAATGTTTACAATATTTCCCCCACTTTGAGCAGTCAGTGTGAAAGCAAAAACCACAAACCCCAAACATTTACGAATCGTCCCCTGACCAGATCAGTGCTCCTACAACCAGCTCTCTTCACTCATCAGCAACGTCAACCCAGACCAGAGGTTAGTAAATTTTGCTGTTAAAAGATCACACAGTGCATATTTGGGGTTTTCTGAGCCATACTTTTAGTCTCTGTTACAACTTTTCAGTTTTCCTGTTTTAGCATAAAATAGTTTTAGAAAATATATACACAAATGGACAGGACTGTCTACCAAAAAAAAACTTTATTGACACATATAGGCTTTGTGGGTTATGGTGTATTAATTCTGATGTATACCATACTATCACATTTATTTGGCAATTTCTTACTGTCAGACTCTCGAACTCTATTAGAATACATTATAAAATAACTGCAAGGGCAATTTAGAAAGTGTAAGACTTAATGATATTTCTGAAAGTGATATTGGAGAACTGCTTGAATGGTACTTAAGCTGTGGATAAAGAACAACTCAGGAGAATCAGACCAGTGAAAGAGGAAAGCAGATTGATAACTCTCATAATAGTGTTGAAACTTGTAGTAAGAAAAACCCAAATATGCACTGTGTGATGTTGGAAAAGATGTAGAAAAGCCCCTGTAAGAAAATCGAACTGTCAAGTATTTTGCAAAAATGATTTTATGATCGTGGCTTAAGAATGTTACCTAAAGCAAAGGGTTGTATACCTTGGAACTAGAAAAATCAGAGGAAAAAATATATCAGTAATTATAGAGGTCTTACTTTAGTCATCTGTGAGTTAGGATATTATTATAATTTTAAATGCTGAGTAACAAAAAGAATAAACTAGTTTTATATTTCTACTTTATTTTTCAAATCACTTTCTGTACAAATGTTTTTCATCATGTTTTTACTATGAAATGCAGTCTGTGTTTTGAGTGTTTACTTTCTAAGAGAATTTATTATTTGAATTGTCCTTACAAAGCTAAGTTCTCTTTTTTGTAAAATTCTCCACTCCTTAAAGGAGACCTTGAAGTCCTTGAGGGGAACAACCACATGCAATTCTTTCATCTGTCGCAACTCTGAATACGATGCTTTGTAGTCAGTAGACACCATATGAATATATACTTCCTTGGTGACTCATGACATCTAGTTTTTCCATTTTTGAAATGTACTCCTCATTCTAGATGGTAGTTTGGGACAGTAAAATCAATTATACTGCAACTGTATACATTGATCTTAACACAGATTGTGCTGTCAGTTATAAAATTTTTGTAGCTAAGCCGATCCAAAGCCAGGAGCCAGGAGCTTCTTCCAGGTCTCCCACATGGGTGCAGGGTCCCAAGACATTGGGACATCCTCTGTTGCTTTTCCTGGGCGTAAGCAAGGAGCTGGATGGGCAGTGGAGCAGCTGGTACATGAACCCATATGGGATTTAGGCACATGCAAGGCGAGGACTCTAGCCACTAGGTCTCATGGCCTGATATATAAGAATTTTGAGTTGATATTTTGGTAAGATTATATTTCGATAATAGAATGCTATGCTTTATGCCATTGTCTATGCCTACAATGTCAGGATGCACTTAAACAGAAAAATGATGGTCTTGTGACTATTACTGAAGGACAGAACTATTGTAATATAGGGGAAAACAGTCATGGGAGGGGAAGATTGGAAGGGAAAATCCCTGAGCCAAAGGAACTGTATCATAAAAAATAAAAAAAAAATTAAAACTAAAACAAAAGTTCAAAAAAAAATTTTTGTCAAAGATAGCCAAACTACTGGGTACACAGTAATTAAAGTATTATAATGAAAATTAAAAGTTTTGACTTTTAAAGACTTACTTATTTTGCATGAAAAAAAGAGAGATATGGGGAGATATAAAGAGAGATATTCAATTTATTGATTCACTCCCCAGATGGCCATAATGGTTGGTACTGAGCCTTTGCCAAGATAAAGGCAGAGCCAGGGGCATCCCCTGGCCACCCACATGGGTAGCAGGACCATGCCTTGCTGCTTTCCCCAGACCATTAACAAAGAGCTGGATCTGATGTAGGACAGCAGGACACAAGCTGGTGACCATATGGGACAGCGGCATTACAGGTAGCAGCTTTACCCGTTATACCTGGCCCCTGCTATTTAATTTTTTTTTCAAATAAAAGAAAGTAGTTTCAATTGTGCTGATTTTCTTGCTGTATGACGGATCAGACAAAGCCAATGTATCCTTTCTGGCTTGGTGAATTGTCATCATCCTTTAAGCTTTGGACATTCGATCCCTTTTTAGTATTATGAAATAACTCAAATTTATTTGAATATATCCCTGAGTTTCCTTTATATGTGCTAGCATTGCTCTCTTGAGTTGTTTTCATCCTTTTTGTCATAAACACTTCTCATTTATGTCTTTAATTTCACCGCCACTGAATTTCTTTAGTTGCATACTTAACATCTTTTGCATGCTGACAATGTCAACATTGCCATGGTCAACTCTTTCTCCTTTCAACTCTATTAAATGTGATTCAAGTTTTACTTCTAACATGATCACTTTCCTTTTTTGTTATACTTAGGTGTCTGTGTGTTAATTTCCTATTTTTATGAAATATCACATGGTCTTATCCTTGGAAAATGAGAAGGCAACACAACTACAAGTTTTGTTGTCTTGAATAACAAATGTACAATGACCTGAGTAGCAGACATACAATGATCAGTTACCAAAAGATTTTGGAAGACATGACCTAACTACTTACATGATTACATCTGCTATTTATGGAGTTGTGGATTGAAGAGCTTAGCAGCAAGGTTTGCTGTCTATTTTGTTAGTCACAATGAGATTATTGAAACATGTACCATATCATTAAGGGGAATGGTGCTATCCAACCAAAACGTAGAAAATAAAACCCACACTTATTAGGATGGTATAAAGTGAACACTACTTGAGTTTAATGTCAAGTTTAGTTTTGAACCATGTAGGTGAGTTATCAACACAAAACCCCCCAAAAGTGATTAAATTCCATGACTTTCTACAGTTATATCCAAAAAATCTCATGGTACTAGGAAGTTTCTGTGCATTTTTCATCCAGTGAAGTTCAATGTGCTTTCTGGCCAATGATTCATGCTCTGCTTCACAATGTGGAACACAGCTGTCCTTGTGCATGAGCAGATGGCCCTGCCCTACCTTCTGGTAATCCAGAACACAGAGAACCTGCCTACACCTCCCTCCTGGATACTAAACCGGGTAAGCTGTCTGATCAAGGGGAACGGGGGAATGAGATGCTGGAATGGGGCTTGGGAAGGTGAAAGGGTGAAATAGAAGGCTGAGCAGATTTCATGGTAGTTCATATATTAGAATTTAAATATTATTATAGGGCCCTTCGACTTTTCATACCATTTGACTGTGTCTTAACAGTATCAGGGATTATTTTGTCCCTAGCAATCCAAAGATGATGCACAATTACCTCCAGACCCTAAAATGATTTCAAAGTAATGTTGCCAAGGCTGGAAACAGAACTGACCCAGCAATTACAACGACCAGCATGTGCATAAGCTGATTGGGGCAATGGATGGTGCCGGACCCTATATTGGCAAGCACACACAAGAATCAGCTCTGGGATCACCACAGATGAAGTTTCTTTGGAGATCCCTCCAACTGAACTGCTGGTCTCAGAACCCCAACCATGAAGAGACTAATTCAGACAGTAGATTCTGAATAGATTTCATCATACTTGGAATGGTGAGATTGGCAGCAATTCAGACCTGTTGGACCATCTAAACTGCTTGAGCAGGACCCTCGGAGCATGCCCCACAATGGGGACCTGGGATGGGTGGGAAGCTGGGTGGGGCTTCTCCCTTTGTTTCTCCCCTGACCCCAGACACAGGGGAGAAAATGATGATATTAGTGTGGAAACAATGGTCTTACGCGCTTTCCTGTAGCCCTTGACCCTTTGTACCCTAATCAACTATGTAAGAGTGTAAAAACAAAACAAAACACTTGTATCTGATTACTTATGTTATAAAAACAGAATAGGAACATAGAGACTGTTTTATAATCCATTCTTTCAAAATAAAGCACTGAGATCCAGAGGGGCATGCTGTGTGCCCAAAGTCTCAGTGAACTCTATATGGTCTCTAACCAACACAGCTTCAGATGCTCTAGAAATAAGTGAAAAGACAAGGCCTCTCCTAGGAATAGAGATAGTGCTCCCCATCTGTTTATGGGAACAAGTCATAACAAAGGGGACGCTACATCATAGAAGGTGAAACTAGGTGTAAAATAGTAACCCTCAAACTATGTTCCTCTGCAGTTCCCAAAAGTAAGAATTTTCTTGACCTTTCTTTTTTCTGTAAGAGAGCATTTTGTAGTTGTGATGGGTAAAGTGGGAATGTGGAATGATCGGGCTATGAATCATTAGCCTATAGAACCAAAATTTACTCATTTATTTAGAAATATTCATGAATGAATGAACATTTTCCTTGATGATTTTCTAAGAGTAGGCACGGTATTGTAGCAAAGCCTGCCAGATGGGTTGAGAAGTGTCAGCAACAGAGATACCTACAGAATTAGAAGTGTGCACTAGTAGGAATACTGGTGTTCCAAGTGATACCTGTAGATGTAAGGGTGGACATCTGGACCAAAAAGACCTTTCTGGACTTTTCTATCTGCAGTAGACCTCTTTTGCTGTGTGCTGCAGAGAATATGTTTCTCTTTCTTGTAAGATAGCATTTTAATTTTTCCTTTTAGAGCATGTTCCAAACTTTGTCTGATTGTATATAGTCCTTAGGAACAGCGGCCCCTGGGGAGGTCAGTAATCTAGCTGTGGATAAGTCATTTTGGTGTCTTGGACACAGTGGTTGTTCAGAGACAGACACATAATGCGAAAGAGGAAATTATGCTGAGCTCTAGGGTTTGTGACAGAAATGGTGGAATGGAATGCTTTATCTCTTTACCAAGATCAAATTTGTAATTCTCACTGCTAGATCTCGCCATGCAAGATGTTTAGAGGAAAGCCAGTGTTAGGATTTGGAAAGTGACAGATTTCTGACAATATTGTTGGGATTCCTTGGATCCAGTTATGTCTGATACCATTACAAGAATTTATGAGTTATTTGATAAAAGAATATTTCTAGTGTGGGGAAATTAAAGTAGACCAGAAAAAAAAGATGTCTTGCTCAAATTCTCATGGTTAGTGGATGGCAAAGTTAGAATAGCAACTCAGGTCTTTGGAATCCAAATTTATAGTTGATTCAGCTCTTATATAGAGATGAGATGATATGAAGCAAAAACAACAAAAAGCAAAAGCACAGATGAATGGAAGGCAGATGTGGTAGTAGGGACACATAGTGGTTAACGTCTCGAAGTATGTGGAATAGGGTAGGAATCCAGCGTGACAATTTAGGTCATTCAGACATGACCAGCAACACAATTGATAAAACCTCTAGTTCTGTCTCCAAGGAGCCCAATAAAAGGTTTAATGATTTATTCAAAAATCATGAAATGAGATAATGAGTTTTAAATTGTAGGCTTTTCAATTTTCCGTTGCTCAGCACTGAGGATTACATAAGAAAAAGTCCCAAACTAGTGAATTTTGAGTTCATGATGGTGTTAAATATATGTTTTTTTTTTTTAATTCCCCCAGATGGATTCAGAGACTGACCAGAAGGACCAAGACTGTGCAATTCAAATAACCCACAAAATCACCTTTCTGACTTTGTAATGACTTTCAATTATTTCTCAAATCATTTATATTTATTCCTATTCCCAAGCCTTTAAGAAATTCTAAAAGGTCATTTGGATTTCTTTCTTTTGAATTATTACCTTGTAAAAGCCAAGTTATAGAAAATTACACAGAAATGTGGTAGAGTTAGGTATGTGGAAGAACTAGTTCTTGGCTATAAATGTGATTCCACCCAAGGAAGTCAGAGTTAAGCACTTCTTTGCCTTAACTATTTTCACACTTCCCTTTAGATAGCTGAGAAGAAACACAAGGCATTATTTTGCATCTGTCCTTAACACTCTGGGGAACATGTCTATGTCTTGACTGCCATTTTGTTTTCAAGGGAATCTTATGTGAAGTGATGAACCAGAATGGCAACAAAACATATTTTTTTCTTCATTGCAAAAATATCTAGGACATGCTGGCCTATGTTCAATGACAAAGAAATTCAATTCCATCTGTAGTTTTCTTTGCTTTTCTGACAATGAAAATAATCCTTACAGATTAAATGGCAAACTGGCCTTTGCTAACGAAGAATGGAAGCTCATTGTATAAGAAAGGATATTGTGAATTACTCTCAAAGAGTTCAATTTTCCTTGTTTGGAAGAAATAACTGACAGAATTATTAAGATTACCAAATTCCTAACTATCTTTTGCAGAATCCTGTTAAGATAGAACATGTCATAGATGATTGGAGCTAGGCAGAGATTCAAGCAGCCCCTGAGCAGTAAGTGTAATGTCATTCTGGAGGAAAATTTCAAATAAAATATTTGAAGATGTAACTTGTGATCTCTTTAAAAACTGTTTTAAAAGATTTATTTTTTTTTTATTGCAAAATCAGAATTACACAGAGGAGGAGAGACAGAGAGGAAGATCTTCCCTCTGTTGATTCATTCCCCAAGTGACTGGAATGACTAGAGTTTTGACGATCCAAAGCCAGGAGCCAGGAACCAAGAGCCAGGAACCTCCTCCATGTCTCCATGTCTCCCACACAGGTGCAGGATCCCAAGGCTTTGGGCTGTCCTCGAGCTGTCCTCGACTGCTTTCCCAGGCCACAAGCGCTTCAAGGTGAGGACTTTGGCTGCTAGGCCACTGAGCAGAGGCCTAAAATTTTTTTTAACAAGAGTTAAGACACTGCCTATTAATGGTAAATAGCATTAGGAAAGATATATTAAGTCCATAGTAACATAAATTATCCTTCTTCTCCTTTTTGATATTATTAGTCTAGAGTAAGTGGTTCCCAAATGGGGACAATTTTCCTTCCCCCTTGGGACATATAGTATTGTCTGAATACATTTTTCATTGTCACAGATTACATACTCAAATGCTACTTGCCTCTGGTAAGTCAAGGCCAGGAATACTGCTAAGCATCCTGCAAATCCCAGGACAGCCCCCTCACAACAAATTATTTGACCCAAACTATCAATAGCATTGAAGTGGGAAAAATCTATTCTAGAACATATACTCTCAACTGGAGAAATAATTACATACAGGGGTTTAAAGATCTGTTTTTATGGAGTGAAGACTCTTACTGTTTTTATGTATGGAGCACAACATATACACCACACAATGCAGACATATGCATGGTATAACGTGGCATTACAATTTCACAGGATTGAGTAATTAGGAACCTGTTTCAAAAGGCTCCTTGGTAGAAACTAATTGCAAAAATTAAAAATGGGAAGAGTGGATTTAGAGCAGGGGTTAAAGAACTTTTTCTGCATAATGCCATTTTTGCCTGTATAGCCATATGGTACATGCAGCAACTGTTGAATTCCGCCATTGTAACTCCAAAGCAGCCATGAACAGGCATTATGCACACAATTGTTCCAATACAAATTAATTTAAAAGTAACAAAAATTGCATAGTTTGTTGTGATTGAGATAAAAACACAAGCGACAAACCATGTTGACATACAGATATATTAACATGGTTATTGATGTTTGTGTGTATGTGTATAAGCATGGATAGTAAAGGTTAGCTATATGATTGAACAGTTAAAGAAATGTTCTGTTTTCAATGTGATTAGGTAGTTGTTTATCAAAATTTAGTACATGGGTAGATGCCAAATTTTTGAAATATGCTTAATGATACATCACAGGGTCATAACCTTTACATTTCAGTTGAAAATAAAACAAATTTAGGACACATAATTATCATATAAAGTAAGTGTTGTAAGTGGGGACGGATAAAAATTGTATTAACTCAGATTGGGGGCTGTAATAAATGGGAGGTTGAATTTGAAATGAAGAAATATGGGTTCTCAATACCAACCTGTTATTACAAAGAGGAGTTGGACTGCCTTCTGGGATATAACATGCCTTGTGACATTTACATATTCTCCATCCAGTTTGTAAACGTTATGTTAGTAATGTATTCCATATCATGTCATTATCTGGACATGGGCAGTCCAGAGCTGACAGCACAACTCTATTCTTAAAGGTTATGCAGGAGCCTCCTCTATGTATATCTGATTTTCCAAAAAAATTAATAAATCTTAAAAAATATTATGAAGATTATGCAGGAACTAAGGCTCTGCTTATTTGAAGTCGTGCAGTTTCTAGAATGTGTCCTTCATATGTATGGAAGAAAATGGCTTGCTCAGATATCCATAATCCAGGCAGCTCACTTTAGAATCATGATTCAGAAATTGTGCATGTCATTTTCATTCCTATTTCATGTCCAGAATAGCCACAAAGTCATGAGTGACACGAAGAATAGTGGGAATGTAGTCTTTAGCTGGGTGATTGCATCTGCCTACATTATGCTAAAAATGATATGCAGATGTTGAGGGTAACTGTGAGTCTCTGCCACAGAATTTAAATAAAAGCAAAAGTCACTGAATAGCTCAAACAGGTCAATCAACATGCTGTAGGGGACTGAAATCATGTTGCAGAAGGAAAGAAATGATATTAGGGTTATAGATGAAAAGATATTTGGGAACCATTAAAGCAGCCTTCAAATGCTTGGAAAAGAGGTAGCTATTTTTCACATAATCTGTGAGGTTAGTGCTAGGACCATGGCTTAAAGTTATAAGGAGTAAATTAAGAAAATTGAGAAGTTACCATTTGAGGCATTGTTTTTTGATGACAAAGAGACAAACTTGAATGGAATAGTTATGAGGTGTGTCCTACAGATGATAATCAGCAGTGGGAATAGGCATGTGTGTGTGTGTGTGTGTGTGTGTGTGTGCACAAGTGTGTATGTGTGTTGGAATAAATTGATAGCAAAATTGGGAGATTCACATGCAATATTAGGGCTTTTATGGAATTCTTGAGTTGCCTTTTCAAGTAAAAAAATGCGTAATCTGTCGAAGTTGCTTTTCGTTGTCAAATTCTACCAACCCATTTTCTTAGAATCAAAAGCAAGAGGTAGTTTAAAGAGTGATGGCCTTAAAAAAAATCCAGATATTTAAAATAAACCAATCCCTGTTTGTTTTAAGGACTCTAAGTTAAATATACTGTTGAGGGCGTCTGATTGGTAGTTGCATTTATTCTCAAGCCTTGTCCCTTTTCTTCCCTGGAGAAAACTATAATCCTCATGCTGGAGCACTCTGCAATCTGTCACTAAGGGTTTCTGATGCCCAGTGGGGAGCAATTTAAATGTTCTGTGCTCTGGCAGAAGCAATCCCATGTCCACAAACATAGTTCAGGTCCCCATAAGAATAGTGGGCTCATCTCTTAGAGAAATTAGAAATTATTTACAGAAATAAAAATGACACATTTTCCAAAGAGTTCGAGGGGGTCCACCTAGGGTAGCAGAATGAAAACTGGCCAAGGATAAAATGAAGTCTAGGTTCCATGTCATGTTATCCCCAACTCCCCAAGAAACTATACAGTCCTAAATTACTTGCTCAATAAATTGAAGCCTCATGCCCTCAATACACTCTGCTTATACTTATCTGGCTTATACTTGCTTTCTAAAAAAAGTTGGTTGGACCAGGTGTGGGGTATAGACTGGCTAGTGGTATAGCAACCAGTACTCTACCTACAGAGCTGGCATCCCATGTGGGCATTGATTCATGTCTTGGCTACTCTGTTTCTGATCCAGCTTCCTGCTTATTGCCTAGGAAAGAAGTGGAGGAATGCCCAGGCATTGGACCCCTGCACCCACATGGGATATTCAGAAGAGGCTTCTAGCTTTGCATCAACCTAGCTCTGGCTTTGCAACCTTTTGGGGACTGAACTAGCAGATGGAGGCTCTCTTTCTCTATCTTCCCGTCTCTCTCTGTCTTTATCTGTTACTGTGACTTCAAAGTAAATAAATAAATCTTTAAAAAAAAGTTGATTGGGAAGCCTTATATAGTGTGTGACCCATGTGCTGTCATCTGTACTACTCCACACAGCAATGCATAAGTCCATCTTACTCCCACACATAGCCTCTGTTTCCATTAGGCATATGAATTTGAAACTTAAACTTCTAATAATTAAACAGATTCTATACATCAAACCTTTGCAGGTATTTTTATGCATGATTTCTTCTGATCCTCAGAGCAATACTTTATGGTGGTTGCGTTATCTAGACTGAAAACTGAGCTTAGAGAGTTTAAGTAACTTGTTCCAGGATATTCAGCTAGTACATTGCTGGGAATTACTTGAGAGATGATTTAGATCAAGGCAGGTACTTTTTTTCCCCAGAACTTTTAATCATAACCATTGTTTTTGATTATCTGGAAAATCCTGAAGGTCACTAGCTATAAGGGAAAGATTAAAGAAGTAGTAGGGTAAAAATATCTGAATTCAAAGCTTGGCTCCATTGCTACTTACCTGCGTATTTTGTAGTGTTACTGTGAAATTCAAATTACCTGAAGCATATAAAATATTTAGCACAGAGAAATTGCCCCAAGAGTAGTGTTGACTGTATTAGTAGATATGAAATAACTGTTGGTCAAATGAAAATATTATATTTTGTCGCAAACAGTAGAGCCAAAGCTGAGTTTTGTTTTTAAAGATTTCTTGTTGTTGTTGTTGTTGTTGTTGTTGTTCTTCTTCTTCTTCTTCTTCTTATTATTATTATTATTATTATTATTGGAAAGGTAGATTTACAGAAAGAAGGAGAGATAGACAAATCTTCGATCTCCTGTTTCAGTCCCCCAGTACCAGCAATAGCCAGAGGTGAGCTGATCTGAAGTCAGGAGCCAGGCGCTTCCTCTGAATTTCCCACATAGATGCAAGGACCTGAACCCTTGGTTCATGTTCCACTGCTTTCCCAGGCCATAATCAGGCAGCAGAATTGGAAGCAGAGTAGCCAGGACACAAGCCTGTGCCCATATGGGGCGCCAGGCACCACAGGTGGAAGTTTAACCACACTGGCCCTTGAGATTGCTTTTGAAGATGATTATTGCTTTAGTTTTAGAAAGTAGTTTATGGTCATTATTGGTTTATATTTGTTTCCCCCCAAAACTAACAGGGCAGAGCAACTGGCTCTGAGGACCATGCTATTAGCTCCCTGTAAGGAGCGATTTTGACTCCCATAAGATTTGCAATATTCAGAGACATTTGGTTGCCACATATAAAGTAAATCTGTTTATAGGGTCACTGAGTTCTACTTGCCTCTCAATCTGAACCTACCTGGGCTATAGAATATACTTCTTTGAGTGCAGAGGGTCATGTCAGCCATGTGGAATGTTTCAGATGGTCTTGGGGGAAAGAAGTGACTCTTGGTAGGGCAGCATTATTCAGCTCCCATGTTAGAAATCCAGTTGGGTGGTCTTTTCTTCTTCTGAGGTAGACTAAATAATGACCAAATTCCTGTTTAACGTATATCCTTGTTGCCTGTTATACAGTGTGCACTGTGATTGAACACAGGAAATTTTAATCTTTAGTTGCTTGATTCAGGAAGTTATAATATCCTGAAATATGTACCTGTATCATTCACAATATTTACTCTATCTTCATGATCAGGATGTAGAAAAATCAGCATTTTGTAAAAGCTGATTCCTCTGCTTCAGAGATGGAAATGATCTTGCTATCAGTTGATTTTTCCCTTTTGTTGTGTTTTCCTGACTTAAGAGCTCTGTAAAATTTTAACTCCAAAGTGGTCTTTTGAGACAAGAGTCACAGATGCTGAAGCCCAGAGAAATATTCCAGTTTATTGTACAACCTTTATGAAGACCCAATCTCAAACCTCTGTTATCACTTGATAGATTTGATATATAGCTTATTTCATTTAAAATAAATAAAGGCCTCAGAAAATTTAATCCCAGTGCTATCTAAGAGTGATTTGGAGTACAATAGCCATAACTTGGTTAAGCAGATGAAAGATTATATGTTTTACTCTAGTGCTATAAACCTCAAAATGTCTCTGACAAAAAACATTTAAGTACCATCAGGGACATAAAAAAAGATTCTGTTAAAGTGATATCCTGGTGTTTCATATTTATTCTTTCAATGTGTGACATTTGAAATCAATTCTACTTTTTGCCAGTAAGGCAGTTTCCCCTCTAATTGGTAATTGAATACATTCTGAGACTGCACAAACAGGAGGGTAGGCACTGAGAGACACTATGGGATCATCTGATTCAAACTTGTAATTTAAAGTAGGGGATAACTGGAGACTGAGATAGAAATGGTCCTTTGTTCTAGGTCATGGTGAAAAAATATGAGTAATCTGCCCTAATCCATATGCATGCCACTTTTCTTTTTTATCGATGTTTTCTTCTAAAGAGATCTAAGATCTATTCATCTAACCCATATAATTGACTCCTCTTTACATTTTGATTTGTCCTTGAAGTACAATTGAAATAATTGGTGTACATCTAGGATCATAATCATAGGGTTATTGTTAATGATAAGTAGAATTCTAACCAGCCAATTATCTACTATTACAGACCAACTATAGATATTCTAGTCCCTATGTAGGCCATAAGGATATTGGACCAACAAGCTTCCTGTTCTACAAGAAATAAATTGCTAAAATCAACATTCTACCAAGGCATATGAAAAAGTTCATGGGAAATGGAATTAACATATCAGAACTTTTTGTTTCTGAAAAGTTTTGAAATGCATGTGCATTTTTTTCCTAACATTCAATTTCTGCAATCCTTGAAAATTTTGAAAATCCTTTTAAGGGTGAATTTCAAAATGTTTTGTACTAAAATAAGCTTATAACTCCATTATCTAATTGTTGATATATCCCTATATTTTTCGTGCAATAATAGTGCAAGTAAATTATGACAGACGATCATAATCTGGAGATGAGAATGTGTCAGAGTAAAAGAAAACAACTCAGCAAGAGTGTCAGAGATAGACTTCCCAAAGAGGCATTTCTGGTAGAATAAAACTACAGAGAGAATACCATATGGAAAAGTTGTGATGATGGATATCTTGATGTTTCACATACAAAAATGCATCCTTAAGAATGGCTTATCAGTGAAGGAAATCTGTTAAATAATTTAAAAAACAAACTAGGAGGTGAGATCATGTTGTGTCATATAACCAATGGTAGGATTTCTGGTTATAGAAGTTTCTGGTTATAGAAGTTTAAATAATTTATACAAATTACAAGTCATTATAATATGATGACTTCTAATAATGCTCTTGTTCATAAAAGTAACATGAATAAGGTAAATTTACCAAAATGAACTTTCGCACAACTCTGGAAAATAGCATAAGATCTATAGAAATCTGAGGAGTCTTAAAATCAAGAAAAGTGGCTGAATATGGATCGTAATAGTGAAATTTGTGTTTTAAGTTGCCTCGTTCAGATTCCCAGCACAGCTAGGATTGAAAGAAGTGATTTTTCATGTGCCAGGGCTTCTCGATAAGATTAGAAGCTGGTTTCTTATGGGAAACCATCTAGAACAGAAAGTAGAGAGGTCAATATTCAAAATCCTGAGAGAAGAAATTGTATCAACGAATAACTGATTTATCTAAAAACTGTCCTTCCAAAGTCAAGGAGAAATTACAATATCCCCAGATAAAGAAAAGCAGGAAATTCAATAGAAGAATCCAGAATAATATGCTAAAAGAAGTCTTTTAGATTGAAATGAATGGACACAGTAACATGAATCCCTGTGTAGCTATGTAAATAACAGATAAGGGATAGCATGAGTTAATTATTTCTAACACTTATTTTTATTCCTTTCTGATTTGAAGTCAAGACATCTGAAAACAAAACCTATAAATCTGTGTTGATGGGCATATTGTATAGAGATATAATTTGACAATGAACAGCGTAAAAGGGAGGAAGGAGTGAAGCAAGTCTTTTGTATAGTGTTAAAGTTCAGTTGGTGTTAATACGGATACACAAAAAAGGAACTTAAAACATAAAATTGTAGAAAACATAAAAGTAAATATCGTTGACATCGGATTAGTAAAAAAGCAAAAATGTAATAAACTGAATATCATCAAAATTAAACCTTTTGTGCTTCAAGGATGCTTTCGTGAATGCAAAGGACAACCCACAATGTAGAGGAAAATCTCTGCAAAACCATGTATCTCAGGCTTGAGTAATTACAAATGAAAGTGTTGTTACAAATCAGCCATAGGATGAGGAAGAATCCAATTAAAAATTGGAAAACCACTTTAAAAGACAGTTCTCCTAAGAGGCCAATAAGTATGTTAAAATGAGCTCACTATTTTTGTTGCAGAAATGCAAACCTAACCACAGTGAGATAACAGTCACATCCACTAGGATGAGTATGATTCAGAACAAAGATAGTGTTTGTGGGGAAGTAGATAAATTTTAACTCCGCACATTTCTGCCATGAATGTAAAATTGTACAACCACTTTGCAAAATAGCCTTGGTTTCTGTAAGGTAAATATGGAGCTCTCATATGACTATGTAATTTCACTCCAAGGTATATAAACTCAAGCAATTGAAAATATTTGTCATATAAAAACTTGCATATGAATGTGGATAACACATTATTTGTGGTAACCCAAAAATGGAGATAACTTAAATATCTGCCAGCTGTTAATGGATTAAATGTTTCATACCATAAAATGAAATATTTGTCTACCAAAAAGAAAAGAAGTGCTGATACAAGTTAGATGGATGAACTTTCAAAATATTATGCTAAGTGAAAGAAGCTAGAAATAGAAGGCAGTATATTTTACAGCTCCATTTATATGAAAAATTCAGAGTTGGGAAATCCATAGCTATAAAAAATAGGTTAGTGATTCCTAAGAGTTGGCGCAGTGAGAAGAGGGCTAGGGAAGTGATTGTTAATGGCTACAGGGATTGCTTCTGGCGTGTTGAAAATATTGTAGAATTATCCAGTTATAATCTTGTATAGCTTTATGAATATGTTAAAATGCAATGAATTGTGCGCTATCAAAATGTAAAGTATGTGGTATGTGAATGTGCACCTTGAGAGATTATCTCCATGCCAAGGAAAGAGGGTTTTTTGTTTGTTTGTTTGTTTTTCACTAGCATATGTACTGAGATGGACTGATTCTTCACCAAAAAATGTGTTGCTGAACCAGTCAATCTGTTTTATATGAAGAATCTGAGTGGTATAGTAAGATTATTTTGGAAATTGAGTATCCTTTGTTGAATTTCCCTAGCCACCATTAGGTCAAGGTTAATAGGTTTCTGTTTGAGGCTAATGCTCCTTGATTTGTTGTATCTGTCTGGATCACTGTATTGAAAAAGATTCCCATGATTAGTTCAGACTTGATAGGAAATGGTTGTGACTACCATGGCTAGTTGTATGTGTGTCATGATTGTACTGCTTCCTTAAGGAATTCTGTGGCTTAGGACAGAGGTTGTAAAAATATTTACTAAAATAGTACCCAACTAGATGTACTGAATGGTCTTGAAGTATTGTTTACTTTTTAAGGGTTTGTGATTATATGATGTAATGCTACAATTGCTACATCTTTTAAAATGCATTTCACGCAGTTTTTTTTTTTTTTTTTAAGATTTACAGAAATAAGCCATGTCAGTAGCAAGTGTGCATGTTCTGAAATGTTTGAGCTGAAGAAGTGTATAAATAGCTGTGGTCAATGATCTTGCCTTGTTCCTGTCTAAATTCAGCGTTTCTGAGAGCTAGTATTTAATTATACACTGTACTTGGATAAAAGTGGGCATTAAGAAAGATTAGCTTTTATGATGGATGTGTTGAGTCCTAAATATGGTTTAAAACATTGCTACTGCAATTGGAAAACCAACAACTCACAAATGAAAGTTCATTTTTTTTGGAAGTACTTTTGGATATATTTACTTTTGTATTATTTGAAGCGGGATCTATATGCAATCAATATAGACTTTATCAATGACAAGATAGATCTGCAGTCTTCTAAAATATCTCTGTTTTCAGTTAAAATGTACCACAAATTTTTCTAATTCACTTGCTTTATTGGTCTCTAAGTAAAGCCTATGATCAAATCCACTAAATACCTACTATGACCACCTTCAGGCTTCTCCTTTTTCTCAACATATTGCACAGATGGGTGATACATTTGAGTGTCCTAGGGTATGCCCATATTTGCATGAGAATAGAATTAAGTACAACAGAATCACGCCAAAGATAATGACAATAATAATAGTGATTGCATTTCTAGGATATATGTGGCACTTACATGTAAGATGCCATTATTAGAATTTTATACATGTGGGCTCGGCAGTGTGGCCTAGTGGCTAGGGTCCTCGCCTTGATCCCATGTGGCCGCTGGTTCTAATCCCGGCAGCTCCACTTCCTCTCTGTCTCTCCTCCTCTCAGTATATTGACTTTGTAATAAAAATAAAATAAATCTTTAAAAAAAGAGAATTTTATACATGTGAATTCATTTAATGTTTAATATTCATATGAAATAGTGTTATGATTCTGACTTAGAACATGAGACATATTTGAGACATTGAACCTTCAAACACCTTGCTCTAAATTATACATATAAAATGGAAGCAAATCAAAGATCAAATCTAGGCTTTGTGTTCAAATGACCATCTTCTAAATCATTAGAGTACATTATATTTCTGGATGTGTGATAGTAAGACAGCTGTTACCACAAGGATGACTGTAAGTCTACTTTGGTACATTTAACATGAGAAATACACAACAAAACAAAATTGAAAAACTGTGATAACTTATTTGCCGGAAACTGATTCATTCAAGATAATACATACCTTGCAGAGACTGTGATGTTGCATAATTCCGTGTCAAGGAAGCCATGCCTTTGAGCCTGAACGCCTGTGTTTCTGTGCTTGAAGTCCAAGTCCTCACCCAAATTTTCTTCTTTTGTATAATGTTTACGTTACATTTTTCTTGGTGTCAGTGAGCCCTTTAATTAAAATAGTATGGATTTTTTTTTACTACCACCAACCATGCTCTTAAGTATTCCCTTTTGTTCCAGAGTTCTTATGCCTGATTAGCTTATCACATTTAAATAAGAAGTATGGATTTTATTACCAGAAAATAATTTCTGTCCATTCCATATTCTTCCAAATATAATGGACAAAACATCCAGTTAACATGAGTAGGAGTTACTTGTTTCTTGGTTCAATCATAACACTACTCTTTTTTTAGAATTTCCTATTCTCTTAAAACTCATGAGCCTCTGTACAATATTCCCCCCACCACAGGGATGTATACATCATCAACCTGGACATGATAAAGTGTTGTCCAGCACAGTGGTTCAGATATGGGAACATGAGTTAAGTTAGACCAATTCTTACTCTTCTCTGATATTTTTTTAACTGTAGCTGTCTGGCAGGGAAGAACAGTGTTTAGTTTCTGGCCACATATTTATACACATGAAAGCTACATAAAAAGGAGTCTAACTTATGTTGAAAAGAAATAAAAAAAATGTAGGATAAAAAGCAGAAAATAAAGAGGAAGAGCTCATGTGTTAAGTTCCTGGCTCCATCCGTCACGAAGACCACATCCCCTCGCCTGGAAAGTGAATTATGTGAGACAACATAGTCCTTTTTATATACAAACTGGGAGAATGTGAGTTTGTCACTTTCAGCAAAGTGATTTAACTAATACAAACTAAAACTAAAAATATCTGTTCACATGTACCATTGGTCCTATAAGGAAGCAAAGAAACAGGAAAGCCTGGCCACAGCATAGAAGAAAGACAATAAAAGGGGATGGTGTTTATTAGAGCAGAAGATTAGCTATTTCTATCTTTAAATAAAAAGGTTTAAGTACTAGATATCTAGGCTGCATAACAAATCTTGCCAAACTCCGCCAGTTCATATCCCACCTACTCTACTTCCCTTCCAGCTTCCTGCTTGTGGCCTGGGAAAACTGTCAAGGACCGCCCAAAGCCGTGGGACCCTGTACCCATGTGGGAGATCCTAGCTCCTGCTTTGGATTGGCTTAGCTCTTGTCATTGCGGCCACGTGGGGAGTGGACCAGCAGATGGAATATCTTTATCTGTGTTTCCCATTCTCTCTGTAAATATGATTTTACAACAACAACAACAAAAAATCTTTTAAAAACAAAACTGTCAAAACAACAAAAACAAATTATGCCAAACTCAGTGACTTAGAACAATCAAATTCTGTAAGGAACCTTGAAAAAGTTGATGGATAATGCATGTGATTTAAAAAGTAAGGATTTTTGTACCAGAAGAAACTTATCTTTTGGTTCCATTTTTTCCAAATCTTTTTGGACTACCTTCATACTGTCTTCACACTATCATACAGTGTCTGTCAGGAACGTGGGGACAGCCTCACCAGGTGTTTCTTGCTCAAGCTTTCATGAAATTACAGTCAAAATGTTGGCTGCATTTGCAGTCTTCTGAAGGCTTGGCAAACAGTGAAGAAGCACTTCTTGAAGAATTGACTCAGATAACTCTTGGCAGGTAGACTGAGCTTCTCCCCACGTAGACCTCTGCATGATTTCTTGAGCATCCTCACGACATGGCTGTTGCTTTCCTGAAGTGAATGATATGAAAGAAGGTAGAAACTACAGTAACTTATGTTGCTTACTCTGAGGTTGTTTTCTGTCAGTTCTATAATGTTCTTCTGTGCACATAAATAAGCTTTGTCCTGTATAGGAGGTTACCTAAGGCCATAGATTCTATAACAGAGGAATCATAGGTAAAAACCTTGGAGTCTGGTCACTATAGGACACAATTTGAAAGAGACTTCGAATGTATTTATGTGTACATTCAGAAGAGAAGTTGTCCACCAGTGGGAGATGCCAGTAAATTATTCCTTCGTGTAAATTAAGGCAACAAAATACAGGGATGACTCTGAAGAAAACAACCAGAACAACACAAGCAAAATACTAAATAGTGAAGGAAATAGCATACGTCCCTATTTGAAGTGTTATTAAAGAGAGAATCTTTATATCAGTTATAGAAGAGGCTATAGTAGTAGATGACTTATTTAAACCCTTCCTTGTCCCTGGGTTTTTGGATCTACCAATACCTGAATCCATAGATACATCTTCCTTCTTTTAACACTTAAAACATCTCTTATGAGGTGTTATGAAATCCTCTCCATACTGTGGGTATTCTTCATATACAACTTGTATACCTGAAGCCCATATCTCTCTATTTGAGGTTCTTTTATGGCCAAGAAAAAGACCTCAGCTAATGAGAAACAGCAGTTTCTACTTCTTCCATCTTTGGTGGAATACCTATGAGCTGTAAGGTGCCAATGTTATGCCTTATTTGCTGTAGTCCTATCATTCCAGCTTGCACATCAGTCACTCACTTCCTTCTCCATCTTACTCCACTAATACCTCATTGATTCCTGGCATCATCAGCAAATTAGCCTATTTATGTTGAAAATGTTCTTTTTTGGGGGGGGTAGAATTCAAACTAAGATAGTCTTCTGTTCTAAATTGTAGATATAAATGTACTCCACATATCAATTTCCTATTCTTGCACAGAATATTTTAGGTTTCTGCTTTGACACCCTAGTTGTAGGCTGTAGCTGAAATGCAGCCTAAAAAGAAGAAATCCCACCATTGTAGATCATAGAAGCAGTGTGTGAGCCATGGTCTAGGAATCAGAGGAGTTGGTGACTAGCAGTTCTGTTTTTTTCCCCACGTTTGTAATTTTACAGTCTCCTGACCTCCCTGGACACCAATATGTTCAAATATAAATGAACACTGATCAATGCTAGTAGTATGTAAACCTTTGACACTTTGGTAAGCATTTCTGACTCTTCCCTAGAGGAAAACTAATGCAACTAATATTTACACATGCATATAAATAAATCCATGCACAATCTGTGGGTGTTAATGAGGCCGCTGAGGCCTGTGTGTGATCTCTGTATAGACTCTCCAGGCCTCAGGTAATATCTCTGTTTAATTGTTTTTTTACATCCCTGTAAATTTCAACACTTGATGATTCATTTAGTAATTGAGTAAAGACAATGATTTGTTTTAGACTAAGATGTCTCAATAAAGTAATCCTCTCACTAAAATTCAGCTACTTTATTAAACCTGCCATCATATTGAACATTGAGTTGATTGAAAATCCTTGCTTGTACTCTGAGATAGTGTGGCAGTCCCAAAAGGAAACAGAGATCTGGCCACACAAGCTAGAGTATCTTCATGCCAAATTTATTTCAAAAGTTGGTATTTTTTTAAGCTGATGTATTATTTTCAGAAAATGTGTGATTTAATAAAATAAATCTCACAGTGCTAAACTATTCAGAAGGGCAGGAGAATCAGTCCCATTTCCTTAGAGTAGTTATGACCCTGGGCCCTGTAACAGAGACTTATTGAAGTCTTCTCTCTGATAGAACAAAAGAAAAGGATTTTAAGTAAGTGGAATAAGTTTCAGACCTTCAGAAATACCCTGTTTCAAACACCGCATGATTATCTGCATAGCTTTTCCATAGTCTTCTTGATGACTATTTCAAATGGAGATATCTGGGTTTTGCCTGATTTATTGAAACTCAGTCTCTGGAAGAGGTCATAACCCAATTTATTTGACCTCAGAGTCTAAACTAAAGTAAAACAAGTCATTTTTTTCTTCAAACTATTCTCCTTGATGGAGTACACACACACACACACACAATTAGTTTATATTCTTAAGGCACTAACCTGCAGAGAATAAAAATCTGGTTGCAGGTTCATCTGTAGATGATATGTCAGCTACACATCGAATAGTCTTCAGGATTTATCTAGTTCACAGATGGTTCAAGGAGAATTTAATTTGTTGTTAAAGGAGACAAGCAACACATACATTTATACAAGTTGAGGTAGTAATTGCTACTAACCAGTTGCTCTTTTAGGTACTGGCTTATTTCTGTTGAACAGTGGGTTTACAACTTGCAATGTTGGTTTAAACTTTCCAAGTAACGAGCTGCTCACCTGTTTGGATTAATAACATCTGCTTAGGATGATACACATACTATCAAAATAGCACAGAAGTTCTAGACATCAATATAAAGTCAAATAAACCTGACATCACATGCTAAGTTGTGTGTGTGTGAGATATGTATATGTATATGTATATGTGTATGTATCAGTTACTTAACATCCATAAATCTCAGTTTTTCTCTTCTGGGGTATCACTTTTTACATTTTAGGACTTTACAATGATTCAGTGAGATAATGCTTGCATTATATTTACGTAGTACCTGGAACAGAGCAATTATCAAAATAGTAAATGGTAATATCCTTATTTAAGCCATTTAGAAGTAGATATCACATGTGTCTTTCACATATATGTATGCATGCACACATGTATGGAGAGAGAGAGAAAGAGACAAAAGCAATGGAGAGAAAGAGAGTGAGGGGTGGAGGGAGAGAATGAAGTTCCTAACAAGGCAGCAGAGCCAAGCTTATTAACACTTTTGGAAAGTAAGTTGTGGCCATGGAAGGAAGTCTGAGGGGCTCAGCTGCTCTAGTTGAGTCTGAGCATTTTGTTTGTAGGCGAGGGAAGGATTCCCACCCTTGCACTATGAGGATGGCCATACACATAATAGCAAATACTAGGCAGAAAAGGTCCTCCATGGCCTGTAAGTCCCATTTATCCCCAGCCTGGGAAGGAGGACATTGAATGCTGTGTGGTGGCAGCAAACGAGTGCAGAAGTAAAATACCAAGGACTATAGCCAGCAAGCTCTGTGGTATGAAGAGGATGGGGTACTTCCAATTTCTGTGAGAAACTGTGATTGGCTTGTTTTGAATAATTTTGTGGACTAATAAGTGGAACTCGTGCATGGTGAAGAATAGATAGGGTCCTAATTCACTGCTTAAGGAAGGCTGCCAGGGTAAGGAACTTTTAAGAATGAGAGGGGAAATTATATGTCAGATCAATTTAGACCTTGCTGGGGTGACCAATTGCCAAGGCAATGCATCACACTTAACCTACATTTCAGGCCTTTAACCACAAAATATGCCCTGCACCATATATTGAACAAATGAAATTAATGAGGCTTATGTTGATAGTGGTTGTGAGGTGATGATGATGGTGGTAGTGGTAGCAATGACATCCTGGCAGTAATCACTGTATCATCATCAGTGCTAGAAACTTCTTGTATTCCTATCACTGTTCTCATCTCTTAGTGTTCTTTGTGTTAGTTAATACTTGGAGCCACTCCTTGATGTAGATGTGGTTCACTATTAGTCTCATTTTTTTTATATAAAAGCATCCAGACATAAATAACAAACAATTTGTACCTGTGCTGTAGCTATTAAGTGATAGAACTGCATTGTTTTTTTCTATAAGAAATAATATAAATTCAATAATTTAAAAGAAATTATTCCATGAGAATAATTTTTTAAAAGGCTTCTGAACCAAATTTTAAGAAGGTATTATCTATTCCATTTAACTGTTGTTGACAGTGTTTTAGTCAACAGTGAAATGAGCCAACTTTTTGTTATTGTTGGATTTTCTTTCTTAAGCTAAAAAATATCAATATGATGTTAATGTATCTAAAGTCTTTCAAACATCTTTGTTTTGAAGTTAGGTTTTCACATTCCAAATTCCAAATTTATTATACTTTCGCATAAAAGCATTATTATTATTTTGTGTGATGGATGCATGCTCTGAGGGAAAAGCTTTATTGTCACCAATGGACAATGCACAAAATCATGATTTTAATTCAGGCTCCTGATGAGGAAATCAATGACCTGATCCACCATAACTGCCACCATCTGGGACACAGTGGGTGCGAATGCTGTGATTTCCATTCGCTGAGAAGTATGATGACATTGACAGCTACAGATGAAACTGAGTATAAACAGAATAGATATGAAAGTGGGACCTGTGTCAAAAGACAAAGGAATGTCATGGATGAGTGGCATGGAATAAATGGAGGACGATAGAAAAGCAGGAATCAGTGTAAGATCAACCACACTCATTACTATTTAAAAGGAGGCAAAAGCCTTTAGGCAAGAAAAATAACAAAATTCTAAAATCATGAAATAATGAAAATATAATGTCACACAAAAAACCCAGGGATGCTTTCTGGCTTCTGCGGATGAGAAAAAAATCACAGTTAGGCCCTGCAGGTGTAATCAAGTCTAAGGCCTTGGGAGGAGCTGCAGCTGAGGAGAGGAACCTGCAGAAAAGCAGCTCCTGGCATTGTCCCCAGGTCATTGTTTCACATCTAACATTCTCCTGTCCTTTCCAGCCAAGTCCTTTCCTCTATACAGCCTATACTTTTTATTTATTTGTTTTTAATTTTTGGGCTGCTATTCTTCTCCATGTTCTTGTTCTTTTTTCTTTTCTCTTTATTTTTTTACATGTTAATTGCAGCTCTGTGCACACACAGTACTAACACAAGGATTATGGAGGTGTCATTTATTGGTCCCCACATTATAGGAACTTACAATTCACATGGAGAGTCAGCAGTGAAACATCAGATGTTATAGAAGATGAACTATTTCAGAGTCCCACGAGTTTGAATGTTTAGAAAGAAATGCAATCTAGCTTGACTAGGACAAGGTAAACATGAAATTAAGGAAACTTTCCTGAGATATTTGATTGAGTCCTTGGAGTGTCAGGACAGAGCGTTCAGAGTAGAAGAAACTGTACAGAGGGAGGCAACTGAGAGAGTGAGGGCCATGTGGGCTAAATTCTGCTTGATGCTAACAGGAATATTAAAAGGAAATGGAGGACAGAGTGTGAAAAGTTGATACTTCCAAGGACTCTCTGGGATTCAAGGGAAATCTGTTTCATTTATTGCCTTAAAATGTTCTAAAGCTTTGTTCAATAATACTCTACTGAGAAGGAAAAAGAAACATAGAAAAGCTGTCCAATACTCATTAATCTGAGGTTGGAAAATGGTGCTATCCTGAGTTTTAGCAAATTTTAAAAAATGGTTTGAGGAAAGAGTAGCAATGACATTCACATTAGTTGTAGCTAATGTACATTGATTGGATTAAAATATGACATTATGAATAAAAAGAAGACCTGTATTGGAAAATGAAATGCTATTGCTTTCAAAGAGGGGGTGGGAAATAGGCAGGCAGCCCACATTCTGTTTTGCCTGAATGCTCTGGGTTTAGTGGGAGTAAGGTCATTGATTTAGCTCTTTCCCTGAAAATACATTAATAAAATGCAGTTTTAAAGTTAAATTGAGCCCATCTGAGGCTTTTTTCCCCAAGGATGTATTATTTGTACATGCATAATGCATATATCTGTGATGCCCACTTCAATTAATTTAAAAAGTACAGTTTCCATGCAAAACAATTTATTCATTGCACAGCACAATTGCAAAATGTCTGCTTGTTTGTCCAGGGAATCACGTTCTGTGAATCAATGCAGGTAATAAATTACAATCACTGCCGCTTTCAAAGCTTCAAGGCTTGGCCTCAATCTATGCTGTGGATGCCAGTGGACTGAATGGCACTGCCTTGGGGCTGGTGGTTGCCTGGATAAAGATCTTACAAAATTTTTATTGAGAACTGGGGTTCTAGTGGGCTCAAGATATTGTTCTGAAATCTGGGCTTGCTGCTGCTAATGAAAAAGAAATCCCTGATCATGAAATTTTGCTCTCAAGTGAAAAATACACATGCTCTGTATGCTAGGTAAACATTTTCCTGAGCTGGAGATGCAGATAAACAGAAACGTTATAAAGGAAACCTGCTTGAATGTTTTTTTGTCTTCCTAATTATGTAAATATGTATTACTCCTTTTTTTTCTTCCTAGCTGCTGGCAGTTCCTACACTTGAGAAGGTATGTTTTATTCAGAAGAACAAAACAGGCAGGGACCTGAGACTTTGGTGAATAATAAATTGATTTTGACTTGGCCTTTTAGCTCATTATGAATCTTTAAAATGGTGAAATGTGCTGCCTTTCCTTCTCTTCTGAACTCCCAGTTACCTGCTGGGACCCAGAAGACAAAGCTGAAATTGAAAGGACAGGACATCTTGAATTTGAATTCAGATGATGCAAATGTTGTGTTTCTGCCCACCATTCATTTTGACCTTTCTTCTTTCTGTCCTTCTACCGTGACTCCTTCCTTTGTAATCATTAATGTCCTGAGCTTTGGATTCATCTAGGTAGCCAAAATTCAATTCCTGGCTTTACCATAAGATTTTAGGCAGTTAGTTGCCTATCCCCCTTAAGAACTGATGTCCAGGCGAACTTTATGGCATATAGGGTTAAGCTGACACCACCAGTGATGCTGGCATCTTTGGTGCTGGTTTGAGTCTTGGCTGATTCATCTTCTGTCCAGCTCACTGCTAATATGCCTGGCAGCAGAAATGTCCCAATTGTTTGGGTTCCTTTCACCCCACATGGAAAACCTGGAAGAAATTCCTGCCTCCTGACTTCAACCTGTTTCGGCTCTGGCTCTTCTGGCCATTTAATGAGTGAACCAGAGGATTGAGTATCTCTCTTTCTACCCCTCTGTCTCTGTAACTCTGCCCTTCAAATACATAAGTGAATTTTTAAAAAGGAGATCTATTGTCATGTATAAAATGTGTAAAATTAATATCTGCCTTTCAAGTTGCATGGAATAAATTAGGTGAATATATAAAGCTCTTAAACTTTGTATAGTATGTGCTACCACAAAACCTCAAACAAATGATAGCTGTCATTATTACCTCAGTTGATGCTTATTAATAGTATGTGAGCTCCACACTAGCCTGGATGTTATAGGAATCTGAGATAGAGTTAAAACACTCAGAAACTTTGTGGTTTAATTAGGGACAAGGTGTTTTTGCATGTTACTTCGGAATGAGATTGGAAATGAAGTCAAAAGGCTGATTGGATGTAGGATTATGTTGCCCACAATTGGTAGAGCATACTTCTTGCTGTGGATAGTTGGTGAGGCTCCATGGAACTGGATTTGGAGGATGTATAGAATTCATAATGGAACAGCGGAGGAAGGATTCCAGCACATGTTCACTGCTTTATAAGTCTGCTGCTTGTATGGAATTTCATGTATGTTATTTCCCTTACCACTCAATACATTTTATGTCATGATTGGATATACTGCAAGTGATTGGTACTATGCTTCTTCACAGAGATTGAATAACAGACCCATATTTACCAAAGTGGGTTTTAAGACTAGCTGTATCCATCCGTCATATAGATAGTAATAGCACCCACTGTGAGAGGTGTTTGCGGTGATTAAATAAGGTAATGCACAGGAGCATTTAGCATGATGTAGGCATGCAATAAATTGTAGCTAGAATATTATTTTAGGGATAATGATTATATTATCATAAAGCTGATACTTATGGCCTAAGGTCATCAACTATGAATGCAGTATTTTTCCTATTGAAAACTGACAAAACTATGAAACAGCTGTGTGAGGGTGTTTTCATAGAAACAGTGGAGAGGATACTTCTTACTATAAAGCTTGTGCATTATGTCCCAGGACAGGAATTGTCCTTTAGTACTAATCTGAGCAGAAGGGGTTTTTTTTTTAAAGATTTATTTTTATTACAAAGTCAGATATACAGAGAAGAGGAGAGACAGAGAGGAAGATCTTCCGTCCGATGATTCACTCCCCGGGTGACCACAACGGCCAGTTCTGTGCCGATCTGAAGCCAGGAACCAGGAAACTCTTCCGGGTCTCCCACACGGGTGCAGGGTCCCAAAGCTTTGGGCCGTCCTTGACTGCTTTCCCAGGCCACAAGCAGGGAGCTGGATGAGAACTGGAACTGCCAGGATTAGAACCGACGCCCATATGGGATCCCAGCGCGTTCAAGGCGAGGACTTTAGCCGCTAGGCCACGCCGCCAGGCCCAGAGCAGAAGGTTTTTATAACA
This sequence comes from Ochotona princeps, assembly GCF_030435755.1. Classification (NCBI taxonomy): domain Eukaryota; kingdom Metazoa; phylum Chordata; class Mammalia; order Lagomorpha; family Ochotonidae; genus Ochotona; species Ochotona princeps. Next base: position 20,971,273 of record NC_080850.1, read on the forward strand.
TCCCAGAGTATCCAAGCAGGAAATGCCTCAAGGAGTGATCAGCTTGAGATTCAGAGTGGTTAGGACACTTCTCTAAAGTGCCACAGCCAGTTGGAAGTAGCCTGATTTAAAAATGTATATTTGATTCATATCCCTGCAGAAAGGCTTCCCAGAAATGGTAGATTCTAAAAGATCTTGTAAAATCTAATCCTTAATCCTTCCAGTTCCCTAGTTGTTTTTCTACGACAGTGCTAACCAGTGGAAGGAGTAGAATCCATAATTGTGAGTCATTGAATAATTGAAAGCTTTCAATGAAATAGACAGATGAAATTGATTTACTTAGCCTGATGTAGCCAAAATGTTATCAATATAAATTATTGAAGAGTTTAATTAGACATATTGCTTTCTGACATCAAGTCTTCAACATACAATGTGTACTTTATACTTAGAGCATGTCTCACTTTGGACTAATCATATTTTAGGAGCTTAATAGCCACACGTTGCTGTTTATTTGAACAGGACAGTTCTAACCCAGCTTGCACTTCCATTGACCCAGATGACAAGGCAACCACACTGAATCCGAATCACATATCTGTATGAATAGTTTTATTTCAACATCCTTAGTTCCTGTAATCATTTCTCGAGAATAGGACTTTGGGTTCCTTCATTCTGCACTCTCTTCTGAATATGTCCCCCACCCCACTTTATTATTTTATTTTATTATAGTCTGGACACAAATGAACCTGACATTCTAAGGGAAGCCTGGTCAATACAGACATGTCTAACATCTTCTCCAATTTAAAAAATCCCATTGTTTCTAATGCACATTGGAAAGACTTAGCCTCATCTCATTGTTTATATTGGCACTTAAGACTTATTAGACTCCCCAAAGTATATGCACATGAGCTATTTTGAAGCTTCATATTTCCCATCGTATGTTTAAGTCATTGATATTCGGAGTACAGAGTAGGGCTTCTCATTTGTTTGTTTCATTTCATACTGCTCTGTTTGGCTCACAATTGTGACATGTTAAGAAATAGCAATACTGCATCTATTGTTCTGTGAATTCACTTTCAATTTTTGCTAAGCATTTTTTAGTGCTGTAAGTATGCTTTCTATAGTGAATTAATTAATATGTTGTTTGTAGCAGGAGCTGGTCTAAAAAGTTTTCTTTAAGATTTATTTTTATTGAAAAGGTGGAGATACATAGAGGAGGAGAGACAGAGAGGAAGATCTTCCGTCCAATGATTCACTCCCCAAGTGACCACAAAGGCCGGTTCTGCGCCGATCCGAAGCCAGGATCCAGGAGCCAGGAACTTCCTGCAGGTCTCCCACACGGGAACCAGGAACCCAAGGCTTTGGGCCGTCCTCAACTGCTTTCCCAGGCCACAAGCAGGGAGCTGGATGGGAAGTGGCGCTGCCGGGATTAGAACCATGCCCATATGGGATCCCGGAGTGTTCAGGGCGAGGACTTTAGCCACTAGGCCATGTCGCCGGGCCCCTAAAAAATTTTCTTTTTGCAGGTTAAATCTCGATAGTCCTTCCCTTTTCATTCTTTTTAACTCATAGTTCCTTATCTACTCTGTAATGAGAGACTTAGTCAAGGACCAGTCTAGATGGAGCAGAGCTATGTAATATAAACCACATGGATAATCCTTTTGATTAACTCTTAATACTGAAGAGCCTAACCACCCATTAATCTTTAGCTTCCTTCAACCTCAGCAACACACTGTTATTGTATCTGTCTTTCTCCCATCTCTGAGGTTCTAAGTGATATAGATCTGTTCTCCAACTAAAACCTCCGTTGCTCTAGAACACTGGCTTCTGCTTCAAGTTCCCTGAGGTTTTAGGGCTTCAGTCTTTCTCCTTATAAATTATATCTGGACAAGTGAAATATTTATAAAAATAGAAAAGGGTTCGATGAGCCTTGTGTACCTATCACATCTTCTCAGAGCCAGGCTTATTTTATCCAACCTCCAGTAAATTCTCCTTCCTAATATATTGAGGAAAACCTCAAAATGCCATATTTATGCCTAATTTTTATACCTTACTTATAGACAATGATGACTTTATTAAAATATTACCACAATACTATAACTTAAAATAAATGATCAAATATGCTAGAGTGTTTTCACATGTCCAACCAGATTTTTGAGAGTTGGATATGCAGTGGAATGAACTTCTTAGAGCATAAGCTAAGATGAAATAAGAGAAATAAGAGATTCTCTGTAAGTAGAGTAACGTAATTCAGAAAGTAAAGAAATTCATAGCTATTTAAAATCTGTTGCCTTGGCTAATTTTTTGGTGCATCTTGAGAGTAGAAGAAAGTGAATGGGAGTGGCAATAGAAGGATATTTAAACATTTCACTTGTTCCTTTGGGAACACTCAGTATGTTCTATTAGTGAAGTGTGCCATAGCGTTAGAAATATACAAGCTTTCCTTGGACCCGCTCCTGGAAGATGTATGTGTGAACTGATAGCTTTCTCTTCACAGGCATCTTTCCTAAGCATCTCATATTTTCCAAATAGGAAAGAAATGTGTTGTTACTTACTAAGAAGAGCTTTTTGCCTCAGGCTACCCAACAGCTAAATTAGTAGATCTAGAAATAAAAGAGTGAGGGGGTGAGGGGCAAAGATCCATATGGAAATAACTTTCCTGGGTAATCATACACTGCATGACTATGGAATTGAGTGCAATCACAGATGTTTCTTCCTTTCTTCCCTTTTTTATTTCTTTTCTTTTTTCCTTCTCTCTCCCACTCCCTTTCTTCCTTTCTTCTTCTTTTTTAAACTGCCCTCCTTTGTTCCTCTGAAAGGCCCCAAAGTGAATAGCCTTTGGTTCCTTAGCAGCATTTATCGCTGTGATCATTGAATTCAGCTTTATTTATGTGAAGTCACTTTGGCCAGGAGCAATGAGTGAAACTTTCTGCAGTACTTTTACAACTGACTGAGTTAGTGGTTTACTTAGTGCCGTCTTGAAAGAAACTGAACTTTTCACGGTGTCATCCATCCGCAGGTGGATAGCTAGGAAACACACTTTCTGACTTGGTCTAATTGTTCATCTTCCACAGGAGATCATCTTAAATAACCCCAGTTGAAATTCCTGTATTCTCCATTCTGCCATTAGGTGTGCCACCTTGCCTGTGCGTTTTTACTAAACTTTTAATATCTGATCTTGTATTACAATCACTTTTGAAACTCTGTCTGTTCTACTCCTGTCCCTGTAAAACCAGGACTTGCTCTTACTCATCCATGCAGAGCATCTGTGCACAAAATAAGTATTTGTTGAAAGGATATTCTGAAATACATACTTGATGATATACAAGAGAAAAAAAATCACATAAATCCCAAATATAGCTGTTTTGAAAATCCAATTCCATAAGCATTTGTTGATATCCATGATAAAAAAAAAAAGAAAAAAAAGTGAAATTTTTGGAGTTTACTATGCATCCAATACTGTGCTGAAGATTCTGCACATCATCTTGTTTCATTCTCAAAATAACTCCACGATATGGAAGCAGAGCTATTTCCACTCTACCGAGGAGGAAATTGAGGTGAGGCAAAGGAAGCAGCTGTGCAGCTGACGTGGCAGAGTCGGGATGTCTGTCAAAGTCCAGACAGTATCAGAGCCCTGCACCTTTGGGTTTTGAGACATCTCTCTTAGCTGTAAACAGGTGATAAAATTACACATATGGTCCTATTTGAAGTAGTCTGTTAGAACAGCTCATATAAATTTGTCCATATCCCTTGATCTTCCCATGCCAGTTGTCACAGACAAAATAGGCACATTTTTAAATTTAAGAGCTGGATGAAATCTCAAAAAGGATCTATTCTAAATGTTTTTTTTCCCACTTGTAAGGAAGTATAGGCAATTTCATCCAGATCAAACCTTCTGTAAAGGTCTACGGTACTCACCATGCCTCCTCCCCACTTCCTTGTCGCTATGGCCTCAGTTCAAACTAGCCGCACAGGCCTCGTGCTTCTTAAACATATATCCGCAGATTCTTGATCTGCATGTTCTCTTTGCATGAAAGGTCTTCCCCCAAATACTGGATTACCTTCACTTCTTTCAGGTCACTAATGCAATTTTGCTCACTGAGTAAAAGGATGTATGTCAGACCTGGCTCCTCTCAGCACTTTCTAGTGCCTCTTATCCTGCTCAAGTGGCTTTTATTTGTTCCATAACATTCGATACTCTTTATATGCCACCTAAGTTACTTTGTTAGATTCCTTCTTTTTCATCAGTGTTCCTATTTATAATACAAATATACATCAAAAACTATGTTGAAAATGTTATGAAAAAACAGTCCTTGGATTTCAAACTTATTTCCCCCCAAAATGATCTTTTAATTCCCTTTTCCATGAAGTTTTTAAGTACATTTCTGAATTCCACAAAGCCTGAGCATTTTGTCTGTTCTTGCCTCTATTGTATTTTTAAGTGCTGAGAACATTGTCATGTCAAACAGAAGTAGAAGAATGAAGGAAGGATTGGCATGAGTTACACAGTTGCTCATTGCCAGGATCTGAATTAGAACCTAGGAGGAGTCTCAATTTTGTGTTACTTCCACAGCATCATGCTCATGATTGAACTGAGAGGAGTAATCCCACAAAAACTCTATTCTGTACAAACCTAGAGAGAAAAATAACTGAATTCCTCTTTTAGTCTATGGGGAGAAGTAATTTGAAAAATACAGTTATCATTGAAGGCAAGAATGGAGATCTCAGTGAAAGAGGAAACTAGCCTTTGTCCAGAATCTACCATTGTGTATCTAATCTCATTTAATTTTTATAAAACATAATGCACATTCTATAGATAGAGAAACAGAGGTTTGGAGAATTAGTAGCTCCCATCTATCTCTGGTGCTAACACCTATATTTAAATACAAGAAATTCTACTGAGACTCAAAATCCCGTTGTACAAATACTTCCAACGTTCTGCTTTAACAGCATAAATGGAAGCAAATTAGTGTTTTACAGAACCATTGCTATTTAATAAAGTTCTGCAATTCATAGCCAGATTCATTAGGGGGAAAAAATCAAAGGGATACAAATTGCAAAGGAGAAAGTAAAAATATTCGTATATTAGATGACATGGCTGACAGCTACATAAAAAAATAGTCAGGATTATTAGACCTCAAGGAAATGCAGATAAAAAACTGCAATGAACTCTTCCTTAGCTCCCCCAAATTATAAAGAATTATCAAAACTAAAAAAATAAATTCCACCCTAATATGCAGTAAGAATGAAAATTCCTGTTACCCTTATGGAAGAGAGTTTGGTGATTCCTCAGAAATCTACGAATAGGTCTACTCCAAGACACAACCACCCCGCTTTTGAGAATTTATTCAAAGGAAATGAAATCAGCATAATGAAAGAGTTTTCTATTCCCCCATGTTCATTACAGCTCAACTTACAATACTAAGATATTTACAGTACCGGATGTCTATCAACCGATGACTGGATGAAGAAAATATGGGATATATACACTATGGAATACTACTCAGCCACTCAAAGAAAATTTACAACAAAATGGGTGCAACTAAAACCATTATGTTTGGTAAAATAAACTAGTCCCCAAAAGACACTTTTGTAAATTTTCTCTCTCATAGTAGTGAATGTGGAATGCAAAAATGTATAGGAACAAAATGGACATCTTGCAATTTGTTGCTTATAGTCCTTTCTAAAAACTCCTATGGAACTGTAGTCTTTTCTTCTTTTTACTTGTTGAATATTAGTGCATTAGTGCTATTAAGGCTGTGAATATAGAATGAATGAATTAATTTTTAGCAAAAATTTAAGAAAAACTAAAAAAGAAGGGATTATGAGAATTGAGGGAAAAGATAGTGAGAGGGGAAATGGTTATCTCCTTAGAACTGTACATATGAGATATATATAATCTATTCTCTGTATATTAATAAAAATGAAAAATAAAAGCAGAAAAAGGATTATGACTTAAGACACGGGCATCATTATTTAGAGCAGGTATAGAAGCAAGAACGTCTTTTCATATTAATTGAAATCTGTAATGAATTATTGAAATCCTGTCACATGCAAATGACTGACTAGTAAGTTAAATGTAAGTTTGGGAATTAATTAATGTTTTATGTCAGTGAAATATTTAGTCATATACAATATTGCCAGGCATTGGGCAAGAAATTGAGGATGCCTAAAGAAAAAAGAAAAAAAGGACTGTGACTACTTTTAATTTCTTCATAGTCATAATCAGCATTTTAATAATAAAGGAATGAAAGAAAAATTATTTAAAGGGTTGAGACAGGTGTTTAAGATGCCATTGGGGTGCCTGTAGTTCATCCCAGAGTGCCTAGGTTTGAGTTCTGAATCCCCACCTGTTTCTTTGTTCTTAGTTAGATGTCCCCAAGGCAGCAGCAAATAATACCTACTCTGGTCCTGGCCCCTTGCTATCCACACAGGAGATCCAGAATGCACTCCTAGCTCTTGCCTTTTAGCTCTTGTTTGGAGTCACTGCAGGTATCTGGAGGAAAGAACAAGTTGGCAGTCCCATTTGCACCCTACCTAGTTTTCCCAGTGAATTGTCTGTTTGGTTATTCCAAATTAGTACTTATTATCTAGCTCAAATAGCACTTCCTCTGTAGTCTTCCTTCTTAATTTCATGATGTGTCTTTGCTGTTTGGAAAGAAAGTATTTCATACATTTCTTAGATCACTTGTCATTGCATTATAATTTAACTAACACTTTTCAGCCTGACTATTCCATTTGGAAATGGATAAATGGAGTGTCATGAATAGTTTTTTTATTACTATTCAGATTTGCTTATTTTTGTTTCAAAGGCAGATCCACAGAGAGAAGGAGGAAAAGAGAGAAAGATCTTCGATCTGCTGGCTCACCCCCCAATTGACTGCATTGCCAGAGCTGAGCTGTCCAAAGCCAGGAACCAGGAGCCTCTTTTGGGTCTCCCATGCAGATGCAAGGTTCTGGGCCATCCTCTGCTGCTTTCCTAGGCCATAAGCAGAGAGCTGGATGGGAAGTGGAGCAGCCAGGACACAACTGGTGCCCACAGGGGACCCCAACGCTTGAAGGGAAGGATGAGCCAATTGAGGCCTTGCACCAGACCCCAGAATAGATTTTAATTTACTTGCCAGTCTTCCTATTTCAGGTCTCAGTCTCCTGCAAAATTCTACCTGGCTTTTAGATTGAATTTGATTAGCATACTTTGTGTTCTTGAGGGAGTCCAGTCATGTTTTATCTGATAGGTATTATCTGCTTCCTCTGGGACTCTTCTCTCCTTTATTCATTTCTACTTCTTGGAATTTCCATCTTCTGTGATAACACATGAAGCTGCTTTTCTTCTGACTTTTGTTTCTTGTTTGTGTTTGGTTGTTTGGGAAGTAGATGATGAGATGAAAGTATTAGAAATTCATTTGTAATAACATTTGTGAAAGGACAGATAAGGAAAGAGCAGGGAGAAGTATGAGATTGTAATACCAACCTGATAGTTTCTGCTAGCCTAAGGGAGTACGGGGGAGCAAAGACTTCCTTTCTGAGAAATCTCACACTGGGCAGAAATGGCTCAATAGCTTACTGAGATTTATGAAGACAGTCATTTTTTTTTTCAGACTCTGACTCACAATAGTCCCTAAGGATTCAGACCTAAACCTTGTGGGTTGGATGAAAAAAAGGAAGTTAGAGGAGGATTCACATTAATGATGACCAGCTACTCTCTTCTGCTTAAAAATTTAATTGTTGTATACCTGAAACTCTTTCCTGAGGCTTCTCAGGATAGTAAGTTATCCTGGTCACTTTAAGTAACTGTTGAAATCGTCTTTGAACCTAGCTGGACTTCCCTTACTTTACATGTCTAGGAAGTGATCTAATCATCCCATCTCCAGCATCCCCATGTAGCCTAGAAGTAAACAAATATATTGTCTAATGAATGAATGCCATAAGGCAGTTGAAGAGAAAACAGTAGGTGCGTGGGCTTCTAATCATGGAATTTTTTGTTAGTCCATAACATAGGATACTCTCATATTATTTGGATCTTTTGATCTTTGTTGTATTTCACCCATGAAATGACGGTGTTTGTTTCAGAGTATAGGACATTGGAATGAGAATTATCAAGTCTGTGTGTGTTTCTTTCCTGGGTGATCTGCAGCCCCAAGCCCCATTTAATGGCCTTTCTTTCTCACCCTTTAGGCTGATGTGCTGATATGCCCTTTGCCTAAAAATAGTAATGTGTTTTGTGGGGTTTTTTTTTGTTGTTTGTTTGTTTTTTGCTCTGACATTTAAAAATCAGCATCAAGAGGCTCTTTCTGTGAGCATGGATCGTCATGCCTTGGTCTTGTTTTCAGGATAGGTTTGTAATATCTTTTGAAGTCTTGGTGTCAGTGGGACTTCATGAGATCCTTTTCAAGGATGAGTCTTAGTCTGACCCAGATACCCTCTCTGAGAGAGGCAAGTATCTTGGACAATCTTTGGATCATTCTTTCAGGGATGGGAGGGGTCACCCTTTAAGATACAGGTGCAAAATATATAAACTTCTTTCAAATGCAACATTCTCAGGCCTTTTCTCAAACGCTGAACACCGCAGTATATACAGGTGATATCTCAATTACTTTTTACTGGCTTTCACAGAAATAACCATTTTGTTCTTGCTTTTCTCATAAATAATATGTTTAACTCCTGTTGTGGATCAAGCCATTTTCCTGGAATTTTTCAGTAAAATGGTGAGCTTGGAACTTGTCTTATTGGAATCTAGAAATTTACTTTCTTATCTGCAATCCTAATGGTGATTTTTCTATTGAAAAAAATAATTTGAGTTGCTGCCATGTACATTTCAGTTTCAGTTTTGTGTATCATCCAGAATTATTGATCATATTAAAATTCAAGATAAATGATGAAGATATATAGGATCTTGAAAATTTTAAAGGAAGAATCATGTTATGAAGAAATACATGAATTATATAATTTTGGCACTATATTCACATATATATTTCATTTTTTGTACATTTTTATATGTGTAAAGTGATCCATTAATAACAGTTCATGAAATCTAAGGAGAAAAAAAGGATGGCCACAGAAGAAATGTTAAGCAGAAAACAGAGTGAGTTCCTATACAGGGGCTAAGACTAGTCTGGTGGTTAAAAGTGGTTTTTCTGTAGACATACTTCTACCCCTGCATCCTGAAAGTGAGTAGAATTCAGCTGTAATAGTTCTTACAAATTCTCATACAACTCTTTATAATATTTAACATTGGTGTTTGCTCCATGTAATAGTTTTTAAATTTTTATTTATTTAATTTACTTGGAAGACATATGCTTGGAGAGAGGTGAGAGTGAGAGAGAGACAAAGTGAAAGGGCGAGACAGAAAAAGAGAGAGACTATGCACTCGTTTAGTTCCCAAAGGTCTACAGGAGCTGGGGCTACACCAGGCTACCAGGAGCCAGAAACTCACGCTGTGTCCTTCCTATGAAGAGCAGTGTCCCAAGTGATTGAGTCATTAGCCGCTGCCTCCCAGGATGTGCATTAGCAAGCAACTGGAATCAGCAGCACAGCTGGGTCTCAAATCCAGGCTTTTGGATATGGAATGCTCCTATCGCAAGTACCATCTCAATCATTGTGCCACCTACTCACCTCTCATTTAATAACATGAAGTGCAACTATAACAAGGTGGAGTCAGAGAATCTAAGTAACTTGCCAAAGTTCACATAGGTGGTAGATTTCAAAATAGCATTTTGATTTCGTAATCCCTGTTGAAGATGACCAATGAAAATCTTTCTTTCTTATGCATTGTATTAACCCAGTAATTACTGTTTGGAAAAAGGAACAATGAGAGCTAATGTCAGAATAAGAAGAAGAGTGGGCAAGCAAGGGAGAAACATTGCAGGCGGAGAAATCACTGAGTGTAAATGTCCTCTGGCCAGAGAGCAGGATGCTTTATGTCAACTCCAGTCATACATTCCCTGTGACTGGAGCATGAAGAGCAGCATGCACTCAGATTTGTCTTTTGAAAAGCCTATTGAGCAGTAGTGTGAAGGATGCAGCAGGATGCAAGAAACTATCTTAGAGGGAAGAGTTAGGGGCTACGGAGGTAGTCCAAGAGAAGCATGAGAAGACCAGAGCGAGGGCAGTAGAGAGCAGACATGGAAAGGTTCAAAGTCTGTTTACAAGGCACAGCTGTCAAGCAGCCTTCCCTCCCACACACCGTGTCTACCTCTGCTTCTGCCCTTATGCATATTGTTTCTGATGCATGGAATGCCCTTTCCTTTCTTCTGCCAGCCTGAACCCCTTGTTTCCAGCCCAAGACTGGTACAACAATTACCTGGGTTCTATCTATGTGAAGCCAATATTGGTCTTTTTAGTTAAAATAGTGAATCTGTCCTTCTCCTCAATTAGACAAATTTCCTGAGTGGCAGGGAAGCTATGCAACCAGTTGTCTAAAGCTACACAGTTACTTGCATATTATATTCTACTGTGTTCAGCAGACACTGGATGATGTCAGGAGATCACTGTTGTAAGGGACACTGGACTAAGAGTCAAGTGTCCTTTCCTCACTAGCTGCAAAATGAAATACATTGCGAGTCATTTGCAACCACTTCCTCATCTCTGCTATGGGCATAATTTTCTCGATATTAATTTTTTCCTGGAGTTGTGTATTATTTTGAAAACTTAGATGGCCAATGTGAACAATAGTTTTTAAACTTCAGAATGTTCTCCTAAGTTGTAGGCTTGTGAATCATATAATTGCACAAGGAAATACTCTTGAGAGAAAGTTAACAAAGAAAATGCAGAAAGATATCAGGGAAACTGAATTCCCAGGAACTGGAATTGGGAACTGAAGTCCTTCATCATTCTCCCAAATTCTTCTCATATCCTCTTTCCTCCCCTTCCTTTCTGTCTCTCTCCTGTTTTTCTTGCATCCTTTCCCTCCCTCATTCTGTTATTCTATTTCATGTGAATATCCTCATATGATTCTTAGGCTTTCTACTCTGGCATTTATATTGGACTGTAACATGTAGACTGCACATGAACCTTCTTCAGATGGCAAAAGTAATGATCTCAAGGAGTGCTAGACATATGCCACTTTATAGAGGTGCGAGGAGACAGTCCCCAAAAGATTGGTCTGAATTGTCATGGGCCTGTCCTCAATCAAGCACAATGATCAGAGAAGTGAGTACTGTGGTTTGTATAGTTGTCTGTTTCTGTTGCCAAAGGTGTATTCAAACCTTCAGCACAAACCATATCTCATGGTTGAAGCTTCCAAAAATATAAGATTGATATTAACAAGATAAGAGAGGGTAATGACAGATGGACAGAGCTACTTATGTTCAGTATAGTTCCTAATAAGAAATGTTTGTCACATTGACTTAAGTCGATAGGACTAGTTGGTATAATGGAAAGGAGGCAAGAAGCTGTATTAAGCACAAGCATTATACTGCAAAATATGTCACTCTGCACAGATGATATGGTCAGAATTAGAGAGTAGATATGACCTACAGATTTCATCCAAAGACACCTGGATTGATAGCAATTCACAACAAAAGATGGAATTTTATAGAAGAGAATCAAGACAGATTGAAGCATGTGTGATGAAGGGTAGCATGTTAGCAAATGACAAAAGGCACAAATAAATCAATATATGCAAGGTACAAGACTGTTAATGTCCTTCCCCTGATGGAGATGGATTCCAATTACAAACAGAAGTCAGTTGAATGTGTGAAAATTTTATTTATGCTCAGATTTGATTAGACAAATGATGACAAATGAGAAATGGTTGTAAATTGCCCAGTGATAAGCTCTGTGTTGCTAGGTAACAAACTAACATGATTCCCAGTAGAACCAAAAAACGGAGACATTGAGAGGGCAGGATATTTTCTGTGACTTTCCTTTCACCCTTGTTTTGGCAGACCTCCACAGTGTGCTACGTTTCTGGGCCTGGTGTGATAGCCTATTAGCTAAGTCCTCACCTTATATCTACCAGGATCCCATATGGGCACTGGTTCATGTCCTGGCAGTTCCACTTCCCATCCAGCTGCATGTCTGTGGCCTGAGAAAACAGTCAAGGATCGCCAAAAACCTTGGGACACTGTACCCATGTGGGAGACCAGAAGATGCTCCTGGCTCCTGGCTTTGGGTCATCTCAGCTCTGACTGTTGCAGCTACTTGGGGAGTGGATCAGTGAATGGAAGATCTCTGGTCTCTCTTTCTCTGTATAAATCTGACTTTGCAATAAAAATAAAATAAATCTTAAAAAATGTAAAAAAATTTTGCCTGGCTTTTCACATATCATGCAAAATGAAATATAAATTTAATTTCATTTGTATGAGTAGAACTTTCTTTAAAAAAACTTAGGTCAAGTGAATGGGAAGTTAGCAAACAGAAAAAAATATATCTGTCTTAAATATGTAAATTCAATTTATCAGACATTTATCTACTCATATAGGGATATAATAAGATATAGAAGAAAATAAATATAGCAAGTTCTGTGCTTTTGATGTATGGGGATTGGAGTATGCAAACAGCCAACTACAGGATTATATGATGCATTACTCATATAATGCTGACCAGGATGTTATATGAGAAATTACAGAAGGAATATAAATATATCTTCATCTCCAAGAAAACAAGCATTCAGAAAGCAAACCTCCTGCAGACATTGAGGCATATCCAGTGGGTGATACTTTGTATACCTTCATAGGAATACCACTGTCAACAGGTAAAAGCTCCAAGCAAGATATTTCAGTGTCAGAGGGAAGGTTTCTAGAAGAGTCTGGAAATAGAGTGACTTGAGGTTATATGAGTACGCAGATGTAGCTACCTCTTACAACTACCTTCTCCTGCTTCTCCATATATCCCCCTTTTCTGTTCATTGCTAATGTTACAAATGCCACTATCATTGTGTCTCATCAATAAAGTTCAAATTAGGCTGCCAGTGGAATCCCCTATTTCTACCATTACTTCTGCAATCCATTCTACACATGGCAGTCAAAATAACATTAAAATGCAGATCAGGGACAGACAGTGGGTATACTGGGTGAGATGTTTTTCAAGATGCGTCCCATGTTGTAGTAGATAGATTTGTGTTCTGAGTCCACTTCTGATTCCAGCTTCTTGCTAATACAGACCCAGGGAGACAGAAGCTGATAGAGTAAGTGCTTGGGTTTATGCCACATAAATGGGAAACTCTAATTGAATTCCTGGCTGTTGGCTTCAACCTAACTTAGTCCTAGTCATTAAAGGAATTTTGGGAAAGGATTAATAGATCCGTGTCTATTTGTGTATATATATATATATATATATATATATATATATATATATATATATATATATATATATAGGAATTAGACCTTGCCAATATTCTGCTTAGTAGCCTTCAGTGCCTTACCATTTCTCCTTGTGTTGGTCAGTTGTTGTAGGAGTAATAGCAAGATAGCATTGCAGATCATGTTTGGACAAATCTAGGCTGGACTCTAGGCTGCAGGTTTGGTTCAAGTCTACTCAGCATGCCATTCTCTCATTTTCACTCATTCTCTAGGGGCCAGTAGGTTACCTCAAGGGTATTCTGATAGCTACAACAGAAGCCTGAGCACAACCTAACTGTGCAAGGACATTAAAAACTTGCATTTGCCAACAGACCACTGACCAAATCAAGTTGCATGGCCAACCTCAAGACTGAGAGCTGGGGAGACAACACTGCCCACACTGCGGGACCCTTCCAGGAGTATGGGTTTGACAATAATTGTACTTGGTACATACACACATGAGAAATATTTCCATCTATCCTGCAGTTAGAATAAAATTCAAATTCCTGATTGTGGTCTCAGTGGTCCACTTCCTTTGACTTCTGATTCTCCAGTGTGTATTTGATGCCACATCTGGCTCACCCACTTCAATCTGGGCATACTTTTCTCTCTTTTCATTAAATACACCAAACATTCTACCCTAACTTTGAATTTGCTTTCCTTGTGCATGGAATGTGCTTTCCTAATTTTGATGTATATGTAGCTGGTGCTTTTTGGCTTTCTAGGTCAATGTTACTTCCATGAAAATTCCAACCTTTAATTTAGAAAAGTCTCCCTTATCACATCTTTGCCTTATTGCATCAAATGGTTTTTTTGTTTTGTTTTCCAAAGCATCTATCTTTGCCCCTTATGTTATTGTTAATCATTTGGTGTTTGGATAGTTGTCTGATTTTTTGCCCTAGGAAATAAGTTCTATGAAATAAGGCATCGTGTTTGCCTTATTTAATTTTACTTTGTTAGCATCAAGAATAATGATTGGCACTTAGTTTTTGAATGAGTAATAACATGTACACTCTGAGATTCTCCCCAGAGTATATTTCTGAAAACCAGGTAAGTAAGTACTCAGTATGACAACTTTTTTGCCTCTATTTTTTTTGTTATTTATTTACACAAAAGTGCAATTTCATTGCAATATTAAAAAAAGATACAAGTCTACAAAATGATCCTTAGATAACCAAAAATTACCAGTAATTGTTAGTGTATGATTCTGGGCTCTTTTCTGTATAAATGTATGCCTATGCAATTATTTTATGTGTTCCTTGTTATATTTACATTGTACTTATTATCTTTTCATGTCAATAACCATGGATTTATACCATTTTTATTGGCTGAATATTATTTCTTACACATGTGCGTGTACATCCTTGTGCTGTAAGCTTCACTCATTTTGCATTAGTTCCTTTTTGTTGTAGAATCAGAATTGTTGGGTCAAACGCATTTGCACCAGTTAGGGCTTTGGAAACATGGTGAGCTGAGGAATGCATGTACCAGGAGCAGCAGGACCTACAAGCCAGGGCCAGGGAAGCAGAGTCAAACTACAGTAAGGAGTAGATCTTTGGGTAGGGACTTCAAATTAGTATTCTGAGAGCAAAATTCAGTAGATGTATCTTGTGTGGCCTTTCCATTTTTTTTGGTTGAACCAAAGTTATCTCATTAATAAATAAAGCTTAGATGTACTAAAAGTGCACAGCATATTGATTTGAAATATGTATAAATAGTTTGATGACTGCCACAATCAAATTGTTAAACACCTCTGTAGCCATGCTGAATATGAGGTCTTCCAGCTTTGTTATCTTGTACCTGGAATGTTTATATAAGATGAATCAATGTCCTGCATTTTACAATACAGATTTAGGAACACAGTGACACTTCCTGTTCTGTCCTCAAGCCTCCCCACATTTTCCACCCATCCTCCTCTTCCCTTATTATTTTTACAATGACATAGTTTCAGTTCACTCCACAATAACAAATTTATCACCATTCTGTTAGGCAAAGATCTCAATGATGAATAGAAAAATAAAATCATTGTTCCTCAAGAGTATAGATAAGGACTGTAAACTATAATCAGATGTAAATCAAATAATCAAAATGTCAATTTTGTTCATATATTGCAACTTTTGTAATCTTTGTATTAGTTACCGCAGGTTAGGGCAAGCATATGCTATTTGTCTTCTGGGGACTAGGTTATGTCACTAAGTGCAACAATTCCCAGTTACATCCAATTTGTTGCACATGACAGGATTTCATCCCTTTTATGGCTGTGTAGTATTCTATAGTGTATATATACCATGTTTTCTTTATACTATCATGCATTGTTGGATATCTGGGTTGATATTATATCTTAGCTATTGTGAATTGAACTAAAGTAAGCATGGGGGTACAAATAACTCTGGTATGCTGATTTCATTTTATCTGGAATCATACCACAGAGATGTATTTTCAGATTTTTGAGAATTCTTCACACTGACAAATGAAATCACATGCCATAAATGGGAGATAATGTTTTTTATCTCCACAATGCCTGCTACATCCTTCACTTTACCCTGAGCCTTTTTAAAGCACTTAGGTTTTGCCTTACCCTGTAGAAATTTGAGATTGCAACCTCTGAGAGAAATAAAGGAAAATAGTTTGGTGTCTCAAAAGTGGTCCATGTGAGAGAGGCTTTGCTTGGTTGGCGCTTACTGTATTCAGACTATGGCACAACTATGTGTCTGTTGAAAGATTGCTACACTGGGTTAAGCATGATCATCCCACTGCTGCTCTGCATAGTCTTTGCTGTGTGAGGGATCACAGAAAGCAAACGCTGCGGATGCCAGTTTAGACACATAAAGGAGTGAAGGGATAGCTTCACTTTTTTTTTTTTTTAACCGGCTGCAATATAGCACTGCTTCCTAACTTGTCCCACAATCCCTTCATTCCATCTGGAGGGGTGCAGCAGCTGCTTACCCCTCATCAGTTACTACCATTGGGGCCTACTGAAACAAAAAGTAATGTTCATAAATTTCAGGGCTAGGTGTGAGTTCTTCAAAAAATGTTAATTCTCGCTATTTAAAGGAATTACTTCTACAGATTGTTTTGAAGGTAGTTCAGAAATTTTGTGGAAAAATTGAATTAAGAGGTAAGATTATTTTGGTGCAAAACAGTTGAAATGCAATCATATATCTTTTTCCAAATATGCATTTCCTTTGAAAATTTTGAAGTATCCTCATATATGTAATGATAGCTATCAAGTTTCAATATTTGCCCAAATATTTCATGATGTGAGTTAGACACTTCTCTTGGTTGTGAAACAAATATATTGGCAATCAGAAAGCCCTAGAAACCAAGATAAATCATATTTTATAAGCTATTTTCAAAAATATTCAGCGACAGTGCGAGGCTGAGCTGTATGTCAGCCTGAGAAAGAGAAGGAAACATTAATGGACATTGACCTGTCTTCCTAAAATGGTTATTTTGTTAATCATGGGCTAGAGGAATCAATTCTGATTTTTAAAACTATGGCATTAAATTATTGTTTATCTGGACTGTTGAAGATTTTGGCTCTCCCTACATTATTAGCTGATGCACAGTGCCTCTCTCTTCACCTAAGTCTCTGCCCTGCTATATGCCTTGCCTGCACCTGTGAATTCAGGAGCCCCAAACATGTTCATAAGCACAAGAACTCAAAAAAGATCATCATTAAACTAAAAATTCCTGGCTCATGAAGTCTGGATGGGATTGGGGAAAAATCTGTGTCTGGAGGGCTCAGGTCATTCTGATCATGGATTCTCTTTGGGATAGTTGAATTAGATGATTTTTAGACTCTTTGCAGCTTTACGGTTACAGGGTTTTTCCTTGTGTTGTTTTGCTGTTTTTGTTGTAAATACCCTTGGGATTATAGTCCATTAAGTCAGTAACATCTTCATGTGAATTAATTTAATAGCTTGTTTTTCTCTTGACAGCCAGGACTGCAGACACAGGTGGTGGAGAGATGGGTGGGGTGGGAGGGAAGGAGGATGCTGATAGGAGCAGAGTGGAGTTCCAAGGGGAGCCCTCCCCTCAACGTCTGCACCGAATTGGAGGGACCAGGACTGCCCTTTGGTTCAATTATAAACAACAGGAAATTGCTTTTAATCAATGTGAAAATAAATGGAAGTACATGCCAGAGCATCCTCTCTTTGAGGAGATGTCAGGAACACTTTCAATCTTTTATCGTCTCGAAAACAGCGGGAGGAACCCTACTGAAATCAGCCCTGTAATTTCGACTCAGTAATTATACCTGTCACCACTTCCGACAGAGCAGATATAAATAGCCAGTTATCTTAGTTTTTCTGCCTCTTTTTTATATTGCTTTCTCCAACCACAGACTTGGGTGCTGTGTACTAATACCCGTCCAGGACACAAAGCATTCACGGAACATGCGCAGCTAGATGTCAGACCGGAGTTCTGAAAAGCCACAAGCAACGGATTGAGGTGGGAGGGATCACACTTGCCCACAGAGCTTCAGTCTCTGAGATTTATGACAGGTGACAGGCAGAGACAGGCTCCAAGGGAAGGGACTTTGCCTTCCATTTCTATTTTCATTTCACTCTCAATAGGAAGGCACACGTGCGTACGTGCGTGCCTGCTGTGCTGTGTGTTATTACGCCCACGTACCTGGTCTCCTGTGTGCCAGAACGACTCACTGGGAGAAAGGCAGGGCTTGCAGGAGTTGGATTAACCCTCTCTGATCTCAGGAAAGCCAAGTTGGGAAGTCACTCACTTCAGGACCAGGCACCCAAGCCTTCAAGTGCTTCTTTTGATGACGGTCAATGCTCTTGTTACCAATTATACTGTCTCAGTGTCACATAGCACTTTGGCCTGTTCTCTGAAGGGATGTGACATAATTTATTCTGGAACTTCTCACAGGAAGAAATATTCCTATAGGAGAAAGAAAATAAGTTTTGATGTCAGGCACTGGAGAATTGAAATCTTCACATTTTTGCTTGGTTTTTACATTCACCCTAAGAGGAATCATTCCCCTGAGTGTCATTCTGTAATTCTGTTATATGGGAACAGTAATTATCCCCACCTTGGAGAAGTTCTCTTGGGGGATTGTAAAGAACAGAATAGCTAGAGGGGTGGATGTTGTGGCATAGCAAGTTTGACCTACCACATCCCATATTGGAATGCTGGTTTGTGCTGCTCAATAACTCTGACCAGGTTTCCTGCTATTGTACTTGAGTTCCTGCACCTGTGAGAGGGATATAGCTTGAGTTTGTGGCTCCTGTTTGCAGCTTAGTCCAGCCATGGTTGTTACAGGAATTTAAACAGTTAACCAGAAGGTATAATTGTGTGTGTGTGTATGTGTGTATCTTGCTCTTGCTGTCAGTTTCTCTCTTGCTCTCCCACTATGACTCACTCTACCTTGCCATTATGTGTTAAATAGTTCTTAAGCTCCAGGGTCCTCCAGCTAATCCAGAGGGTTTTGTGAAAGTTCTGGACCCTTCTCCTGGCCTGTCTGACTTTGTAATTCTGGGCAGGACTCAGACTGTGCATTTGTAAGTAGTTTTCTCTACACTGCTACTTCTGCTAGTTGAGAAACCATACTTAAGAAATCCCTGATTGGTAACCCATATTGCTAGGCTCTCCTGTTTTATATGTTTAATAAAAACTAACTGGTAAGTACCAACAATGTTCCAGGCAGTGTGCTTTTTTGCAAAGAATAAAAAGGTAATTCTTTCTTTCCTTAGTGAAATTGTATGATTATCAGTGCAGGCACTTGAGCTAGCTGTTCAGATGGCCACAACTCATATCAGAGTGCCTGGGTTCAATTTCTGACTCTACCTCCTGGTACAGACCTTGGGACCTAATTACTCAAGCACTTGGGACTCTGACATCTGAATGAGAGACCTGGATTAAGTTCCTGGCTCCAGTCTTCCACTTAGCCCATTGGTTTCCACTTTGAGGAATTCAACTGCAGATGGGGGCTTTTTGATCTTTCAAATGGTCATGATAATCGTAATAATACAATATTAAGGATACAAAAGTCAGAGGTCTGTATTTAAAAAAAAAACTACCCTATTGGGGAAGATACGTCCTGAACATACCTGTAAGTCAGATCTGGTTCAGTGACTGCTTACTCGGATTTCTTCCCTAACCAGCCACCCATTCCAAACTGGCCCCCCTCTTTTCTATGCCTCCAAACCACTTTCCCGTTTTTTTTTTCTTTTTAACTATTACTACTTGGTGCCATATGTATTAATGTGTATTTATTGCTCTTTCAAATGTTATTCTTACAAAATTAAGAACTCTGTCTTATTAATTTTTTCTCTAATCCTAGAACTTGGTAACATACGTAGTACACAGAAGGTGCTCATTGCACATGGCCTATTACTTTTAACACCGTGGCGGGGGCCCACATGCAGTACATGTGTTATTTACCCTCTGGTTCTCATTGTCTCGATCTTTGGGAGGAGACCCTGAGTCAGCTGGGTCCTGTAACTTGGCACCAGCCATGCAGTTTTCAGTGTCTGCTTTGAGAATGAAGCTGACTGGCTCAGAAGGGACTGCCATCCATCACTCACTCCTTCTATCACCCATTCCAAAAATGACAACCTCTGACGGGAAAGTAGGGGGAGTTGACGATGAATTAATGTCCTGCATCTGGAGGCAAGTAGGTTAAGACAGCAATTATTCAGGGAACAAAGCCAAACTGTCAGATGTACAACACAGAGAGAAGCCCAGATGCCCTGGCTTAGTTTGACTTTGCACCTTGCCAGCTGTACTGGATGAGACCCTTAAGTATAGCTGACCTGGGTTTTGTCTTTTGCTCTTTCATATGTAGATGAGAGGGATAAGCCTGAGAGTGGAAAGTTGCCTGCATAGCCCATTTTGACATGATCCTGAGCAATCTGTGGAATGAACAAAGAAAGGAATCAATGTCATTGCTTTAACAAATATTTACTGAGTGCTTATCATATGCCAGGTCCTGTGAAGAAAGGGTTATTATTTTCAGAGATGTGAAAAATTAGTCCCTGAGAAATAAAACTTGCCCAAGGAAAACCAACCACTCACACTGAATGGCTATTGCCATTCAAATATTGGAGTTCATTGTGCCTTAAGGGCCATTGTGAGATCAGTCCCCAAGGGTGTCTTGTGACTGCCCCTACTACTTAGAATTAATTCAGCTGTCACCACCTCACACAGATTCTTTTAAAACGTAAAACTGCCCTTTTTTTGGGTCACATGATCTCCTTTTAAAAATCTGTTCAATCACTACTTGAAATTATCAAACAGAATCATATTACTCTGTCTACATATCATTTATCTTTCCTAAATAGAATGACATATTCATGAAAGCATGACCTTCTCAGTTTTGCTTACAGTTTGCAGCAACCAAATCTATGCCAATATATCAGTCGTTCCTTAAATCATTCTGGAATGAGTTTTTGGCAGAAGATGGGCCTCAAGTCATGTCTGAAGCTGAATCCCATGTTTCTCAGTGTTCAGTGTCTTTTCTCTTTAGTTTTTGTTCATGCTCTCACCTGCCATTCAGGAGCTATAAAACTGTGGGGAGTATTTCTCCCTCTGTGGGCCTCATTTTCCTCATCTATGGGCTGGGTCAGTAATCCTCATTTTTCTAGGTTAGTTGGGCTGTCTCAGAATTGTCTATGTGCTGATGCTCCTGGTGGTTATGTTTAATCTGTCTCTGTGCATTAGAAGGCATTAAAGCATTATCTAAAACGTAGTGGCTTGGGGTTCAAATTCTGACTTCATCCCTTCCTGTGTGATCTTTGGGAAGTTGCTGAACTACCTTGGTTTTTAAGTTTTTTCCTCCATGTGATGGAAACAGTTATGCTTTAGAAATGGCTCCAGAAATTGGGTGATGTGTCCCAGAAAAGATGGGGAATTTTCTGGCATGAGGAAATCATCAACAGATGGAAGACACTTTTCTTGTTTAGTAAAGGTGTACAACAAAGATATCGCCAGTGTCAAAATAATCAAGAAGTAGGAGCTAGAGTTGTAGTGTGAAGAGTTCTGCAACCATCTGAGATGCTGGCCTTCCATAGGAGCATTAATTCAAGTCTCAGATGCTCCACTTCAGCATGGGTTTCTTGCTAATGTGCTGTAGAAGGTGGTCCAATCAAGGTGCAGTATGCATCTCTGTATCCAGACCAAAGATGGACTCACAGTAGAACTGTGGAATATAGCCTAATGGTAGGATGCTGGACTCGCTGACATCATCCACGCCTACAATGTTGGGAAACCTTCAGTAGCAGAATGATGGACTTGAAGGACTACCCATTGTAATACTAGAGGGGAAATCGGTGGAGGGGTGGGTGGAAAGACTTGGGGAGGGGGACAGGAAATCCCAGAACCTATGGAACTGTATCATAATCATAATGAAAAAGATGGTATTTGTAAAGCCCAACTGTAAAAGAAAAAAAAAAAACCCAACAAAGAAGATGGTCCAAGTGCTTGGGCTCTTGCCCCCACAGGGAGGCTTGGATAGAGTTCTAGTCTCCTGACTTCAGCCTGGTCCAACCCCAGCCATTACGGCCGTTTGGATAGTGAACCATCAGGTGGAGGTTCTCTCTCTTTCTGTCTCAGTAACTCGGCCATTCAAATAATTGATCTTTTTTTAAAAAATCAAGTATAACATATAACATATAATACCAGTAGTAAACACAAGGAGAAAAGATTGAAGAGGAGACTGTAGTTAAAATAGTGTATTAATTTTTTATTAAGCAATTTTTTGTCTTCAGCCTTATAAATAATATAATCTGTAAGTCTAATGAGGCAAATATGTATACATAGTCTTGTGTTGCATCATTTCTTGATAATAGTTTTGTTTCTCTTTCTCTCTCACACCCTCCTTTCTCCCTCTGGCCCTGTGTTTTTGTCTTTCATCATGGTGTGCATGGTTTAGGGACCCAAAGGATCTTAGATGGGTGGTTCTGGCTCAGCATTATCCAAACTGCTGTGGTTGAGGCATTGGTTAGAGTTTTCATTCCTCAAAAGCTTGACTAGGTGCCTGGAAAAGATGTATTTATAATATGTACTTGTGTGGCTTTCGGTAGATCTCAGAAAACTCAATTCTAAGCTCACTCATGTAGTCCCCTGGATTGCTTAGAAGCAAAGGATTCAAGAAAGATCTAAGGGGAGAATCCAAGATAAAGCTGTAGTGTTTCTATAAATTAATCTTGAAAGTGATGTCACATTATTCTGAAATACTCTTTTTGTTTAGATACTAAGACTAAGCCATATTCAGGAAGAGATTATATTAAGAACATACTCCCATCCCAATAAGAATTGTTGTGATAAACAAAAATATGTGAGAACAACTTCTGTAGATTTTAACCCTGATCGTCCCTACCACCAATGGAGGTTCTTAACCCTGGAAATGCTTAGAGTGGGTCTCATGCTAAGATTCTTATTTAGTTGCTTTGCACTGCAGCATGGGAATTGTGATTTCTCAGAAGTTCTCCAGATAATTCTAACTTGTGGTCAAGGCTGAGAGTCATTGGCCTAAAATATATTCTCAGGAGATATTTTCCTTCAACCACCACTTTCATTTTGAAATACCTTGGTAGCATGCTTTAAGAACAACATTTTCCATTTTTTAAAAAAGGTACATTTATTTTTTTACTCGAAAGAAAGATTTACAGAGACAGAAAAATCTTCTATGCACTGTTTCACTCCCCAAATGTCTGCAACAGTCAGAGCTAAGCAGATGCAAAGCCAAAAGCCAGGAGCCAGGAGCTTCTTCTGGGTCTCCTACATAGGTGCAGGGTCCCAAGGTTTTTGGCCATTCTCTGCTACTTTTTCAGGCCATAAGCAAAGAGCTAAATGTGAAGTGGTGCAACCAGAACACAAACTGATGCCCAGTGGGACTAGGTGCTTGCAAGAAGAGGATTAGCCCAGTAAGCCATCACACTTGGCTCAACAATTTCCAGTTTTGACACTCTGCTTTACTTTTAAGAAATAAACTAGTTTAAAAAAAGAAATAAACTAGTTGTGAAATTTAATTAATTAATCAAGTGATCTGCTTATAGAATTATTAGCGAAATTCAATGTTGCCAAAAATGACTTGGGTTGTAAAGCTGCTGTGATTTGTAGCTCTTGGCCATTTTTTAAAATAGCCATTCAATAGCAGGGCTATTGAGGACACTCCTGGCTCTCTAGTGCAAACCCTTAACAGGAATCCTGTAGGTGAGTGTCTATCTCTCTCATCACGGTGGCAGGAAAGCCTACAACTAGCCAATCTAGGAAAGGTGTGAAGGAAAGAAAATACTGATTTAAAAGAACAGATCCCATTTTATCCCTGCTTGAACTACTATTTGGCCCAACCGGCGATTATTTCCCTTGTCTGTCCTATGTATCTCAGTGGGATTATGGTGACTGTCCTATATAAATAAAGCTGACGGAATGCTGAAAGGACACTAAGATGCATTCTGATAACTCAGCTGAGGGTTTGAGGGTTGGTTTCAAATGGGTTAATAATGCCCCTAGATACAAGGAGAAGGGAGAATAGCTATGAGAGCTATGATCTATTTTATATGAATAGAAAATTTTCAAAACATAGCCACAGATGTCAGAATGACTAAAAAGAGATTTAGGGTCTGCTTTGTGATTTAGCAGGCTAAGCCCCCCATTTCCAATATTGGCTGCTAACTTTGACCTGGCTCAGCCCTGACCATTGAGGCCATGGAGAGTGCACCTTTGGATAGAAGGCCTCTCTCCCCTCCCCTCCCTACATTTCTCCCTTCTCCGCTCCTCTCCTCTCTCTCCTCTCTCCTCTCTCCTCTCTCCTCTTCCTCCCTACATTTCTCCATCTCTGTGTCTCCCTTTTCTCTCCCTTTTGTCTTTCTTCCTCTGTTTCATCTTTGCTCTGGCACTCTTTATTTGAAATAAATCAGTAATTTTGCTTAAAAAGTGGGTTAAGGGAAATACTAGTTATAACCAACTTTACATACTACCTACATGTTAATTACGTATCCTTATAACAAAAGTAATAAATATATGTCAGCATCATAAGTATCCTTTGCTGCCAGAAAAATATGGAAAGGATAAACATAAGAAAAATCTGAATATTACTTTATACATTGAAATTGCTAATTACTGAATATAGAGTATAATAAATACTATCATAATTACCATTTCTACCACTGGTGACTAGAGACCTAGTAAGTATAAGCATTATTTTGTAATAAATGTAAAATTTTAGAGTTTATTATTTATTATTATTACTGCTTCAATTTTACGTATGAGAAAATTGAGGTAGAGATAGGAAATAATTGCCCAAAGACACGTGGCTAGCATGTACTAAGGCCAAGACCTTTATTTGAGTCTGTTAAACTTTAAACATTTGTTCTTTAGAATCTGTGAAATATTATAATGAGACAAGTAAATTGCACTGTGCAATTTTAGGAAAAGCAGTTATTTCTGTGGGCTGGGTTTGAGATAACAGTTTCCCCACTCATTTGACTTTGAATCACTGGGACAGTGGATTCTGAATCAGCCATAGTAAATGGCAGAGCAGTCCCCAACTCAAAGCATAGATGTTGTTCACAAAGATTATCAACCTGAGAAACCAACAATGCAATAGTCATA
This sequence comes from Ochotona princeps, assembly GCF_030435755.1. Classification (NCBI taxonomy): domain Eukaryota; kingdom Metazoa; phylum Chordata; class Mammalia; order Lagomorpha; family Ochotonidae; genus Ochotona; species Ochotona princeps. Next base: position 20,996,103 of record NC_080850.1, read on the forward strand.
CATTTTAGAGAGGCTCTATTATTAGCAAGCCTACTGCCTGAGATTTAAGAAAGAATAAGAATGTGCCATCATGGACTAAGATCTTGTTCAATGAAGTCACATGGAAGAGAAAGTAATTATAAATGATGCAAACCTGAGATAAAAGGTAGAATCATAATAATCTTCTAGAAAGTGCAGCCACTTTCTATAAGGATGTATAGAATTTCCAAAAGCAGTAACATGGTGTAGCCATGTGTTGGAAAGTCCTTATGAGAGTTGAGTTATCCAATCTCTTCCCAATATGGATTCTGTGACTTCCAGTTGGTGACTTGAAATTGCCTATACGAAGACTTTTTGCTCCATGAAAATGTCAAATATTTTAAGTACAGAGCATCTGGTGAAGAAAGGACAGGAATCCCTTTCAGTTGTAGATGCCTAGGAGTTTGAATACACATTGCGATAAAACGTGTAGTATAACATCTGGAGAAGGGTAAGAGTGGATGAAGCTAGCAAGATGGAAAGCAGCCAGAAGGAAACAGTCTTGAATGCTAGGTCAAAGAGGCTTACTCTTATTTTAAAGACCCTGGACCTACTCTAAAAAGTTGTGATATGGCCATACTTGTATTTTAAACTGAAAAAGAGATATTGGAAATGGGAGACTAGATGAAGTAGCAAATATCTGTGGTAGTAAACAACATAATAGAAAAGTAGTCCTTGATAGCAGAGTTACTTATGTTTGAGAGGATGGGATAGAGAAAAATGACATGGAGAAAAGATTTAGAAAACATAGCAGCAGATTGGATGGCAGTTATTGATATGAGTTAGGAAGAGAATCGAACATTATTCAAGTTGCTTGGGTTGGAGACTGAGAAATGGTGGGGTTATTTATAAAGATAGGAAAACAAAAAAAAAGTGTATGACTAAGGTAATATTCTCAGTTGCAGAAATTGAAGAAATTTAGGTCATTCAGAAGTTATGGTCAGGATCTCCAGGGAAATGTCAGATAACTTTCAGAGATAAATAGGTGGTAATAAAGATCAAGGAAGTAAAGGACAGAACGCACGAAGAAGGCAAAGTGTAGGAGGATCCAAGGGAGATGATGAAACATTCCAATCAATACTCCTTCCATTCTGTGATGTCCAGCATTCATTCTGTTGAGTAAATGCATGTCCAATTTTGTCTGAGATACTACCAGTTAATGTTTTCTTGACCCAGTGTAATTATAAATAGCATCCCTTTCTATTCACAAAATTGTCCCAGTTTGGATGACAAATTGCCTCCTTAATTATGTGACACATACAGTGTTGACAATCAAGAACTCAGTGAAAAGCTCAACTACCTAGACCCTAGCTTTAAGAACTACAAATTGTATGAGTGTGAAGAACTACAAATTGTGTGTGTGTGTGTGTGTGTGTGTGTGTTGTAGAAACAGAGTATATGTTAAGTCTTCTTCCCTCATGTAATATGAGACATCTTGGGATGAGGATGTCACTATCCGCCTTGAAAGGGCCAACATCATCATATGAGTTAAGAGTACTAAGTGAGTAAGGATTTGAATGAAAAGCTTCCTTTGGCCTCGTAAGGTTCCATTATTTGACTTCTCTATCCTGTTCTATCAGGAATCATATTTTTTTGTATTCTGGCTTCTGGAGAGGGCTTGCAAAATTCAAGGTACCAAAAGGAAGTACTAGGAGAGTGAAATTGGAATATGTATTCCTTTGACACTTGCCATAGTAGGTCACTGTGGGGTAACTGTATTACTGTACTAAAGCACTGATCCATTTAGGTATACTCTCTGCATTCCAGGACATGGTTCTTGTCGTAGGTCCTTGAGTGCACTGAGGGATGAAAATCCAGAGGATTTAGTAGTAAGCCTCTTTCACTTGCACACATTCTTTCCAGTCTCTCAGATGGGGGTCCCAGCTGTGCGTTGATTGTTGCTTGCATGTTTGTTGAAATTCTGAAAACCGTATCTTAGTTTCATGCTCCAATTGTTGGGAATAAATGTGATGAAACATGGTGATGTTATGCTGATAGATATTGTGGGTAGCCTTAAACAAATGAACTGTTGGGAGTGGAAAGTTTTCTCCTGCTGGTGGTGGAAAAGGAGGTCAGAGAAGTTTGAAACATGAGCAGGATTTGATGTTTGTCACTGGCTGGAGGATGGATGGGTTCACAGGAGAGGGCATGTAGGCAACTTCAAGATGACAGAAGCTTCCTGTGGATAGCCGTCAGGGAAATACTGAACTCTGCCTCACAGCTGCAAGGAACAGCATTCTGCTAATAAAATGAATAAACTTGAATTAGATTTCTCCTGGTGCCTCCAGGTGAGGGCTCATCCTGATCCTGTCATTTCAGTCTTGTGATACCCTGAGCAGAGAATTCAGTCATATAGCATACGATTTGGGGGACATGGAACTGTAAGCAGATAAATGGATGTTGTTTAAGAGCTTGTTTTGTGGGGTTTTTTTTTTTTTTTTTGAGCAGTGATGGGAAACTAATAGAGATATTGCAACTCACTGAAGAACATTGTTCTCTTTGCTCACACTTTCTACATTTTCCTTTGTATCATGTAAAGTTGTGAGACTATGGAAATTCGGAGTGCCTTAGGAGAAATTGAGGTAGACACTTAATTGATACTTTGTGGGCTATCCTTTTCATGTTCATAGTCACTTCCACGAACGTATAATATACTACGTTTTAAACTATAATTACATCAAACCAATTATCAAATATGTTGCTAACATTCCAATGATCTTCTTAGTATATTTAAAATGTTATTTAGTGATTTAAAACATTTCTTCGTTTTTTTTTTTTTATGATTTTTACTTAGTTGATTAGGGTGGTGAGAGTCAAGGGTTACAGGAAGGTGGGGGATACCATTATTTCCACATTGTCTTTTTTGCCTTCCTGTATCTGGGAGAAGGGGAGAAATAAGGAGAGAAGCCATACCCAACATCCTAAGCACCTCTGTAACCTGGGATGAAGGAGAGCCACTCAACACCACCCAGGGGTCCTTGCTGTGGGGCATGATCTGAGAGTCCTGCTCAAGAGATTTTGATAGCTCAATAGTTCTGAATCATTGTTGATCTCACCACTCAAAGCATGATGAGATCTCTCCAAAATCCACTGATTGGCATAGTCCACCTTAGAGTCTCTGTTTGCCCAGATGTTTATTGCCAACACTTGGCTTGGGTAGTTGATTAATTTGTTCTGTGCTTTGTCCTCTGTCTGGTACCAGGTGTCCTCTGCAGACTCCATTGTACTGCCATATCCTCCATGTGCACCTGAATATGCTGTCCACAGCTCTTTCTAAGCCACTGAGGATGCCCAGATCTGACACATGTAATCCACTGTCAGACCATGGTACCTGTAATTCTCTCCATACTTGGGGTTCTGAGTCCAGCAATTCAGTTGAGGGGATTCCCAAAGAAACTTCACCTAAGGTGATCTCAGACCTGATTCTTGTGTGTGCTTGCCAATACAGGGTCTAGCACGATCTGTCGCACCCCAGTCAGCTTATGCACATGCTGGTGGTTGCAATTGCTGGGTCAGTTCTGTCTCCAGTCCTCTCTTCTATACAAACCAGTCAGTGTTGGAGCCTAGCCTGATCCTGTCTACCACACACTCGGTCCTCACGCAAACCAATGGGAGCTGCAGCCTAGTTGGAGTGACCCACAGTAACCCCCAACAGTCACTCCCCTGCCCTGGTTCCCATGCTTGCAGCAGACTGATCCATTCTGCCCCATATCCCATTTAGCTCTCATACATGTGAATGGGCATTGAAGCCTGATTTAACCCAACCAACCCCATTATCCAACCCCACATGTGCCAGCAGGCACCACTCTCTGCCTACCCCAGTCCTGATTCTCATGCTCACCAGTGGGAGTGGCAACCCAAGAGAGAAGTGTCCACTGTTTCCCTACTGGGAATATGTTATTTAGTGATTTTTTTTTCTGTATCCCTCCTTTCCCTTTTTTGTCTTCTCAATTTCCCCACTTTTAGCATCTAGTTCAATGGTTCATAATAATTTGGGGGGGGGTGTCATCAAACATGTAAGGGAAAATCTAAGGCCCTTTGCTTCCATCAAAAACATTTCTATTTTGTTTTTCTAAACCCTCAGGTTTTCAAATAATTGTTTGTCCTTACAGTATTTCAGTAATAGCAAGTGCATGAGCATGAGGAGCCTGGTACCTTTCTGGGCTCTTTCAGAAATCTGCCAACTCTCGTTGTTGCCTAACCCCAATTTTCTGAACTTCTTTGTCAGACTCTCAAACTTTCTCTTAGTTTGTGAAACCTAACGTCAGACTTTACTATCATCAGAACTTTGGTAAAAGCCAGGGATAGAAGTTAGTATAGCACAAAAATGGGGGAGAAATCTAACTGATTATTGGAAATAATTGCTGTAGGATCTAATTACTGGAAGCCTTGCAGAAGTCTGCCCAGTGGTTACCTTTCACTTATACGGGCCAGCCATTGTACAGGCCCAAAGTCAATATTGTTTATTCTGATTCTAGATTCAGTGTTCTCCCATTTTCTGTGAGGTGGAGATGGGGAGTTGGGAATGATAGAATGTAGCACTCAGGAAAGGTATAATAAACTTTGCAGTGAAACAATTATGTCCCCCATGAAGGACCTTTTTTTTTTTTTGAGTGCTTGGCCTAAAGCATTTAGAATTTGTCACTGTTTCAGTGTTTTCTGAGAACAATGAGTAGATGCTTGCCTGAAATATCTGTAACTACATGACTCATCAAAGTGGTCTTTCACATCAAAGGGCAGACCTGCATGGAGAACAAATTCTAGTTTCACTACAGAATGCAGAAAAGATTTTTGACATCCTTTGCTATTTCATCATTTTTTATAAGCCCAGTGATAATTTTAATAACTCAACTACAAAAGCTAAGCCAAATTACTGGAAGATTTTAATAATAATTTGTCCCAATTATACAATTGCATATTGGGCTAAATATTAGAGAATGCCTTAGACCCGCTCCCCTCCTGCCCAGGCATTAACTGATTTTCAGCAGGAAGTAGCCAGAATGATCGTCGTCCCCTATCCCTGACAGCTGCCAGGTTCATTCTCCTGGGAAAAAGAATATTGAGGAGCTAGATGGGATGATAGGCAGTTAGGGTGTGTGGTCCCTGGTATAGTCATCTTTTTATAATATATAATATTGTATCTCCCCATTTTCCTGCTCTTCCAAGAGCATGTTCTCCCAGCTATATCATTCAGGCCTAATTTTTATAAAACACAGAAGGGGGATTTGTAGGAGGACATTGTGACCGTAGGTCAGTGACAGTAGTCAGCGAGCACAGGATTACAGTTGATGGGACAATATTTATATGATAAACAACTGAATGGATGTCTTGTGTGTGACTGATTGGATATCCTTTGCATGAGAACAACTGTATGGCTACCTTTTGTATACCTGATGAGATATCATTTGTATAAGAACAGTTGAGTGGGAAGTAATATACAAGACAAAAGGACTTCCATACTAAGGCATAGAAACAGTTGATGGTTCTGTTGATGAACTAAGTATCTCTACCCTATTCCTGTATGACCCTCAGCATATAAAGTCTGTTGCCCCTGTCCCTTTTTTCTCCCTATTTTTCTTTTTCCTCCTCTCCTCTCTCCCTCTCTCACTCATTTTGGCATATAATGAACTGCTTAGTTGGATGTACATCTTGGAATAAGAATAAAATGATCAGGCATCCATTATTGGATTTCTTCTAGATCCATGTAAACTCCAGGCATCAGCTGGCACCACTTTAACTACTTTTTGCTGTAGATGTTAATTGAAGCTGTTATATTGAAAGGTGAGTACACATAGCAAAGAAATTCAAAGCAGAACCTGAGAGACAGTGATGAGTGTGTAAAAAACTGAGACACAAGGTTTGTGAGGATGACAAAATGTATGAAAGGAGCCAGAAAGTTTCCAGGGATGTTGGGTTCTGCTCAGCTGCCTGTGTAACCCCAAAATATACCCAGAGATATGGAATGGAGGTACCATGGGGTGAACCTTGATATTTAGAGAGCATGTGAACTTTGAAAAATGTCTTGGTGCAAATTCTTCATGGCATCAGTAACTTAAGTCAATTTCATTCAGTTATTCATTCAGTGAATACTAAATCAGAGCTAGATTTGTACTTTGTGCTAGATAATGTGCTAAATGCTGTATATTTTGTACTGAATTAAATGATCCTTGCCTCTCTTAGAATTTAGCAATGCAGCTGATAATTTTTCTTAATATCACTTTTTTTATTATACTGCCTGAATTGGCACAATGGAGTTATTGCCAGGCAAGACCATAGACAAAGGTTTGGGTGCTATTCAACATATTTGGGTATTCATCCCAGGAAGCACAATGAGAGTAAGGTAAAGAGAGATTGGGGAGAGGGGAATAACTAAGAGATTTGTAAATGAGAGCATAACTGGTATGGACAACTGAGGGTCAATCTCCTATGGGGATGCCCCTGAGACTTGGGTGTTACAAGCCTCATCTTGATCCATAGGAAAACTAGGGTATTATTCCACCCACTGAAATCCTCCATCACTTTGAATATTCCCTGTTCTCACGCCTTGCAGCTATAGCCTGAGATATTCAGCCAGTGAGATATAGAGTGGTGAGAGTCTCATTTAGCCAGTGAGATAGAGAGTGGTGAGAGTCTCCAGAACCCATCTGATAAGAGCTGAGAAAACACAGGCAAGGAATGGACATTGTCTTCCCGAATGATTATACACATTTTGTGGGGAAAGCAATTGAAGTTCCAGAGATCATTCAGTTGGTGATGATGATCCAGAACCTGGTATTCTTTTATTGCACTCCAGTCCTAAAATAGGATCTGATATGTAAAACCGAATATTCCCCCCCTTCAATCCCAGAATGAAGGGCTTGGTGTAAGCATTGAATGGCAATGGAGTCGTGTCTCTGGATGGAGCTGAGGGCAGAGTGGACTCTGGCTGGTTGAGTTGGAAATTTGATATCCAGATGGAATCTCACTGATTTTACATCAAATTGTTTCTTCTCTCCAGTGTCTGGGTGAGCAGACATAGGCTCAGATACACAGTCACCAAGGAATGTGAGAAGATTGTGAATGGATTTTCTTTTTCACTCTGAAGGCTTATAAGTCTGTTCAGGAGAATGTGATGTTAATAGCTTAGTGTCCTACAGATTTGTTAAGAGTCAAGTGGCAGTGTCTAGTTTTGGCTTCCTGATACAAGCACTTCATCTCCAGGACCAAAACTCCATTCCTACTTAGAAAAATAGACTTGTAGTTTAGATTATTATGATGGTTAAGCAGGATACTATGCGTATATTAGCCTGGGTTCCCTGAACAGTAGAAGCTGAGGCAGGCCTTGTGTGCTAACACTTACTTAACATGTTAACACATTACAAGAGGTGGGGACAAAACACAGTTAGGAGCATCCAAAGAGTCTGAAAGTGGAAGAAAGAGTCAGCAGTGCATCTGCTGGCTCCCGTCTGTCTTTGGTCTCTCATTGGAAAGAGGCTGACTGTCTTTGTCTTTGTAAAGTTTCCTGAACATGTCCAGGTTGACTTACTGGCAAAGCAGAGCCAACATTTGCCATGTGTTGGAGGATAGAACCTGGTATGTGGCCCCTATAATTCTCACCCTTGGGGAGGTCTGAAGACCAAGGCAACTGGATATGGCCCAAGTTCTGTGTTCCTAGGGAAGACTAAGAGCTAGTAAGCTCTGCAGAAGTACATTAATTGGGTCAGGTAATGTAGGAGAATAAGGTATAAAAAATAAAGCAGGCTGTTGTTTAAAAAGACTTCACTTCTTATACCCAGTCTTCGTAGATCCCTTTGTTGTCCATGACATGCATATTCTTTCTTGTGCTACAACTAGAAACTGTTTGATGAACAAATGAATGCTGATCAACTAAGTGAGGGCCCAAGGATGGTCTTTGCCTCTAAATAGAAACAGTTGACATTTATTGTGCCCATATTGCCCATACTGGGGCCAATTCTTCTCTCATATGTCTTCAATGCTCACTCAGTCTGTTTTATCTCCATTTTACACATGGGGAAATGGAGGAGTTGTGATATTGTTTAAGGTCACGTAACTAGTGAGTTGCAAAATAAATGTACTAGAGTTTGGGGACTTCTTTTTCTTTTTTTTTCTTTTACTATGTTACTATTTTCTTTCATTATGTTAGGTTCATGGGTTTGGGTTGTGTGACTGATACAGCAGGAAATGTTATAGCACTGCCATCACATTTTTGTGATCCTGAGAAGACCCTAGATGCTCCATTCCAAATGATGAATCAATAAGTTTTTTTTGTAAAACTTTGTGCTCAGTTATGAATATTAAATTCTACCAGGGAAGAATCTGTGTCTACTTCACTTTTGTTTTTAAGATTTATTTCATTTATTTGTCTTTATTTGAAAGAATTATAGACAAAAAGAGAGATAGAAAGAGAGAGGACTTCCATCTATTGGTGCACTCCCCAGACAGCTGCAATGGCTAGAACTGAGGCAGTCCCAAACCAATTGCCAGGAGCCTCTTCCTGGTTTCCTATGTGGCTAAAGAGACCTAAAGACTTTATTTGTTATCTTGTGCTTTCCCAGACCATAAGCAGAGAGCTGGATTCAAAGTGGAGCATCTGGGACACAAACAAGAACCCATATGGAATGCTGGAGTTGCAAGCTGAGGCTTAGTCTGTTACACTATGGTACCAGCCCCTAGACCATCTTTGTATCTCCTAAGCCTAGAAGACTATTGGTAGATACTAAGTTCATGGTGGTAGAACAGGCCACTGAAGAGGTGGAGGTAACACTGCAAACCTAGGCGCAGGTTGGTCAACTATGGCTTGTGAGTTAATTCTCAGTATCTACTAGCTTACCTAAATACTAGAATCCAGTTATGGCCATATGTTTATGGGGCTCTTTTTGTGCCTGTGAAGTAAAAGCCACTAGCAGAGGTTGCAGAAACCATATGGCTTGCAAAGCCAAAATCCTTGTTACTGGTCTTTTATGGAAAAAGGGTGACAAGTCTAAGATGTGCTTGGATAAGACTCAGAAGCTTTCATGAAGAAAACAGATGAGCAGAAAAGGATTCATGATAAAAGTGCCCTCCTTTCACTCGAAGGAGCATAGAGTTCTAGCAATGTCATATTAATGCATAAAAGCAGAACCAACTTCAATGTCTAATAATTAGGATATGCTTAAATGTAGAAATATGTGTCACCACTAAAAATGTTTCTATGAAATAAGACTTATAAACAGTAGAGAAAGGGTTACAGGACTAGAAAAAATGTGAAAACAAAACATAATTCTAAATGCAATTTGATTCCACCTTTGTGCCTAAAAGTCATATACATTTACAAAACTAACATAGAAACACATGTCAGAATATTATAGTGATAGGATAAGGATAAGGTTCAGTTTTATTTTCTGTTTTCTACAATGCACAGGCTTTTTGTTCTATTTTATTTAATAAAATTGTTCAGTTTTGAAAAACACTCTTGAAATACATGAAACATTCAGTGCAGATGTGGTACCATGAGTTAAGCTGATGCCTATGGCATCAGCATTCCATCCTGGAATGCCATCTTGAATTGAAGCTACTCCACTTCCTACTGCTAGTGCACATGGGAAAGCAGTGGGAGATGACTCAAGTGAGTAGGTCACTGTCCCGATACAGGAGCTCTGGATGGAGTTTCAGGGCTTCAGCCTTTGCCTTGACTCAGGCTGTGCTCGTGGTGCTGTTTGGAATGTGAACTAGTGAGTGCTAGATTTCTGTCTCTCTCTGTCTCTGTCTGTCTCTTTCTCCTCCTCTCTGTCTCTCTCTTTCTCCTCCTCTCTGTACCTTTCTCTCACTTGGCCTTTCAAACTAAGCAAGTAGCTAAAAATAAATAATGTATAAATAATGAATGAATAAACATTTGAGAGAAATACAGAGCATTTCATAATGTGACAAAATAGAGTCCAGGAAACCGTGCAAAAAGTAGCAGCCAGGTAAACAACTTGGCTTCTTTCCCCTAAATGTCTCCCTTACTTGGTGATTTCTCCAGTGGATTATCATGGCTTCCACTGCACTGGGGCCTCTTAAAACTGGGATCCCTGTTCTCCTTTAAAAACTGAAAATGCATGAAATTGAAACAGCTTTTCTTATTTCCTGTTGCTCAGCTGAGACAGCCTGACATTTTCCAAAGAACTTTAACAATCAGAGAACACAAAAGCAATAATTGCAAGAAAATAAAAAGGCTTAACAGTTGTCTTATTTTAAGTACAAGCTTCTACTCCCCAAAGGGGCTGGCTGATATCCTCTCTGGAACCTTGCCTTTCAAATAAATAAATAGATAGATAGATAAAATTTTCAGAGAATGTCACATCCCCCTGTCTCTCTCTGTGTGTGTATAATTCTTCCTTTTAAATAAATAATAAATCTTTGAAAAATGCATGGATGACTGGTTCTCTGTTGGTCATGATACAAAGCTAATGATATTACTGTATGTCAAAAAAGGCACATATACAATTGACAGAATATTTTTAGCGTTCTCTATCTTATTACACAAAGTTGTTGATGAAATCCAATTTTGTGTTTGCCCCATTCCCATGTCGTTGACTCTCATTAAATGACCCCCCTTATTCTCTTCCTCTCAAGAAACCACCTCTGTGTATCATACAAGAAAAAGTGGTTCCTCTGTCTATAGAAACAAAGTAATGTTGCTTGTATTTCCCTTGTAGCTTATACCATAAAATTGGCCATGACTGAAACTTTCTCTGCCCCTCTTTTTGTGACTATCAGCATCTTGAGGGCAGGGACTTTGTTCATTATTGTGTATCTTAAACATTCAAAGAGTGTCTTTTCTGTGAAATAGGCTCAGTAGTAATGAAATACACTTTTTTTTTCTCAGTAATTAGAGAAAAGGTCCAAAGAGATTAATCTGCAATTCGTGGGTGGCAGTTAGCTAGGAGATCCATTTATACCTTGTTTAAAAAAGAGCTTTTTCAGTCTTCATTGCTTGATATTGCAGTGGACTGTTCTGGAAAATAGCACTGAGCACATTCTAATCAAGATTAAAGACTGCTTTAGGACAATATCACAGTGGGAAATTCATTCAGGAGTTCAAGGACTGGACTAGATGTCCTCACAGTTTTCTTCTAGTTTTGTCTTTTTGGTAAATCTAAGCTCAAATGGGGGCAAGGTATCTCATTGGAATAAGTGCCTTCTTTTCTTCCTTTGCTGATGCTGTTGTCAAGCCATACTGTCTCTGCATCATGCATATCCATCACTAACTACGTTTCTATTCCTGCATAGTGTTTCTTTCTTGACTCTGACTGGTAAGCCAAAAGAAGTGTCATCGTAAGAGCTAAAAAGCATTAGCAACCACTGAGGAGTAACTGACAACTCTTGGAAATCCATGAAATGCATGTATTTTATTTGAGGATAATTTGGTTTTGCATTAATCATTTGCTGTATTTCTTTCCTCGATGTTTTCCTTAAAAGGCTAGCCTTATGAAACTGGGCTTGGGTTTCAGAGAATTGCCTTGATCCAGTGCCTAGCCTACCTGTGTTACTAAAATCCTATTTTCAACATCTAAGTTACTTCTCTGAACCCAGTTTATACAGTGACAGATGGGGGATTCCAAAAGGGAAAGTTTCCATTCATATCCTGCAGATCATATTTATGAGAAAAAAGTTAAAAAGCATACTTGGTAACATACACAGAAACTTCTGGCAACCCTCATGCTCAATTAAATTTTTTTTTCTTTTCTATTTAAAGTAGTCAGACCCAGAGTAAATTCCTGCCTCACTATTTCCATACATCCAAATTAACTATTAACACCTGATGATGGATTTACCTTACTAAGCACTATTATGAAACTAGACTCATTTGCTTCCCATCTCCCTCTTTGAATATTTCTGCAGTTTTCTAAATGCTACTCAATAAGAGCTCAATTCAAGGAATTAAATGCCAAATTACTGATTTTCCCCTTTTCTTTAAAAAACGAATGATTTTTATTCCAAACAATCTGTGCAATTTGTAACTTAGTAGTCCACTCTTAATTCATTTTCCTTATTTTATAAGGTTTCTCTATATGGATTTTCTTTGGGGGACAGGACTGAACACTTGAAGTCTTTGTTATTGTTTTACATGAAAATGAGGAAAATCACAATATTTAAGATGCACTGAGCAAAGCCTAGCATAGCATCATAGAATTTGATGAGAAACCTACCTCTGGTAACATAGCATGTTTATTGAAGAGTGGAAATTGTGACTCAGAAAGAGTAAGAGTTTTCATAAAGCCACAAAGGATATTATGGACAAAAACGAGCAATTCTAATCTGTGTTGTATACTCATGATCTCCTAAATGCATTTAGATTGATGTCTTTTATTTTGTACTTCTTTAATTCAACCAGCTGTTCTATAGGATTATTGCTATTATTAGAAACAGATATGTAAAACTGAGGGCTAGAAAGGGTAAATTTTTTTTTCATAAGGTTTGAAACTAGTAAGTGATATATCTGGGGTTTGAAGTCGGCAGAATGGTTCCCAAAGTTTGTCCTCACACATCATATGTATGTTTTTTTTATTGTTGTTGCTCTTAGAAATACATAAAATTATTTTGTATATTGTTTAAAAATACCTGTGTGTACATTGGAAGGGAGAAATACATACACACACATACATACATGTATGTATACAAACTTGTGTGTCTTTGATATGTATTGTTCTCTTTCATTTGCAAAACTCTGCCTTTAAACAGGGAAGGGATGACTAACAGTTCCTTCTGGTTGGTTGATTACCATATTACAAATGCCTACAAATGGAAAACCATTGCCCTAGCTAATCTTAACATCCCCACATCAGTAGCTATTTCAAGAAAAAGCAATTCCCATCTGTTATAGAAACATTCAGTGACAGTACCCATCTCCTTATCCAAGTGCCAACCCATAGCAATACAATGATAAAAACAGCATGCTTTTCTTATTTCATTCTGGAAAGTCCTTTTGAAGCTGAGACATGAGAGAAATCTCAGGACCTTCTTGTTTCTACTGTGTAAAAGAATTGCTGTAACCTTTGTCACTCCTTTTTAATCCACCTGAATGATTGGATGTTTATAACAAACTATCCATTTTAAATATTTTTCTCAGAATATAATGGTTGTATTGCTTTGCTCATTGTGCCTTTTTTCCTTTTGGAAATCTTTCTACTCTTGCCTGATGGAACTGTCATTCATCTGGTCCTGTCCTTCCTTGGACAGAGGAGACTCATAAGTCAGTGTGTCTGACCCATTTGGATGTTGAGATCCTCTTAGGAAGGGACTCTTTCTTGAATATTTCTAGATATGAGGATGATTAATGCAAACCCAGCATCTTTGACTGTCTAGCATTTGAAATGAGTCTGCCTGAGAATGAAGGCAAAAAAGAAAGTTTTTTTTTTAATTTATAATCTATTTTATTGTGTTGTTGTTGACAATCTTTACATAGTTAATTACAGTTAAAGAAAGAAAAAGAAAAAAAAAAAGGTTCGGGGGTATAGGGAAGTGGGTAATACTATTATGTCCATATTGTTTCCATCATGTATCTGAGGTAGAGGGGGATATTGAGGGAGAAGCCCCACCCAGTTTCCCGCCCAGCCCGAGTCCCGGATGTGGGGCATGCTCTGAGATATGTGCTCAAGTGGTGTTAATAGTTCTCCAGTTATGAATCGCTGCCAGTTTCGCTCGATGAGGTCGTCCACTGATTGATATGGTCCATCATAAAGTCTCCGTTTGCCCCATATTTCGCTGCCAACATATAGCTGAGATGAATGATTGTCCTGTTCTGTTTTAAGAAATGAAGAGATTCAAAACCTTTAACTCCCCAGTTGAGCCAAATCTCAGCTCAGGATTTGGTTTTGGTTTTCAGTTGTGCATGCTTAAGCCACAGAAGGATTTCTCTCACCTGCAACCAAGTGTTCTGAAACATGAATCCCTGTAGCCTCTGCATTAAAAGAGATCTTATGGACACAATGTCTCAGCTGGTGAAACATGCATCTTTTACATAAGTTACCATAGGTGTTTACCAGAGGCCTTCAACAAGTTCATGGCAATGTGAAATTATAATGTAAATATTCTATAAACTCTTTGAAGCCCCCTCATAAACGTATAAATATATATATTAACATAGGTTTCCTGCTGGAATACCTCAGTCAAGAACTGTTGTGTTTATTACACTTGGCAGCCCATTTCACCGTGGACCAAGTACAGTTGGCAAAGAATCCATCGTTCATTTTGTAAGGGAAGTGGCCTTCTTAATTGTCTTCACTAATCTAACTGATACTCTATGAAACTTTGCAGAAAGTAAAAGTGTATTAAAATAATTGAAGATAGATTTCTTGTTTTGTTCAAATATTCCCTCGAGGTCATTTCAAAGGTCATACATGGCTTTGGTCTCCATTTTGCATGTATCATGGGTTGTAAATACCTTAAGTTCACACACCCCACCAAGTCCATTCAGTTCTCCCAGCAGCTAATTGAGAAGAGGCCAGAAGGTAGTAGAACAGCACATTCCTCACATGCTGCTTCATCAGAAAAACATACCTGGATACCTGGTGGTTTTAGCCTCCTGAAACTATTCTCTAATGTCAAAATTAGTCAGGGTCTAAAAAACTCCCCTTCAGATGAACTTGATTTGTTCAGAGTTCATTTATATTTTCTATGGTAATGATCCAAATCCCATGTTTATCCTGGAGAAGCCCGGAGCAGTTCTGCCTCTGGGAAGGTTGGCATGCACTGAAATTGCCAGGTGTGTGTGTGTGTGTGTGTGTGTGTGTGTGTGTGTGTGTGTGTGTGATATAAGCAGCTAACAAGCTGATATATGTATTTATCTTCCATTAAAATACTGATAATAATATTGGAAATGTAGAGATATTTTAATCTTTGGATTTAAGGCTTTTAAGTACAGATTCCTGTTAACACTGATATGCTTTACAGAAAACTGAATTATGATTTTCAAAAAGTCACAGATGTAACCCCTATCATAAGGATTTAATTGATTCAGAGATACTAAAGGGAAAACTTTATTTCCTCTGATTCTACTCCCTTGAAAGAGCCAATGTAAACATCCTGATTTGTGTTCTGCCATACTGATCAGTATAATCACATATGTTTCTACATGTATCTATTTGCTTATATCGATTGTTTAAAATAATACAATACTCATGTATTCAGTGTCATCTTAAGAAGTGTTTGACATGCATTGGCCTTTGTTTGTGGCCCTGAAGACCCTAATAAGTCAAGCTGAACTATGGCCTTCATGACAGTAAGTGGTACAACTATTTGTGCCATCACTGCGCTACCTTCTAAGGTGTGCTTTAGCAGGAAGGCTAGGAATTGGAACTGGAATCAGGCATTAAAAATAGGTGGCTGTTTTTTTTAAAAGAATTATTTATTTTGTTGGTAAGGCAGATCTATAAAAAGAAGAAGAGACCAGGAAAAATATTCTGTCCACTGGTTCACTTTCCAAGTGGCTGCAGTGACCGGAGCTGAGCCAATCAGAAGCCAGGAGCCAGGAGCTTCTTCCAGGTCTCATGCAGGTACAGTGTCCCAAGGCTTTGGGCCATCCTCCATTGTTTTTCCAGGCCAAAAGCAGGGAGGTAGATGGGAAGTGGAGCAGCAGGGACATTAACTGGTATCCGTATGAGATCCCAGCACATTAATCGTTACTTTCACCACTAGATTAAATGCCCAGTCTTCCAGCGGGAATTTTAAAAGTAATATAAGCAGTGAGTTATATTTGAGGACTTGAAATGAGGGAAGTAGAAATTCCCTGAGACTTACATGTCCTTGTATATTCAAACTGTAACAAGTTTCTCAGTTCTGCTGAAGCAAGGTAGCTGAGGAAGGAGCAATAGTGAATCAGTTCCTATGGTCCATTTAAGATCTTGTAAGAATTTAAGATTTTGCTCTAAAATATAGTGAGTAGTTTTGGTATTAGCAGTATCACAACACAACTTATTTTCAGGGGGATTTTGTTGGCTACTGTGCTACTTAGTAGAGCTGGAGCACAATTAGGGTATAAGCAAAGAGAACTGTTAGAAGTCCTTTACAACAGTAAAGGCACAATGCAATTGAGCAGGGAGACCTGCATGAATATGCTATGAAGTGATGGGATTGTCAATATATTTTCAATATTGAGTCCCAGGATTTGTTGAGGTGTGAAGTGTAAGACAAAATGTAGAGGAAAGGATGAGACCAAGGTTTTAATCCCCAAACCTAGATGAAACAGAAAGCTCTACCCAGTACTGCTGTAAATTCAGCTTAAGAAAACTGAAAAAATGAGCAAGTGTGAGGAGAGATCAGATCATAAAGCCTAAGCATGTTCAAGTTTGAGATGGTATTGAACGTTAGTATTGGTGACATGCTGAAATGTGAATATAAGGTGCTTCTTGTGACCATTCCATTATTGGTGAGTTTCACCTTGTTATTAGGCTATTGCGGGTGTGAACATCACTGCATGATTCTGAGGTTGGATTTGTTCTGCTCAGTTTTCAGGTTAACCAACATGCTCTTCACAGGGGCCCTTTGTTGGTTGTTCAATCCCCAATTACCAAGTTAACATGTTGTTCCGATTAGAGTCTCCCTGTAGTATTCATTCCTGCCTGATATTTTCCCTTACATACTCATTCCCCATCTATTTCCTTTATAAGAGAAGTGTGACAAGAATGTGAGCCTTTTCTGCCTTTCGTGATTGACACATTTTGGTACTAAACATATTGAAAAGATAAAAATGATGTGCAGTGGTTTGGACTCAACAGTATTTTTGTTTTTCTGTGATGGACTTGTGTCAAAGCATCTTTCTAATTGTCTTGGTATTGCCATGTGCATTTCTTAAAAGATGATAGAAATCCGTTCTTTGTCCAACGATGTATAAAAGTTGTTATTTCCTTGTATCAATTGAAGCCCTGGACAATCTTATCATTTAATGTTTTTACTTCAAAACATTTAAAAAAAAAACATTTCAATCCTTCTACTTCTAACAACCCCAAGTAACTGAAGTCATTCACGTATCTTGTTACTAGTGAACTCCAAAGTAAGGCAGCAGCTTGTTTAGATCTCCTTGAAATGATCTGAAAGGATGATATTTACTTTCTACTTCTAGAGTTTGATGTAGTAACATAAGTAGTTAATCAGGGATAGACTGAATGCTTCAGCCCATTTCCCCTGAGCGCCTGGAAATTTGAAATCATGAAGAGAGTCAAGATTTTTTTTTTCCATTAAAACACCTGATGGTTTTTTTGTGGGTAGATTTATGAGATGAAGTTGTGTCAGTCCATATTTTAAAATGCATGTGTGTTGAACCATCCTAGGAAAGGGATGTGAATAATGATATAATTAGTATAATAAATGCTGAGTCCATGTAGAAAATCATTTATATCTGAGTAGGATCTATGAGGTTGTGCAGACTTTTAGATGACATATTATTTCCATTTCCATCCAGAAGAGATAAACTCTGCTCCCCTCTTGCCGTTACAAGGTCTGTTTAGCACCTTCACATCAGTCATTGGTGGAGGAGCCGTGCTTTCGTGCTTTGACTGCTTGTGCCCTTGATTGTCTGGTTTGAATCTTTTGTTTTCATCCAACTGGGATATTTTTTCCATGTTCTGAGAGACAGAATGCTTTTAAAGCAAGAAGTTGTGAAGTCTGAGGCTGGACACTCTGATGCCTCCTCCAGTCTGACTCTGTTCAAAATTAAGCTCTAGATTTTCATTGTTGTAATTCATTTAGCATAAACATTTTGGCTGTAGTAGCTTCTGTTGGCTAGGCTAGATGAGTGGGCTTGCAGCATTCCTGTCAAAACACCCACAGTAGGGCCCAGAGCGGAGGCCTAGTGGCTAAAGTCCTTGCCTTGCATGTGCCAGGATCCCATGTGGGTTTTGGTTCAAATCCTGCCTATTCTACTTCCCGTCCAGTTCCCTGCTCGTGGTCTGGGAAGGCAATAGAGGACAGCTTAGGACTCTGGGACACTGCACCCATGAGGGAGACTATGAAGAGGCTCCTGGCTCCTGGTTCCAGATCTGCATAACTCTGGCCATTGTGGCCACTTGGAGAATGAACCAGCAGATGAATCTCTCTGTGTCTCCTTCTCTCTGTATATCTGCCTTTCTGATAAAAATAAGTAAGCCTAAAAAAAAAAAAAGTGAGCCAGAGTTACAGATCTCCAATTCTAACTCTGCCTTTCAAATAAATAAAAACATCTCTTTAAAATAAGAAAAAAAAAAACCTGAAGTACCATCATCCCACTTGGGAGATTGTGTGATGAAATCTCCTTGCTGTCAAATCAGGTCAACAGCATAGGCTGAACTCATTCTGAAAACCAGTCACTTTATAAGTTCCAACCCATTCTGTCATTCACAATTGCAAATCTAGTAACTTACACAAACAGCAAGGCTTGATCTCACCTAGTGGAAGTCTGACCTGAACTGACTGGGGATTGTGGATAGTCTTCATTTATGCCATTTAAAGTCAGTAGTTCTACTTTTTTTACACAGAGATATTACTGTACCTACTTAGGAATCACTATCCATATCCTATTTTAGGTAGTAAGTAATACAAGATTTATGTATGATATTAACTTTCAAATTCAGAGGTAATTAAAACTCTAAAACATGGAGGTTTAAGATAAGAGCGTGAGTTTGAATCTATGTGAATACTGACTGCATAAAAATAATATTATCTCATGGATATGAAATGATACTTCAGAAAGTTTGTGGAAACAGAAGGAAAGAAGTGTTTTAGTGCAGGATAATTTTTGCATAATTTTTTCATGCTACACATTTTCCATGAACTTTTTGAAGATCATATTAAAAAATAAACTTAGCATAGAATAGCTATACCCAAGAGGGAAAATTTGAGTATTGGGTTCTGCAACATCAGGAGTGAAAGAAATGGAGTGGGCATGTGATAGTGCAGCTTAAGCTATCACCTGTAACTGGTATCCTGTATGCGACTGGTTCAGGTATCAGCTGCACCTCTGCCAGTGCAGATCTCTGTTAATGTTCCTGGAAAAGATGATGACCCAAGTGCTTGGGACGCTGCCAACCCATTGGAGTCCCACATATAGCTCTGGGCTCTTGGCATGCCTAGTTGCAACTGGTTGGTGGGTGAACCAGGGGATGACATGTCTCTCTCTTTCTCTCTCTCTCTCTCGTTTTCTTGTTCTAACTATGCTTTCCAAGTAACTAAATAAATTGTTTTTTTAAAAATAGTGAAAGAGGCCATTGGGGGAGTTGTGCTACAATGTTTTCATTGATTAAGAGTAAAAATCAAGAGTAATTTCTGGGGTGACCACAGATTAGAAAATGAGTGTATACATGACAGAGGGGAAAATCAAATAGAAAGGAATGCTTAACTTTAAACCAAGGACAAGAAATAGGAAAATGTAATATGTACAGCGATATATATAGAAAAATTATTATTCATTTTCAATCACAGAACATTGATAAAATGGTCACTTATTGGGTTATAAAATAAAAATGAATTCAACATATTTAATGTCTTCTGCAGTATTTTCTATGATACTCCCATTGTAATTAATAATCAATAACTCATGTATTTAAATGTCAAAATACACATCTTTAGGGATCCCATTATCTAAAGATTAATCATATCTTAGAATGTATTTTAACCAAATAAAAGGAAAGTGCAAATGTTCTTAATTTGTTAAAAAAATACATCTGTAAAAATCATATTCCTAACGTTGAAAATTTTTTTTGGATGTTGGGAAAAATATAAGCATTTTAATGTCCCTACTTCTGTACAAAATTGTACTTGATTAATGAGCCTGTGCATTAAGGCAAGGAAGAACAGAAAAAATGAAAAAGGATAAATGAAAAAGGATAAATACAAGTTAAGACTACAGCTGAAGGAAAGTAAAGCCCAGGCAATAATGAGGAAAGAATAGGGGAGGAAAGGAAGGAATCCCTATACCTGCAAAACTGTAAGATGAAAAATAAGAAAAAGTAATAATAAACAGAAATTAAAAATAGAACTGCACGCGTACGTGCATCAGGAAAGAAATGTGGAAACCGATGTAAATTGACCTTCCCTTGGTTAAATAATTTAATTATCATAAGTAGCATACTATAGAGCAATGCTGAATGAATGATTGAGATCCATTCATAATAAGATGGATACATCTTAATGATCGGATGTAAATGAAATATGTTCATGCCAAACACACATGTGTGCCAAATAATACTTATGTGTTAAGATTTTAGTTTTATTAGTAATTTCAAAAATGTGAGAGTGAAATTATTGCTAGATATGTTTTTCTCTCTCTGCCTTTCAAACAGAAATTATGGCTAGTATACAACTGTGAAAACATTGCAACCACTCAGTTGCATAAGTGGGAAAATTGTATTATATTTGAATTGTGTCCTTATGAAAAAACTAAATGGAGTTAAACATTTGTGCTTGGGTGGTAAAAATTATCAGGAGAATCAGGAAAGTGTGTGTTATAAGACTGAAATAGTGGTTTCCTCTGAAAGAGAGAAGAAATCAAATTAAGGTTGTTGTATGATAAGGAGGGATGATTCTGAAGTGCTGATGCTTTTTTTGTGGCAGATGATGGTTGTGTGCGTTTATTTTGTATTAATATTGTTAGCTGTCCATTTATGTTTTATTCTTCTGGTTTTATATTTCACAGTAAAAATGTAAAACAAAAATAACATTACACCAAGCAGAGAATTGGAAAGATAGTCAGATTATGAATAAGATGGACATAGTAAACTGTTAGGAATGCAGACACACCTGTGACAGCAGGAACGGAGGATCTGAGTTTCTCTGGCCACATCAGCCTTGCATCTTTTGTGTGGAATTCTTTCGGCGGATGATGTGTTGTAGGCTCGAAATGTCTTTTCATTGAAGGGTGAGAGAAGTCCATCTTCTGAGACAAAACACTGAGTACACATTGGCTGTCTTTCTTGTATTCTGAACATTCTTGCAGTCAGGAAGGTGTAAGTAATCTAAGGATGATGATACAGCCAGCATTTATTCCCACATACCCTGAGGCGCACAGTGCTTATCATACTTCCTGTTTAGTTCTCAAAACAATGAAGCAAGATCATAGCAAATATTCTAGTCTTCATCAAACTCTAGTCAGGCTCTTGAAGCTTTCCTAGGCATTCTGTGCATCGTCTTATAGAATTCAATTCTATCAAGAGTCCCTCATCCTCTGTATCTCATCTTCCTGGATATGTAATCATGTTCTTCATCCTCCAGCATCTCAGGTCCTGTCTGAAAATTCTGCTTGTTTTTAACAATGATCTTTCTAGATCAGTTTTAATGCAATCTCCCCTTGTCCCAGATTATTCTTTTTTTTTTTTAAGTTTATTTTCATTTACTTGAAAGATGCTAGGACACAGAAAACTTCTTTCATCTTGCTGGGTCACTCCTAGAGCACCTGAATTAACCAAGGATAGTCCAAGCCAAAATCAGGTCTGAAACTCTGTCCAGTCTCTCACATGGATGGCAAGGACCATACATGTCAGCATTCATCTTCTGCCCCCAGGTTGCTATCAGGAAGCTGGGTCAGCAGCGGAAGAGTTAGGTCTCAAATTAGCATGCCCATATAGGATGCAGTTTGTTTTAAGTGGCAGTTTACCCCTCTATGCTACAATGTGTGTCCCACAAGTTTCTTAATAATTTAGCTTCTACCAACTCTAATCCTTTTTCATGGCTACATGTTTCCACCTGCCTGCACTATGTTTAGAATTGAACCTAGCCTATAAAAATGTTGGCATACAACACCCCAAACTAGTTGGAGGTGTTGCTTTAAAACTCCCAAACTGTGGACCTGCCTGATTTACAGAAATTCAATTGCTTGCCCTGGGCTGGTGGGTGAAAATAGACCCCTGTCTGCTGCAAAATGCAGTGCAAAGAGCTGGGTGGCAAGGAGCTGTTTGATTCTCAAGTTCTTCAAGGAGTTAGGGGTGAAAGTTCTTACACACTGAGATCAGGGCTGAGAGATGTGTCATTCTGTGTGTGTCCAACTTGCTGTTGGTCAGAGGAGCTTGTCATTTTCCTAAGATTGGTCAGTGATACCTTGCCCTTTAGGCAATTTATTGTGGCCAGGTCTGCTCCACTTAGTTTGAGGATTACATGAATGCAGCAGTTACATTCTGCCTGGTCTTAGAATTCCCCATAACAATTATCCCAGGACAAGATCAGCCATCAGGTTCTTATCTATTGGGAAGTAAATGGTTCCTTGAATCCAGTATCACTCTCTAAAGTCACTAAATTCCTTTTGATAAGGACAGACCAGGACTCCTTGTGCTAAGTGAGACAGACTAGAACCAAGATTCTGCTTTTACCTTGTAAGGATTCAGTTTGAAAGAGGTATTTTCTTCTATTACAATCGTCCTCAACAAATCTCTTTTCATTCCTTTAACTATTATATGTCTCTGGTTATCAGCAGTTTTTCAGCTACCTAGAGATAATCACAATTTTCTAGAGATTCAGACAAGGTCTCCTGTTTAAATGATAAACAACAGTACCCAACATGCAATCTCTCTCCAAAATTTGTTGCTCAGACTCTACCTAACACTTGAGTAGTAAGATGAAGTTTGGTATGATTCATCCTATGATTTCCTGTTGACTTTTGTGTTTGTCCATCACTTTCAGACTGATATAAGGCATTGCATATTCCAGCCAGAAACAAAGAGATATTTAGATACATTCATTGACAAAGACTTGACAGATGAAATTCAAATCCATCTCTGTTTTTTGCAGATCCATATTTCCTTGGCACCTTCTGAAGGCCTGTTGATAATTAAGAGCGAAGTTTCATGTCTGCCAGTTTGCTTGTTTTGTTTTTGTTGTTGCCCATTGAAGGGGAAGTGCTTAACCAAACTCATGCTTACATGTCTGAGTTGCTTGGGAGTTCTGTAATTAGCCTGACTTGTTTGATTCTGTTCAAAACCAAACTTTTACATTGCAAATCAAATTTCTACCCAGACCTTTAGAGGAGTCCACTTCTCTCTGTCCTCTGCAGTCTTGGACGAAGGAGCACAGGGTAGACTACATCTTCTGGGGATATTTTCTCCTTAACTTTTCCTATACCGTCCTATGTAAATGCTGGGCCCTCATTAACATACCCTCAGGCACACACTCACTTTTTTTTTTCCTCTAACCACTCTACTGCTCTCAGAGATTTCTACCAGCCAAATAATAGACCATTGACAGTTGGAGTTCTTTTTGTCAGCTTGATATAATTAGGAATTTTTGCATTTCCTGATTGTTCATGTTTCCCAAGAATCATATAAGTTAATGCCAGCATAGGATCCTGCCTGGTTTTTCTATTTTCCTTTACCGAATGTCAGAAATGAAGAAAGAAATGAGAGAGAACTGTTCTCAATAACCATTATTTTAGTAACAGTTCCCAGCAAACACAAATGAGGAAAAAAGACCTTCCTAAAATGATTTGGTCAATGAGAAATTATTGGAAGCCAAATCTGACTCCTGAAATCTGTGACCCTTGTTCAATTTTATGTTGCACGAGTTGATATTACAAAGTCAATTGCATCTTGGTGTCATTGTTAGGTAGGTAATAGTGTTGGTAGTTCTATTAAAAAAGCAAAATTGTAGAGATGTCTAGAAAATGAACCACTTAATTAAGAAAAAGCTCAGGTTTGTGAAATCCAAAAAAAGCCAGCAAGTATTAACAATAGAAATATGGTTGCATGAAGACAGCCAAGAGCCAAGAATGTGTTGGGAAGAATGGCTCCTGAACTTATAAAATGATGACTAATACCTTTTGAACCTGTAGAGACACACTGACTATCAGAGTGCCATTAGTCATTGTGATAAACAACATAGAGAATTCTTTTGGGAATAGCATGTGCTTTAAAGCATGTCCCTTAAACTAGAAATTAAAATATCTGGTTATGTGAGTTTTCCAGGGTATTCTGGCAGCAAAGGATATGTACCTGAAGTGAAAAGGCACTTGTTGCAAAATTGGTCCCCAATGTTTAGCAGAGGTATCTCACGGTTTTTTAGTCCTAGTTTCTCAGTGATAAAATATGAATAGATTTGGGTTTCTCAAACTTGAGTGCATATAAGAATCATCAGAAGAACTTAATAAAAATCAGGTTTTGTAGACTCATAAATTTTGTTCTTCTGATTTGGGCCAGGAATCTCTAAAAATATACTATGAGAAAGAAAAACATTACAAAGCTAATATTGTTTTTGCTTTTTACTTGCTTAAATCTAGCAAAAGTTGAAATTCTGTGCCTCTTAATAGCATTCTCAGTACATAACATGTTTTATGTCTTGGTTCATAATGCCATATATCAGATTTGTTTATCAGACCAGGGACTTTTGCAGAGAACAATACAGCCCAACAGAAGGGAATGGCAGTCTGAATTCTAATACAAAATGTTGTCCTTTGTGGCCATGACTTTGACTTTGGCCTTGCTTTGACTCCCACGTAGATGTTAAAGATCTACTAGTGGCTTTCAAAGAGCTGGACAAGGAGACACCCTTCCAATTTTTTAATTAAACAAGTGTTGACCTTCAAGATTCTAATTGCTCTTGATATCTAGCTTAGTGTTTAATTACAACATGGTGAGATGTGAGATCTTCCTTCTGGAGAAGTAGAGAGTCACAGTTACTTCTATTTTTGTTCAAATTACTCTTTTTATCTGGAAGGAAGGGAAAGTATGGCTTGAGATTCTGATAGAACAGTATGGCATTGCAGGGAAGAAGGATACAGCAGGCACCAAACCTGAGTGAGTCATGTTCCTTCTGAAACAACTGGAGCCTGTGAAATTATCAGGCAAAGAGAGAAAAATGGAGCTAAATCACTTGGCTGATTTATGTCAGACAAAGAAACAATGAAAAATTAAGAATGATGGTATTTCAGTGAGTAACTGAATAGGAATAATTGTTTTTCCCATTTAAAAACAAATGCAAAATTATATCAATTTTCTTTCTTTATATGCTTTTTTGTACCTTTTTGAAGTGCCTTTCCATCTGCAGGGGAAAATATTTGAAGAGACCTTTTCGTGACAAAGTCATTAAAGGTTTTCTATGACAGTGTATTTAAAAAAAAATGCCAGCATGTTTTCTTTCTTCTATTTTCAGAATGCTTGACAAAAAATCAAGAGCAGCAGAAAAATAAATTGAAAATATGGAAATATAGGTGATTTGTCTAGATCAATCCTGGTGACATGGACAATGTTTAGAACTAATTACTGCACTATGAAATCTACTAGGGTGTTATGGTGACTTAATGAGATAACTTCTCAGAGCTTTAATTCACTGAAGCATTTTCAGCCTTTCAGTTTTACTGGCTAGAATGACTCAATATGAAGTTTATAACATTGGGTCTCAGACATCATTG
The DNA here is from genome assembly GCF_030435755.1 of Ochotona princeps. Lineage (NCBI taxonomy): Eukaryota > Metazoa > Chordata > Mammalia > Lagomorpha > Ochotonidae > Ochotona > Ochotona princeps. Next base: position 21,021,442 of record NC_080850.1, read on the forward strand.
GTTCTAGATATTACTTTTTCCAGGTTTGGAAGCTGAAACAGAGCAAAGAACACAGTAAGAACAGTATGTAGGAGGCTGAACCAAGAGGTGGATTTATTCCAGTTTTTGTATATTTGCTGCCGAAGCAAGCACCCATCCACTGATTCATGCCCAAAGTGGCCGTAAGGGCCAGAGCTGAGCTGATCCAAAACCAAGAGCCCAGAGCTTCTTCCGGCTGTCCTATGTGGATGCAGGTCCCAAAACCTTGGGCCATCCTCGACTGCTTTTCCAGGGCACAAGCAGGGAGCTGAAAGGGAAGTAGAGCAGCCAGAACTTGGAACATGTGAAGCAAGGATTTAGCCGTAGAGCCATTGCACCAGGCCCAGCCAACATCTCCTGATTCTACTAAGCATAGAGGACTCAGTATTTCCTAAAATCCCTTCTCATTCTTAGTTGGAAGAGGCTTATTTTGCATAGCTCCCTTTGAGGTATGACAGTATCCTGTCTTGTGTTGACTTATAGCAACATGGAGCAGAGGAGAGAGGCAGTAGCTGGAACTGTATTGATCATCTGTTCTCTGAAACCCAGATGAGAACTTGAGAAATTAATCTGGCTTTAGAGGCAAAATATGCTATTCAAGTATGTTACTACTGCTTGGTCTATCCAAATAGCTATGTGTTAAATGTTTACTATGTCTCTGCCTCACTGCTAAGTCCTTTAACAATAGTTCCTTAAATACCTTCTGCAATTCTAAGAGTTAGGCTGTAAGAGATTATTACTAATATATCCAATGGCTGCCAGCCACTAGGAAAATAAAGGAAATTCAAATTCAGAGTTTGACTTTTAATTATTACATTTCAGAACAAAATAAAAGAGCAAGGAGACCCACAGTTACGTGGAGCATAAAAGTGAGGAATCTTGAGAAAAGGGATGGTTTGTATTTTCAGTCAGATGATGTTTGGGGATCCAAGAAATCTCTTAGTAGGATTCATGATTTAGGTCAAAGACAGAATAGAAAAAAAAAAAAACACAGGAAAAAAATCAGGTAACAACTCTCAAAGGTGTCCACTGGACCTCAGAAGCAGAATCTTCAGGAAGGATGAATATAATGATGGCTTTAAATGAAGCAGAATTTTGAGTCTAAAAATAGGGACCAAAAATGTACAATAGTCCTATTTCATCCATATCTCTTTCAAATACATCTATACACTAAACTGGATTGACAATTTATAACTCGTGAGTCTGAAATGGGCTATTAATTTATCTAATGCAAACAGTGTGACTTTTTGAAGATATTCTCTTAAACATACAATTGCCTGAAATAAATGTATTACTCTTGATCCTCTTTCAAGCATGCACCAGGGTAGGATTAAATGTGCAAAGATGTTCTTAGGAAAAATGCCTTTGTAAGAGGAAGTCAAGGAATCGGGCTGGCTGGGAGAGTTGTGATGTCCTGAGTTCTAAATGCAGGAATGAGAAAAGTTGAGTAGTTGAATAAATTGCCATTCAATCTACAAATAGTCCAACTGGGCAATCAAAGTCTCTCTCAGGTCTATCCTCATCTCCCAGGATAGATCTGTCTTAGTATCCTCTGTGAACACAGTCATTGGCTAGAAGTCTGAGAAACACATGGTCTTATAATGGGTGAATTTTAGAATACTTCAACTATGACACACTGACACATAAAATGACATTCCTGGTAGCAGGTGGTCAGCTAGACACATTGTTATGGAGACTACATAGATAGTTTATATCATGCTCAAATGTAAAGAGGAATTCTATTCCCATTTTGAACTTGAGAAACTTAGGCACACTGATTTCATGATAGAAACCGAGGTTGCTTATGTATGAATTGCCTCTCTCTTGAAAGTAAAAATAAGTGTCCATTAAAAAGTTTCTTTCATTTGAGTGTACATCAGAATCCCATACAGTACATACATATCAGTGCAGTGATTTCTGGGCACCACCTCCAAAATTTCCAATTCTAAAATCAGAAGTGAAGCTTGAAAATTTGCAGGTGATGCTGTTACTTCTGGTGGGGTGTGTGGGTGGGAGGAACTTTGAGAGCCACTGTGTTTTTATTGCTTTGCATTCCTTAATAGTGTGTTTGTGTGTGTGGGTGTGTGTGTCTATGTGTCTGTGTTACAGAGTGGTGAGGTCTCAAATGTAGAGCAAAGGAAAGTGCATTATTTATCATGTCAAGTTTCTTTCCTTGTATGCAGTAATTGTGAAATGTAAATAGTAATTATTTTAAAATTTTACTTTACTTTGGAAAAATATGAAATATTCAGTACAGTAAAATCTAGCCTGTCTTTGCAAAGGAAAAATATTGGAAATAACTCATTTAACATCTTTTCTGCTTTGAACAGCCACAAACTGGAAGTAGGAAATGCGTGGCAGACTCACTGTGATTTCTAGCTTGTAGTTTTAATTTTTTTTTCATTTTTTCTGCATGTGACAATAAGTAGAAGGAGAAATGGACTGGTGCTAAGCTTGCATGCGGTGATCGTGCTAAGGGTTCTCCCCTTCACTTAAGCTGCAGTATTTTTTGTTACAAAATGAGAAGCAAAAGAGTCTGGAGGGAACTAATGTTTTCTGCAGCTGCTTCATGGTGAGGCTATAACTTGGAGAGTCCAGTCTTTAGCAATCATGAGTAACATTAGTAGTACCTGTGATTGACATAGTACTAAGAAGCTTTAACTGCATATCTTACTCAACATTTTCATCAGTCCTATAATGTTGGCATTATTGTTATTTGCATCTAACCAAGAGAATCAGAGAGGTTAGTCAGACCTGTGTGAGTGATAAGAGATAGAACCAAGACTTGAACCTTGGTCTGTTTCACTACAGTGGTTTTACTCTTGAAGACCAACTTTATTGCATCTTGAGTAGAGCTCAGTGAATCTCATGGGACAGGATTTCTAAACCTACCCAGAGCTTACAGCAAAGAGGCTGCTGAAGAGGAAGGAAGGCAGGTGATTTTCCTGTCATGCAGTGATTTAGTAACAGAATCAGAATGGGATAAAGGTCTCCTTGTTCTATCTGTCAATGTCAATAGTTTTTCTAGTCACCATGTTCTTTTAGTTAAGCATTGCTAGCACACTGTCTCTCTGTTCTCCATGACAACTGAGTGTTTTGGAGTTATCTGTCTCATGACTCAACACTGACATTATTTGTCTCCTATCTGTATTTATTCAGCCTACAAGTTCACTTATATTTTCTCCAGTCCCTGTTGGCCCTGTGGGTCTTAAATAGGTGCTCCAATTATTCTTATTTAAATTTCTCTGTAAGATGCTTAACCTGGAGATTATCTCTGGTTCATTAGAAACTTTAGAGCGAAGCATAAGTGTTGCATCTTGACTGTCTCGTTGGTAGAGGATGACCCTGTGAAAATCTGTGGAAGATTGTTTTCTGTATTTCATTGCAAATGATTATCATGGAACCTTCAAAGTTAACAGAATCTTCATTATATGACCAACAGATGATAACTTGAATTAGGCAATGATTATAATCAGAACACTCCCTGATCTTAATCAAAGCTGAATAAAACATGGACAAGTTAGCTCTTGTGGCTTTACAGTCACATATACCAAGGCAAAGCAGCCATACAGAATGAAGGAATTGAACTGTTATGACTTTCTGGAAATATCATGCCAAGTATTCCCTTCAGTGTACTGATACACTCACCATTTTGGATTACCAGCGAAGGTAGATCATCAGTTATGATGCTTTTTACCAATAATATCTTGAATGCAATGGCAGGTGCATAGAAAAAGACACATTCCGAGAGTGAAGACTGCATGCCCACCTCATTTCTCACCAAACGCAAATGAAAATAAAAGGGGCTGCATATCCATGCAGATTCTTTTGGTGAATATAAATTATGTATCAACACTGGTACTTCTTTGTTCTCACTTAATGTGGATCATGCTTCCTCGTTTGTATGCTTAAGAATGTCCATTGTGGGAGGGTGCGAACTATAGTGTAAAATGTCTACCTAAGGCTAAAGTTGCTCAGATAACAGTAAAGCATCCTTCTAGCCACCATACTTGTTTTGGAGTGTAAGTGGAGACAAGGAAACAGATGTTTGGACCTGACATGTAAACCATGTAAAACATGTAACCCATCACTCTCCTTTAGAGCAAAAACTGTGGGATTTTTAGTATTTTATTGTTATCATTACAATGTTATAGCCTTTCAGCAACAGTTACAAGTCCAACATTCTGCTATTTAAGTGTATCATGGCAGTGTTGTTTTTGGCAATAGTGGAAAATCTAGCATTATATTGTCAAGATATATTTAACAAAAAATGATTTATAATAGAGCATTTCATCAAGTTGGAAAAACCCACAACTTTCGCCATGCACACTTACACCATTTGGGAAAGTGATTTATATCCTCTACTCATCCAACCCTTGAAACAAAGAAAAAGGATTAAAACAGATATCTTTTTTGCATCTGTTGAGCACTATGGTATTATAAAAAAGACCACATTTTAATATTTAAACTAAGAGCATGTATATCTAAATGTTTAAGTAAAAATATGTGCTTAATGATTCAAAGAAAAATAGGTAAGTCTGTCAGAAGTGTTATAATTTACTTTGTTCTGAGTATTTTTTATAGATGCTTTACAAGAAATAACAGGTCTCCTTTTAGTTCTATTCTATTCTACTTTTCTGCATTTTACTTTATCTATTATTAGTTATTCAGAAAAGTATAATTTGCAATTTAGTTGAAAGCTTTTACAGTAATTGGTCAAAGTGCATACTTTCACTACAATTGATCTGGTTTACTAGGGACTGTTCTCTCCCTGTTGAGTTGTAATTCCAGTTATCCTTGTTTTTGCTTCTAGCTTCAGTTGTAATTTCTTATATAACTTTCCCTCTGTTTTTCTAGAAAGAAAAACTTCTTGGGTCTTAGGAGGAAAATAGGAATAGCTGTTTCTTTATTTTATGAGTTTGTATACTTGCATACATTAATATTCAGTCTTAAAGCAAAGAATAAAATTAAATCGTAATATTGTAAAGACTGCATTCCTGTGTATTTTACTTTGTCATACATTTATATGTATTAGTGAAGCCTATTTAAATAATGATTTAACTTGAGGAAAGTTTTACTGTCATTTACTATTATTGATATACTTTAGATCCTTATTGGGACAAATATAGCCTTAAATATTGCCATAAGACAGATTATGCAAAATGGGTCCTGATGGCGATTTGGATTCCTGTGCAAAATGCTTATATGCCAGAGGAGCAGAGGAATGGGTACGTTGGGTCTGAGGGCATGCATTCAGTATCGGTATTTCAGCAAACTCTTGACTGGGTGTCTTCGGACTTCACTTGTCTCTCTCCAACTGCAAAGGTCAGATGAGGATGGCCTCTTCCTCGTGATAAGAAAAAAATAGATGATAGAAAAGGAAACAGTCCTTTTTGCAATTTCCTTATTGCCATTTCCATTGCTTTTGTACAGTCTCAGGGGCTGCATTCATACAGACAGGCTGCTGACATTCAGGGGCACAGTATGCCATCCCTAGTCTGCTCTTGTTCCCAAGTGATACCCTAAGCTCATTGGAGGCATTGTGGTAAAACCCCCCAAATTTGCCCAAAGGACAGAAGATTGCTGACACTAGGGTGATGGAAAAAAGTAAGCATTCATTGCAAAGCACAGAGCAAAGAGTTGGGCAGCTGCTGCCTAATTTCCAGGAGTGAAGAGTGCAGGCGGAGGCTCAAAAACTAAATGAATTACTTCAAGATTGCATATAATTCTTGAACTATATGGATGTTCGAATTTACCCTTTATGAAGCCCCATCAAAATTTTCTCATATAATACTGACTTCTGGGGAAAGTTAATTGCCCTTAGATTTTGGTATGCTTATTTTTAAAAAATTGTTTTTAAGAAAAATCTATATTGTTTCAAGGAAGCCTTCTCAAGATTAGATTCTACTTTTATTATCATTTAAAATACAGATTCAAATATGTATTTTGAAATCCATAACTGTAAATATCAACAGTAGTTTCACAGCAAAGATTATTTTGATATAAAATACAACAATTTCAGGAAAATAAAACTTACTTTCACTTATTTGAAAGGAAGAGGAATTCAGAGGCACTCATGCACACACACAATGCAAAGGAGGGGTGGCGAGAGAGAGAGACAGAGAGACAGAGAGACAGAGATAAACAGAGAGAAAATTTTCCATTTGCTGATTTACTCCTCAAGTGCAATCATGGGCCAGCCTGAAGCCAGGAGTTTAAAATTAGGCCTTGGACCCATATGAGTACTGGGGACCCAAGCAGTTTAGTTATGAACTGCTATCTCACAATGTGTGCATCCAACAGGGACCTGGATTACAAAAGGTGAGACTTAAACCCAGACATGACCCTATAATATACAAATGTGATACGTGGGATATTGATTGCTATGCTAAACATTTGCCCTATAGCTTACTCTTTTTTGTTTGATTTGGAAAACAGAGTTTATTTCTTCTAGAATACTTATTTATTTATCTAAAAAAAGAAAAGTTATAGGGAGAAACAGAAAGAGAGGTTCAGCTCACTTGTTCACTCCCCAGATAGCTTCATTGGCCAGAGCTGGGCCAGAACAAAGCTAGATACCCATAGTTTCATCTGTGTTTTCCATGTGCATGCAGGGACCTAAGGACTTAGGCCATGTTTTGCTGCTTTCCAAGACACATTACCAGGAAGCTGGCACAGAAGTGGAGCATTCTGGATTTGGATTGGCTCCCACCTTGGTGTAACGGGTTGTGGCTCAAGCCACTTTGCACAATGCTGGCCCAGGTATATGTCTTATAAATTGTCTAAGATGATACTGTCTTCACATGATTCTAGGGTTGTCATGTTTTTCTGAGTAGCTGCTGTAGTGGTTTCCTTGTTTCTATAAATCCTCCATTGAGTAAATATTCCAGATTATCCCTATTTTTATAATTTTTTCCATGGTACAGATTTATAACCATAGGGGATTATCCCTTTGTCTCCGTTTTCTCCATCTTCCTTCCTGTTGTGAGTTAATCAAATCTATCTCAGAAATAAGTTGAAGGCAGACCCTTCAAAGCTCAAGAATCTTGATTCACCAGCCAATGGTTTGTCCCATTCCACCACAGATGGAAGAGGGGAGCATCCCTGACCAGCTGTGTTCAGGAGATTTTTAAGCAGCAATCAGCCAGTCAACTAAAACAGCACTGGTACACAATGTGAATCATTCAGTCAGCCACGCTTACATCAGTGCACAGTACAAATTACCCGATCAACTGTAGTGGCATGCAACACAAATATCCAATCAGTTTAAGCATGATGCGATGCACTTTATCCAACCAGTAAGAGAGCTTCCTGCCTTGTAGCAAATAGAGCCAGGCAAACTCGTCCTTCCAATTTTATGTACAGAAACCAATTTGTGGGCAATCAGCACGCATGTGACCTGTAGAAGAAAAACAAGATCTCATCCTTGAATGAGATATTTTCTTGTGATAAACACTCTTACTCCCCTTTCAGGACTTTTCGAGAACAAGGTTATGGCAAAGGTTGGGTTATGGAACATCTCAGAAATTTTTCGGGAGATCTGTTACTACCACCACATTTTTATTGTCTGGTTTGTAACACTCTCTATATTCCCATTCTGTTATTTGTCCCAAAGTTATTAGAATAGTGATTTGTGTCACTGTTAGAAGTTAAACTTTATGATATAGAAATGTATAATGACATAGACTTATTTCTTGTCTCAAATCTGACAATGAGGGATGCCCTCCCTCCACATTGTGTGGGATAAGGTATTAAATCCCTTTAACCACTATACTGTTGTCCTACAGTAAACTTTCAGTCTGTTTGGAAATAGGAAGAGAAATAAGAAGAGGATGAGTTGTAGCAGTGAGGTGGTTGTTAGAAGTCACAACAGTAACTGCTTGTTCTGTTTGTTATCATCTCTTTTTCAGAAAGATCAACTCAACCATGCGTTATGTAATCAGAATGAAATTTCCTTACACAGATTGAATAATTTTTTCAACCATGGTGGTTGAAATATTATTGTGTCTTTTGATACAACTAAGATCCTGTCTTTTCCATAATATTCTCCTACCTCAGGCAAGTTATTTGCAAGGAATCCAGACAAACCAGGCTGACTTATTTTAATATTTAAATAACAACATAGCTTGCTGTTATTTCAATGGAGAAGGTACATTTGTCCTCTTTCTGCCTGCATATCCATTTGAGTTCTACTTAACCCTGGGAATTACACATTTACTTATTGACATTCATTCTCAGTTATGCTGATCTCAGGCCTGCAGAATTTGAGTCTTCTCAGGAATTTTTTAGCAAGAAAGACTAGTAAAGATTGTTTTTTTCCCCTCTAAATTGAAGTCACTGAAACACTGAGCAATTAGCTCTGCAAGCAGGCCACACCTTCTCACGGGGTAGGCTGCCTCTTGGAGGGGGAAGTCAGAGTTGAATCTTTGTCCTACCCCATCATCTCTAGCTCTTCCTTTTAAATGTTTTTAGATGCAGAATGCAAGTCATTATACTATGTTATGTATTTTGCCCCCTTTTCTGTATGTGTAAAGAAAGTGAGACCTTTTCAGAAATGAGTATCAAGCATTGCCCAACAACTTGAGGCGGGATTTGGGATTAGATTTGGGATTAGCAGGCATCTCCTGTACCTTTAAATTTAGCATAAAGAAGAGGGTAATGGCAGAAAGAACATGGAGCGGGAGTCAGGTATATCTGTGCTGGGAACTGAGCTGCTGTACTCAGCAGCTTCCTTGTGGTATTGGTGAGCACACTGAGTTGTTTCACCAGACAACCAGCAAGTCAGTGGGTCCATGATTCCAAACACACCTGTACTGAATCAGCCCCATAGAAGACAGTTTTCAGCTCATGTTGGTGTGTCCACAAGAGATCCTTCCTAAGCCTTTGTCTTTTTAAGATAGCTAGGTAGATTTGACACCTACAAAGATCATCTGTCAAATCTCCACCAGGGTCTAATTTTCATCGATTCTAAAATGGGGAGTGATGGCTGAAGAGTTCAGGACTTCTTTATGGGGTGATCAGCGTGTTGTAAGACTGTGGTACTAACTGTAAAAGTCTGTGAACATACGAAAGAATATTGTACTATATGCTTTAAAGGGGCTAATTTCATGGAATAGGAATTGTTGTCTCCATAGAGCTGGATTGGTTTCTTTTTTTATAGAAAAAGTGCTTAGTCACCATCACCTAGCTTTCTTCAGCGTCTCAGGCCGTTTTCTTATCTGCTTTTATCATGAGAAATGTATGCCTTGTCAGAAAGATTTATCTGCTCATTTAAGAGCAATATATCCTTTTCACAAGATGTTTAGGGTAAGGGTACACAATGGGTTTATGGTTAGTGTAACTCACAGGCTAGAAAATTTTCATTTCTTCTTTGATGTCTCTCCTTCTGGGTACAAACTGCATGCAATTTGCTAGAAATTAAAGAGAAACTTGTACCTCAAATAGTGACCTGTAACCAAGAAAGACAATTACTTAGTTCCTACTGATAAATTTAGGAATCTAATCTCTTTAATTTTCTTTCATAAGTACTGATATTACTTAGAATGAATACCTAAAAAAAATCACCATTTGATGAATTGGTTGGTATAATATGATTACTAAATAATAATGTGTCTACTTTTAATAGAGCTGAATCTTTTGAAAGTGAAGAGGGTGAAGTAGACTTGTAATATAGAAGAAAAATATTGGGGCAATAAGCATAGTCTTTCCAAATCCATAGCCTGTGAGTTAAAATTGCTTCAAATGTTGAAGAGAGGTGTAAAAAATCAGAGGTTCTAAGTTGCTTCCTTCATAAACTAGATGAAAGTTCAAACTGGAAAGGGGAAACTGTCTGTAAGAAACACAGATACAGCTAGTTCACTTGGGGAGTGAGCCAGCAGACAGAAGATCTTTCTGTTTCTCCTTCTCTCTGTAAATCTGACTTTCCAATGAAAATAAATAAATCTTAAAAACAAAAAGAAAAGAAAAACTGTTTTGGAATAGCCTCTACACACACACTTTGGAAGTTCTTGGAGAAGTTGCCATGTTTTGTCGTCATCCTTGCTAGCTGGCCAGCGTTTTTTTCTAGGAGAGAACTTTTTGCCCAATCTATATAAAGAAGCAAAAATCTTTGGAATGTCAGGCATGTAATAATTGTTTTGGAAGTAATTAATCCAAGTTAAGTAGAGGCCACAATATTATTTTAACATCTAGGAACTCAAAGGGCACACTGAGCAGGGTATTTTCAGGTGCTTTTTATAATAAATGTCGATGTTGTTATTTGTTCTTGGAGAGTTAATATATACTCCATGGACTTAAAAACAGTAACCATAAAGTAACTCTAAGGCTGTTGAGAAGTTAGCGTTACTTGAGTTGATTTGCAATTAAAACCCCCACATACCACAAGCAAGTTATTGGATTTAAATGTCCATTTTCATTTTATCTGCTGACCAAGTAGATGATGCTGCCTTTAACTTTTAAGTGTTATGATCAAACGCTGAAACGACTTTAATATAGTAGCAGGGTGTTAACATTGGAGGTAAAATCACCGCTGTTCTACTCTGATACTGTGTGAAGGATGGAAATGTGTTGCTATTTTTTATGTTATTTCACGGAACAAATCAGAGCTACTGACAAGCAAGGTTATTTTTGTTTGTTTCCTTGTTTTGTTTTACATGGAAGGAGCTAGCTAAAGTTGTGAAAATCTTGGGATTCTTCTCAACTTTCAACTATGCAATATTACCTGTGTGAATTAGACCAAGATATTACCCTCTCTGAGTCTTGGTTTCCTCACTCATTACATGATGACATTAAATTGGATAAACTTTATATTTTGAATCTGAACTGTGACATAAATGACTTAAACCAGAGCATGAAGCAAGACAGAGTCAAAGATCAGTATTGCTTTATGAATGACTATATAAAAACCATTTCTGGGCCCAGCCCTATAGCCTAGAGGCTAAAGTCTTTGCCTTGCTCAGGCCTGGATCCCATATGGGTTCAGGTTCTAATCCTGGCAACTCCACTTCCCATCCAGCTCCCTGCTTGTGGCCTGGGAAAGCAGTCAAGGACGGCCCAAAGCTTTGGGACCCTGCACCTGTGTGGGAGACCCGGAAGAGTTTCCTGGTTCCTGGCTTCGGATAGGCACAGAACCGGCCGTTGCAGTCACCTGGGGAGTGAATCGGACGGAAGATCTTCCTCTCTGTCTTTCCTCCTCTCTGTATATCTGCCTTTCCACTGAAAACAAATAAATCCTTTTTAAAGAATGTCCAATTTGAATTAAAATGAACTAATACATAAATGTCAACTCTGCTGCCTTTGAGCTTATAATCTGATTACTAATTCACTTAGAAATGAAAGCAGTTGAAAAGTTAAAAATGGGTATAGTTGGGTGTAAGTGAAAATGAAATCCTGTATGAAAACATGTTTTCTTTTCTTTGTGTTTATCACATTTTTCAAGTAACTGTGATACCAGCAAATGTTTGTTGAACACTGACTTCTTCCTTGAACCTTTTATAGAAGACCCCACATAACAGTTCTTTGAGAAAGTTGCCTTCTATACCCCGACCACCCACTTTACAGTTACAGTAACTAATTCAAAAAGGTCAAGCGACTTGCTCAATTGACACAGTTAATAGATGGTGACTCAGATTCATACTGTGCTAATTTGCAGAGCAGGAGCTTCTGCTCATCGTATGATACTGATTTATTCCTGTAGTATAAAATACAAATTTCAGACTTCTTTGAAGGCTTCTACTTCCAGAAATATTCTTGTTTGAAAACAAGGCATTCATCGAGATTGCAGAAGATTTATATCCCCCAAGTTTGTTTAACGATAATAGAGGGTTGTGGAGGTCGTGAGAAACCTAACTAGTGTGATGCTAGACAGAAGAGAAACTCGGAGATGTGAAGGAACTTTCAGCACCACATTTTGTTTGTTTGAATCGCTGATCATCTTAAACAATCAGCTATGAAAGACTACAAAGATGAACAAAATATCTGGTAGTGTAAAATGAAGCTGACAAACACAAAATGAAGTTCAAAGCCCATACATAGTAGATTCCCTGGCAAATGCTCAAGGTTTGCAATTGTGATCTTAATAGTAATGGTGAATTAGAAATATGTTAATCTTCAAAAAAAATCTGAAGTTTCCATCTTAACCATTGTAATCCCTGATTGCATTAGGATGATTTGGACCTATCCAAACTACCTGGTAGGAGTAAAAGCAAATCCATATAGGCAGGTGCCATCAGCCAGAGCCTCCCAGATTCACTCTAATTTTTCATACACAACAAGAATATTGAATGTAATAAAAAAACTGGGTATCAGGAAATGAATAATAAGTATGGAAATATAACAAAAATATAAGTGATCTAGATATTAGTTATGGATTTCAAGTTATGAGAAAAAATATGCATAGATGATGATTTCCATAGAAGGCATTTAAAAAAAAACAGTACTGGGTCCCACGCAGTAGCCTAATGGTTAAAGTCCTCCCTTTGCACATGCTGGGATCTTATTTGGGTGCAAGTTCTAATCCTAGCGGCCCAACTTCCAATCCAGCTCCCTGCTTGTGGTTGGGAAAGCAGTCAAGGACAGCCCAAAGCCTTGGGACCCTGCACCTATGTGGGAGACCCAGAGGAAAATCCTGGCTCCTGGCCTTGGATCAGCTCAGCTCTGGCCATTGAGGCCACTTGGGGAGTGAATCTGTGGATGGAAGATCTTCCTCTCTGTCTCTCTTCCTTCTCTGTATATCTGACTTTCCAAGAAAAATAACTAAATCTTTTAAAAAAAATAAAAACTACTGCTGAACACTGCAATATCCCAATTAATAGTCAGTGGATAGGTTTACAAATAAATTTGGTGGAGTAGAGAAGTGAAAGACCAGGAGAAAATATTTTGTATGAAAATACAGAGAAAATAATGTGTAAGACAACATGAAGGAAAAGACTTAGCATAGGCAAAAGTAGACTCTCTGAAGGAGAGAAGTTAGAGTGGAGTAAAGGAAATACAAGAAACACTGACTTAGAATTTTTCATATTAAAGAATTTTGTATGTGGGTTTTCCCAATTTGTGGCAGAATTATGAATGAGGTTTTTACCATTTTGGTGTTAGTTACTCTTTAGATGAGAGACACAATTGAGATTCTGTTAATTTTCAAATCCTCCTGAAATAGTAGTTGGAGAAAAATGAACACTGAAGGACATTGCCCTTTGAGAGAGGACAGAAGAGACTTTGGATGGTTTGAGATTTGCTGGAGTGAATAGGAAGTGTGAGAAAAGGAGGAGTACTGTACAAGTAGAGGCATTTGGATTGACAGTTTCCCCCTCATCTATGGAGAGCAACTGGAACCTAATGGGTTTAGGGTCAGAAGGATGTGGGTTTTGACCCCAGTTCCACTTTCTCATTAATGATATCATATAGCTTTCTTTGATCCTTAGCCTTTCCAGTTGAAAGAACTTTAGTACCTTTTTATTTGTAAGAGATATCTCGGAAAGCCAACAGTGTTTTCATGTTGATCACGTTTGCAGAACACTGACTTAATTCCTTGCCCAGTTGTAATGCTCAGAGAATGTGAGAGCTCCCCTGCCAACTTCTTTTCCTTTTTGTATCAGGTGTATGATTCTGATTTCCATGCAAGGCAATGTTCCAGTATCCCTGAGTAGGTGGCAATGCTTTTTATTTTTTCCCCTCAAGAAAACAAAAAACAAAGCAAAAAAAGGAGGGGTTTTATCCTCAGTAGTCTTCTAAAAATTCAATTATTTAGATGTTTTAGGAGAGACGGGGAGGTATTTAGAATCCTTAGTTAGCTCTCTCCTGATAACTAGGAAAGGAATCAAGAAAATTTTGTATCAGGATTCTGCCTAATATTAGCAAGAATATTTTAGAAATCCCTCCTGTGCATGTATCTACTTCTGCTGGAATGGTTTCGTTCTATTTATTTGTTATAGTTTACCTTTCAATTTCATCACTAGACTTACTTTCTCTCTTTCTAATGCTAGGTGATTTTATTTTGCTCTTAATCTGGTTTCTCATTGGTTGGCATAATATCTAACACCTGTAAGGAAAAAAGGAAAGAAAATGTGCTTGGTCAGAATTGAGCAGTAGAGCTGGCCCAGTGACATCTTTACCCAAATTCATAGGAAACTCCTGCTTAACATTTCTTTGCGTGTATGTGTGTGTGTGTGTGTGTTGTCAACTTCCCCCAAATGTGACACTAAATAATATTCACTGAGCAAGTTTTTACCGCAGTATGGAAAAGCAAAGAGGGAGGGAGATGGAGTGTGACTAATATGTATCAGGTTATGAATCAAAATCTTCTAACTGCCCACACTTTGTTTCAAAAGATCCCAAAACTCTTCTATTATATGTTGCTCTGATACTGTTAACTAAGTGTTGTGAAGATCATTAGGTAATATATGCTCAAGGCTTAAAATTTACAAAATTTTTAAGAGGCATTATTTAATACTGAGGCTGATGGTGATGATTATTGCAAATATTTTCCTGTTGAAACTGAAAAGGAATGCAAGATAAGTAAAAGGAAGTAATTCCTTTCAGTGGGGAAATGTGTAAAACACGCTAGATAAAGAGACACTACAGGTTGAAGCTAAAATAAGGTTTTGCAAAGAGGAAATTAATTTGTAACTGGCTGTTATCTAACAGATAAGGGAAGAGAACACTCTAACAGAAGATCATGGAAACAAGCACTGTAGAATATCTTCTGAACTGAGTATCTATAGTCTGTAATAAAACTCACCATCCTACAGGTTCCATGCTACCAACTACAAATTCAAGCAGTGATGTACTCTGTATTCCTGTGTTAGAATGTTTTTCTTTCTGGTTCTAGTGTTTTTAGGGACCAACTGAAGCTGAAAAGGAAGACTGAAAATCATAAACTTGAATCCAGGTTTGCTTGGATTTCCACATTAATTGTTGACCCCATGGCATATGTTTCATAGGATTAGATCCTAGAAAGGTCAGAAAGATGTGAATTGACTTGAGTGGCTGTTGGCAAGTTGGTGACAGAGAACGAAGGTACTCTCCAGTTTCCGCTTCAATCATGACTGGTGAGGACATGAACTATAGGGAGTGCTCTCAGCCAATGGACTTCTAAGGGCAGAATCTTCAGGAATTATGTTAGCTGGAAGAGTGGCCTCACTAAAGGTCATAATGCTAACCTAGTGGCTGGTGAAGGTTGGGCTTATTTGGGGACAATGAGGCACAAACCTGTTGAGCTGAGGTTGGAGTATGAGGTTGACCAATGATTGCTGTTGGCTGTATTTCATGACTCAAGTTCTGTTTCTGCCTAATCTTGCTTCCTTCTTTTCTCTTCCACAGTTGTTTCAATTCCAAACTCTTTTCCAATAAATATTCTGCCTATTAACCTCTTTTAGAGTCTTTATCCTAGAAATCAAATCCATGAGATATTTCTGCATAGGGCAGTAAAAAAAATAAATGGCTTTAAAATTTCCATGTACTACTAATTTGACCTTGAGTGAATCATCCTATAGCTTTCAATGAAAAATCTTTGTGCACCTATGAAATAAGAATAAAATTACCTACCCTATAATGGTTCATAATAAATGAAAAATAATGGCAACAAACGTGCTATTACAAAGGGTAGGATAATTTGTAAAACCCAAAGAATAATGATGATAATAATTACTCAATCTTCAGTGTTTATTTCTTTAACCTTTGAGCAAGACTTCGACAAATTACTGCTGCTGTACTTGTACATACACACAGATGCTAACAATTTGTTCTCTTGAATACTCTGGAACAGCATTTTGAAGGAGGTTTTATTTAATCACTAAGCTCAGGTAACAGAAATATGTTTTTTTTCAAATTAATAGGCATAAATACAGCTTGGAAAAAACAGATAGTTGGACCTTTATTGTAATTATTCATATTTGTATTCATGAAGTACAACTTCATATTCTTTCAACTCTGAGATTTATTTGTGGAAGGAGAGAGGAATACAGAGAGCTACTATGTGATACCTAGTTTGAATTGCAAGATGATCTTATTTTCTTCCAGAGAGAAATGTTTATGTTTCATATTTTGAAAATGCGACAAAGACAAAGCTAAACAGAGTTTGAAGAATTCAGTAAACGTTCCCCTTATTGTTCTATAAGGGAGAGGAAGGACAAAGTCCAATTCTTATGCCAAAAATTAATCGTTCACACATTTTTGAAGCCTATTGTTAAATCCGTGTGTGATAAATGAAAAGGAAATCTATTAGTTAATCAGACTTCAAAGCTCTACATATCCCTATATATTCATTCATGAACCCACAATATCTTCATGCAGAGTAGAGAAACACAGGGCTCTTGAAAGCAATGCTTTCTCCCTGATGTGCTCACTGCTGTGTCGTCAGTTTGATACAATAGTTGTTATATCACTGCCTTGAAGTAGCTGTTGAATTGATGCATGAAAACATGAGTGAAAGCATTGTTTTGGGTTCTTCAGGTGACAATGAAAATGAATCAAGCATATTCTTAGTTCCTTTTGTCTTCCCTGTACCTCCCCCAAATGTCCCCTCCTCTGTTGAGGCCATAAATAGTGTTGTTTGTTGAAGTTTTCACCCTCTGTCGTTTGTGTAGGCATGTTCATTGAACTCAACTTTCTTATTATTTTCATGAAATGGAAATATATAGTCAGAAAAGATTACAGGTCATGAGTGGGAAGTATGAATTCATATAAGTTAAATACACTCACAAAACCTGTGTCTAAATGAGAAAAGAGTGAGTAAAAGAATCCTTCAAGCTCAGCCTCAGTTACTGTTAGCTGTCATTCACAATCATTTCAGTTTTTACAAGGTTTTAGCTAATACCTGTCTTTGAAATTTGAATTAGTCAAACCACATGTGTACTACTTTGTGTATAATACTTTCACTCAACAGTTCATTTCTAGATGCTGTGTACTATATGAATATACCAAATATGTCTATCCATCTAATATTGATAAGCTTTTTCCCCCAATTTTTTAGCTACTATGATTAATATTGTTTTGAAAAAACTTGATGATATTGTATATACATTGGTATACACAGTTAAGAACTTTGATGAACATATATTTAGGAAAGTAATAGAATATCTGCATTTTAGTATTAAGTGTAAAATTCTTTAAGAGGTTTGTAGAAAATGTGATTAAAAGCTGAAGCTATTTTGGTATAAAAACACCTTTGAAGTCCATACAGTTTCATTCATTTTATGCCTTTTCTGTGAACTTGTTCCAGATGCCACATGTACACATCCTACACAGTGCTTCAAAGTAGTTGTATTGGATAAGCAGCATGTCAAAGATCTAACTGCTCATATTCCTGCCGACATTGGCATTTTAGTCTTTTCATTTTATCCCTTCTGATGGAGAGTGTTGGTATCTCATTTTAAAAAATGTATCTACTTAATAAGTAATGAAGATGAGCTCTTTTTCCTGCGTCATTGTTTGGATAGTTTGGTGAAATGACTTTGAGCCATTTTTCTATTGATTTTTGGAAGTGTAAGTGTATTCTGGTTGTGAATCTTTGTCAGACGAATGAGTCGCAAACATCTTCTCCCACTCTGCTACTTGGCATTTTGTTTTCTATCATGAGTTTGTTTTGGTTTTTGAATGACAGAAGTTCTTAGGTTTGAAGTACTTACTGTGCATCAGTATTTTTTTCCTCAAGGTTGTGAAGGTCATCTTCTCTTGTATCGAGTAAAGGCATGTGACTGCATGTATGATCATGCTGTTTCTGGCCTCTATTTGACTTCATTATTTTTCTTTTGTGTTAATATAGCATGCTCGTAATTAATGCTACTTTATAATTAATTATGGTAGTTATATATATTCCAACTTTAAAAAAAAAGTCTTGCCCGCACTTTTCCCTTTGAATTTCCATAGTATTTTAGAATCAGCCTATAAATTCTCTTCCAACCTTCTTCAATGTTGGTTGAAAATTTATAATTAATAAAGGCAACTCCTCACACAGAGAGAAAAGTGGGGAGGAACACACACTGTTTTAATCCTAATTTAACTTTCAACTCCACAATCCATTA
Source organism: Ochotona princeps (assembly GCF_030435755.1). Classification (NCBI taxonomy): domain Eukaryota; kingdom Metazoa; phylum Chordata; class Mammalia; order Lagomorpha; family Ochotonidae; genus Ochotona; species Ochotona princeps. The sequence goes on from NC_080850.1 coordinate 21,039,477, forward strand.
TTAACAACACTTGCGTTTTAAGTTTGTTATATTAATAATGTTAATTGTTATTGATATTTTCAAGTGCCTTTGCTGACTGCACTCACATGCTTTTTTCTGGTCTCATATTCTTTCTGTCTCAGAAATCCTAATGTCCATCTATGTTCTCATCAATCTTGTCTGCTTTACAGTCTTGCTCATTAATGGACCATTTCCTTTAAAACTTTTTCTCTTTGTATGATTCAGTTCTCTCTTCATTTACTTCATTTCATAAGGTGTCTGACCTTAAATGTTAGCGTTTCACTGATTTCACAGTTTTGCCCAACTCAGGTAAAGCATCAGATGGACCACTTTGGGAAAGCAGAATAAAGCATTCTAGTGACAAGGGTTAGGTCATAGAGTTTCTCTCTTCATCAAAAGGAGAAATCCATGTAATAAAAGTCAGTGATACTGTGATTCACCTCTTCCTGGGTAGTTGAAGTGTTTCTTGCTTCACATGAAATTCAAACGCTGATTCTAGAACATCCTTAAAACTCTCAACTGAGCTTTAGAAGTATACGTAAATGTCAAATTGATAATTAAATTAAAATATCCTTCAAGAATCAAATAAAAAAATTAACTTGTAACCCAGCCCAATTCTATCATTCTGAATATGATATTTCTGAGACTGGTGATGTTGTTGACCAAATTACTCAAGCCAAAGAATTGAAAGTCTTCTATACTTCCTTCCTGTTAATAGCCATATATCACATGCTTCCAACCGCTGTTCTCAGGGTTTTTAGCTGCACTGTATGCATGTAAGAAATGGTATGATTATTTTACACCATAGTATGTTATCTTATTGGCATGTCTATCTCCTATATCTAACTATACGTTATTTTAATGGCATATACAACGCTGTATTCGTCACCAACTCCTCAGTGCTTTAAATGACTATTTGTAAATATTCTTGAAAATATATATGTGTTTCAAGGTTAAATGAAATGTGTCATGAAGTAGAAGAGATGCATAGCTGTGGGGGACACTAAAAAGGAAGGATTCGTGGGGCTCAAAACATAAACTGAAGAAATAATTCAGAGACAGCTGGACATGTCAGGGAGGGGATTCTAGGTTGCTCCATACTGTTGGTGTTTCCAGAGACAAGTTATGATATAAGCTTCAACCTCAGGGTACTTATATGTATTATGAGAATCATTACTGCGTTTTAGTATGAGAATTAAGTGAATACATAGGACAGTGCCTGGTTCCCAATAACCACTCAGTTAATGCTGATTGTTAAAATGAATAAAAAAAGAACTTAAGCGTTTGCATAGTAAAGAAAGCACGGGGTGAAGACAGCGTGGTCTAAAGGCCAAAAATGAAAACTATTGGAAAATGAAGAGGTATTTAATTGCAGAAGATGCTGTTTAGCCTCCAGAGAGATCTGAATTCTGAAGTAGGTAATGATCTGAATAACGATTCTTGCTTAGTAAAAGTGCGATAGAGGATACAATCAAGAATAGGTCATTTTTCACTACCTAAGTCCTGTTCTCATGTTAGAAAGCACTAATTGATGCCATTTTCTCAATAGACTGTAGAGTAGACATTGCCAATCAATCAGGGGCCTACTTAACCATCTCTTGGTAGCAATAGTCTATGTATTTCTTATCTACAAAATGGGAATGATAATATTATCTGTCTTTTTGTTTTAAAAATAATAAATAACTGAATTAATTAATACAAAGTGTTTTGGTACAGTGACTAGCATAAGTATGCAAGAAGATTAGGTATATTATTATATACAATTGTTACAAGAAATAAAATGGAATGGGTTATGACCACCCAAATAATTATTGCAACTTAGGTCTTTTGTCAAAGTGTCTAAAAATCTGCAAATATGCTTTTTTGCTTCTATTTTATCAGGAAAAGAGCTGTTTTTTCTCATAGTGGCTTCTAAGTAGTTCAGCCAGCCACTAAAAGACAGAACAGCTTGACTGTGGAAAACATTCTATTCCAAGATATTAGGCTATAATGGGATTCAACCCTAGGCTCACAGTGTTCTAATCTGGAAAGCTCTGTTCTTGCTTTTTATGACCTGTCTACAAAGAAAATCTTCTAATTTAGCACTGTGTGATGTGGGGGGGAAGAATCTGATCAATTTTAGCATTTCTTAGCTTCACTATTTTGGTAGACAAGAAAAAAATCGAATGAAATCTTAAGGTAATGGGGAAATATTAAATTTAAAAAAGTCATTACTTCAAGGTTCCAAATGCTTAAATAATTTAGATTTGAATTCAGGAGTCCTAAAGTAGGAAAAGAATAGAAATTGGATCCAGAAAACCATGATTCTAATAATTACTAAGTTGTTTACTTGTTGTCTGCAATAGTAGAAACATATTTTGTCATCTGAAAATTGGTATCATAACAGCCTCTCTTCCACAGGTTTTTGGTAATGGTAAAATGAAATAATGAACAGAAATGCATGTAGTAAACATTCGCTATTAGTATGAGAAATGAAGGACCAATGTTCTAGTCTTTCAATTACCCAGAAAATGTGACACTCTGAGCATTGCTCAGGCATAGTGCTCAGATACAAAGTAAGATATCATGTTCAGTCTTTAAGAACATAAGCCAAGAGTACAAAAATTTAGGATAAACTTCTTGTACTGCAATATGCCTGTAAGTTTTTTTTTTTTTTGTCATTCTGTGGCTTAAAAAAAAAACACTTTTCTATATATTTTCCATGAAAAACGCTTGTTTCCTACATACAAGAATAGTTTAAAAATAGTATGTCAGGGAAGGATGATGAAGAAAATTAGACTAGATGTTTACTCATAGCATTAAGTAGTCATTCAAGTTAAACTGGAGTTCTAGTTAACTCATGGAAAAAAGCACTAGATTGTGAAGAATTAGTTGAAATTCTTTAGCATTGGGATGTTATGTAACAGAGACTATATGCAGAATACTTAAGATCTCAAACTTTGGTGGTAGCTATTTTGCCTCATGATTAAGATGTCAGTTAATAGTGATTACATGGCCCTGGCACGATGGCCTAGTGGCTGAATTCTTGCCTTACATGTGCTGGGATCCATGTGAGCGCCAGTTTGTGAGCCAGGTACCCCACTTTCCATCCAGCTCCCTACTTGTGGCATGGGAGAGCAGTCGAGGACAGCCCAAAACCTTGGGACCCTGCACCCGTGTGGGAAACCCAGAAGAAGCTCAAGGTACCTGGCTTCAGATCAGCTTAGCTCTGGCTACTGCGTCCACTTCCGGAGTGGACCAGTGGACAGAAGATCTGTCTCTCTGTCTCTCCTCCTCTCTGTGGATTTGACTTTCTGGTAAAAATAAATAAATAAATAAATAAAGTTTTTAAAAAGTAGTGATTAAGATGCCAGTTAGGATAGTGTATATCAGAACGTCTGGACACAGGACTTACCTCAGATCTTGGCTGTAGCTTCTTGGCATTAGGGACTGTTGGGGGCAGTGGTAATGGCTCACATAGTTGTGTTCAGTCTCTCCTGTGGGAGACCTGCATTACATTCTTAGCGTCTGTCTTCAGCACAGTCTAGTTCTAGCCATTGTGGACATCCGAGATGTGAGTCAGCAGATCTCTTTCTGTCTGCTTCTGTTTCTTTTTATCAAAAGTCAGTAAGAATTTAAAAAAAAACAATGCAAAAAACAAAAGCATATATTTTGGGTTTGTGCTGGGCTCTGTTAGCAAGTCTGGTTCATATGAATTATAAAAAGTGGATGAGTATGAAACATCGCCTAGCTTCATGTCCTTATCAATCCAGTGGGAATATTAGACTGCCTGGAGTGAGAACTGGATGACGTAATATATTTGTATAAAGTCCCCAGAATTTATTAAACATCCAATCTGTTTTTGATATTTTTTTTTTTGCTGCTATGTCACTTCACTGCTGTTTAGTAAGATGGACATACTGCTTTCTTACTATATCCATGATGTCTGTTTGAGCTCTGGAGACTTGGTAGACTGTGAGACCTGACTAGGGCATGAGAGATCTTCTGGTTCCCAACCATCTCTCTCAGAAGGGATTCTTAGGCTCTGATGGGCTGTCATCTATTCGTGATGGTCTCTGTAGAGGTCAGATCTCCTCTCCTAAGTCTTCTACCTTCTTCCATTCCCCTGAATGATATTTGACATGATTAACAAGAAAAGACCTACAGACATGAAGAATCCAAAGGTTAGAAAACAGGAGATTTGACCTCCCAGGAACATAAATCAGGGTAAGATAGGAGGTAAATCAAGTGAAAAAGGTAATGGTGAGGAGTGAGGTCATGAAGCATATGTCTAAGCCCTTTTCAAATAAGCTCATAACCAAAGGCCATCACTTAGAGCTAAAGAAAATGTTGAGTTGAATGAACTAAAAGTTAGGTGTGCCAAGGCAGTAGCATACTTCCTAGCAGCAAGAAACGCATTCGGTGAATATCAGCTAGCTATAGATTTATGCTTATTGGAGTTGTACATTTGACAGATTTTTACTACTATGCATTTCAAATTTGTACAAAAAGCTAATAATTTTTCTTGATAGCCTATTCTTTCCAAATGCTCTTAATCGGTGATAAGAACAACTTAAAGGCTTCAATCCATGCCACAGCCTGTACATTTTTAAGGTGTATTTTCTGTGTAAAGTAAGATCTTTTTGGAAAGTGTTAAACAGAGCTGGAGAGTGCCTTGCATATGAGTTAATATTCTGCAATGCCAGAGGTGAAAATGTCTTTTGGGATCATAGTAGATTTCTTTAGCTATAGAAAATCAAAATAAAGCTTGTCTGTAGCTGCTCATCAGGTTCTCCTCTACAAATATTTTTAAGCTTCCACTTATAAAGTCTTTAATTAAGCTGAGCCAGACTTAAATGTAGGAACAGAAATTCACCAACTATTAGAAAAAAAAACATTTTGACATTGGTTTAATCAATAATTGTTGTGGATAGGACACAAAACACAAAGTAACAACACGAAAAATAAGTAAATGTTAGCTTAAAAGCTTGTGCATAGCAAAGAAAAATAATTACATGAAGAGACAATTTATGGATTGGGAGAAAATATTTGCGAAACCGTGTAGCTGGTTAGGGATTAACATTCAGAATAAGCAAGTCAAGCAACCCTAAGAGGAAAACAAATGGCTTCAGTTAAAAAATGTACGAATAAGCTGAATAGATATTTTTATATTTTTTTAAGATTTACTTTTATTAGAAAGGCAGATCCACAGAAAGAAGGAGAAACAGAGAAAGATCTATCTACAGGTTCACTCCCCAAATGGCTTCAACTGCTGGAGCTGAGTTGATCCTTAGTCAGGAGCCAGGAGCCTCTTCTGGACCACCCAAGTAGGTGCAGGATCCAAAGGCATTGGACTGTTCTCTGCTGCTCCCCAGGCCACAAGCAAGGTGCCGAATCAGTAATAGAGCAGCCAAGACTCAATCTAGTACCCATAGGGGTTGTTGCACTTGGAGATGGAGGATTAGCCAGTTGAGCCAACATGCTGGCTCCTGAAAAGATGTTTTTATTTTTTGTTTTAAAAATTTTAATTTTACATAATGTTTACATAGTTGATCAGGGTAGAAAGAATCAAGGATTAGGGAAAAGTGAATGTGATCATTGTTCCCTGATTTTCTATTTCTTTTTCCTGTATCTGGGGGAGAGGGGGAGACAAGGGGAAAAGCCAACCCAACTTCCTACCTGCCCCAGCACCCACGGATGGGAAACAGCCACCCAATATTGACAGGGTCCTGATGTGATATACACATCTAGGCTAAACAAATATTTTTAAAAGGAAGATGTGCAGATAGTAAAGACTTGTATGAAAAAATGCTGAAAGCCGCTATTCATTATGGAAATGCAAATAAAACCATAATGAGTTATCACCTCAGATCTATTATTATCAAAAATTGAAAACATAAGCATTGGCAAAAATGTGAAGTGATTGAAATTCTTGTATTTTGTTGGTGGGAATGGCGGACCTATGTGGAGAATTCCTCAAAAATTAAAAATAGTAATATCTAAGATTCAACATTGTGTACCTAGCTATATATCAAAAGCAAGTAAAATCACTATCATGAAGGAAACTCTGCACTCCTTGCTATAATACATCATTACTCAAACTAGCCAAATTATGGAGACTGTCTTTTTTAACTAAATGGATAAATGAGATGTGACCCATATATTTTGTATGTATTGCATATAATGTATATGTATATATTATTTAGTATTACAGAAAGAAAAAGCCTTCGATTGTAGTGTTTCTGAACTTGGATGACATTATTCTAAGTGAGCTAAGACAGAAGCAACAAAATGTAGATGTAAAATAGTTGAGTTCATGGCAACAAGGTAGGATGGAGATTTTGTGAGGCTGATGGTAGTGGTGGAAATCAGGAGGTGTAAGTTCCAGTGGAACAGATAATGTTTACCAAGCATGAACATAGTCTGGACACCTGATGTACAGAATGGTAACCTTAGGTAATGCTGTCGGGTGTACTTATAATTTACTAAATGAGTAGATCTGAAATGTTCTCATGTACAGATATAAGCATACATGATAACTATGTGAGGTGATGAAAATACTCTAATTTGTTTGATGGTAGTACTCATTTTACAATGTACATTATTTACAGTGTGCATAAACAATATATCAAATTTTATTAATTATATATATATAACATTTACGGAGTAAACCTTAATAAAGCTAGACAAATTTTTAAATAGAAAATTCCAGCTTGCTGAACACTCTATATGAATATAGCATGCTATAGTTCTCATAGCATAGTTGGTTCAATTATTATTTTATAAGAAGGAAGCAAGAATAGAAAGTGCTAAGAAATTGAGCATTTGGAAGAATTAGAACTTTTAAAGAGACAACATCAAAAACCTGTCAAGATGTAGGCCTGAAATTCTTAAGCATGACTTGATTATGTAAAATCCTCCCTTAAAACAGTGATGTCCCATTTAGGGGCATCTATGCTATGCTTCCCAGCTATGCTTCCCAGGGAGGGGGAGGTACTACAAGTGCTGGAACATAGTTTCAAGACAAATTAAATTCCTATAGGACAAAATCCTTGTCTGTGAATCAAATGATTATTTCACGTGTATTCCTACCTGTTGTCAAATCTACATGAACATTATAGGGTGAGTATCATTCATTATTACATATCTGCTTTATACTAGATGTTCCAACAAGTATTACAGATGTTACCATGAAGCAAAGCCAAATAGTGAGTTTCTGACCTCATGAATATTTATCATCAACATAGAAGGACAAAACCTCCATGTGGAGCCAATAAAAACTTTGCCATTAAAAAGTGAAATTTGTTTTAGGAACATTTGGGAGCTCCTGCTTCTGCACTGAGTGTGTCCTGCAGTCCTGGTCTTTCGTCTCATCCCCTCCTGGCTTCTCCCCACTCAGTGGACAGCGATTGCATCCTAACTCGCCCACCAGGCTCTGCTTTCTCTTGACCACCATCTGCTCTGCACTGTTCTCCTTTTGATGTTTAGCCTTGAGAACCCCATTTTCTTCTACTGAACAACAGACAAGAATGTGCAACAAAGTTCTAATTTAAGAATTACAGTTTGTATTAGCTCCTCCAAAGTTGCTGTAAGTTAGGTTCGTGAACCATATTCACTTTGCTTCAGTGTTTATTTTCTGTTGTTCTTTCATCCTGCTTAAGGTTGAACACACAAACAGGCACACCAAGAAAAAAAATTAATCAGCAAGGCAAGAAAAGTTAAAACAGCAAAAAACCAAAAAATTTTCAAAAGTTTTATTTTGTAAGCAGGGATCCCATCTAATCAAATATTTAGGTGATGATAAACTTTCTAAACAAGTTGTTTGAATCTCCAGTGTTGTGGCTGGTGTTGTAGTATGACAGGCTGATCTTCAGCACTGACATCACTTATGTGCATGGGTTCGAGTCTCAGCTGCTCAGTTTCAGATCTGATCCCTGCTGGGGCCTGAGGGAGCAGTAGAAGATAACCCAGGTCCCTGAATTCTCTTTGGAGAGCTTGAGGAAGCTCCTGGCTTCTGACTTTGGATGGCACAGTTCTGGCCATTGCAGTCATTTGGGGAGTTAACCAGCAGATGGAAGATCTGTCTCTTCCTCTCTGTCACTGTAGCTGTGGCTTTCAATTAAGAGAGAGAAAGGGAGAAAGAGAGAGAGAGAGAGAGAGAGAAGGAAGGAAAAAAGGAAGGAAGAAATTCTTAGAATAAGAAAATCTCTAATGTCAGAATAAACATCTGTATCATACCCTAATCCATAATTTTCATTTACATTATTTTTTTATTGGAAGTCACAGAAATTTTTTAGGAAAAATATTCCCTCATTATTTATTAGATAATGAATTTCATTTAACTGGGTTATTTATTTATTCATTTACATTGTTACATTTACATTCCTTACATTATTTTACATTGTTTTGTAACATAATTGATGACTGAAAAGTACCATAGGTGAAGTACCATGTATCAAGTCAAGATAAATTATATGATGGTTGCTCCTCAACTAACATACATCTTTAAATCAATTGATATTTATCCTAAAACAGCCACCTTTTTGAATCTGAGCAAGAAACCTGTCCTAAGAACCTTCGTTTGAAGTTGATTGCTGCTTCATTCCTCACAGTGTCAGACACTGCTTTACATGTGTGTAATCAGGAGCTACAAGGGGGAGTTTCCTCCTATTCAACGTCAAATACTGCTCTTTGAAAGGAAAGCACATGCCTTGCTTTCTGGAAGCCTGATCAGTACCTCTCATGGTGTAGATTATGGCAGAGCAAATCAGAAATACATTGGAGACTGATTTCCGTGTAGAAACTCCTGGACTGGCAGTCTGTGGGGACTGGCTCTCCTATCAGGCTTCCTATCATGGTTTCCACAAGTGCTCTTCATAGAAAAGCCCTTGGCACTCAGAATTTCCTGCATATCCTCCTACTCATAAAACCACATGTTGGCATTCTACTGCTTCATTAATGAAGGGAGGATAATTGGGATATCTCCATTAGATTTCAAAGCAAACATCTGGCTTAGGAAATTTGTAATTTTTTTTTTCTGTGTCCAAAGAGAACCTCACATTCAAGTCAGTAGAGAGGGGTATAATTGAGACCTTCCCTGCTGACAGTGTAACTGCCTTTCATTGCTAAAGTACACGTAATTATGAAACAGCAGGAGTTCTGCTTTAAAAGAGCTCAATAAATGTTCTAGGAATTTTTAGTCACCCTTCACTGTAGGCTTTACTCATTCATTCCTGGACCAAGTGGCTACTCTAAAGAATCAGCATGATGATAACTCTGTCAGTGTTTCTGCAGGTGTGGCTGTCTTCCCTTTGTTTACATTTGCTGTTCATGTTTGTCTTAAAGCCATCTGCATATGGAGGGTATGGAGTTCTGAGATTATATTTATACAATATTTCAATCAAAGAAAAAAAAATGATGTAAGTGATTTACTGCATTTACCTGTTTTGCCAGTCTGAAGGGAGCTTGTTTGTTTAGAGAAAAGAAAGACATTTAAATTGAACTGGGTTTAAGTGTGGTTCCAAATTTCAGTTATGTGCTCAAATGCATTTTTTAACCTACTGAATCTGGGTCTATATTTCTGTTCTCTAAAAGTTCCCCAAACCTACCATTCTTAGGGGGATAGTATGCATTATAAGCAAGAGACTCAATTTTGCCAAATCAAGCATTAAGAAATTTGAATGGCAGCATACAGAAACCATGGGAAGGCTCAAGGACATGTCATAGATTTATGAAGCAGCCAAATCACACTCTACTCTACCCTGCCAACCTCCAAGATACAAAATACTCAGAGACAGAAACCATTTGCTGGAATTTAGGCCATTTGTCCATCACAAAGCTTTGCCTGGTTGACAAGTATGTGTCTGGCAGAAATAACTTCAGGGGAGTCCTAAACTCCATCCATGTTTCTACAGCAATGTTCCTCATCTGAATCTTAGAGCATGTGAACTAACCCTTGTGGCCCTCCTTATTTTGTTTGTTTGTTTGAATTCTGCTAAGAATGGTGTATGACTAATACCATTCATTACATCTGGAACAGAAAAAAAATTCACACCTAAGATGACTTGCTGTCGAGGTTCAGTTTTGCCTTTGAACCCTGTCACTACAGTTTGGAAAAGAGACATTCAAGTTTCCCAGTGTAGAAACACAGCGCTGACAGTTGAAGATATAATTCTTCAAAAGAAAAATAAACTGCTGTTGGAAAAATGTAATGTGAGCAATGAAAAGCCACGCATATGTATTACACTTCTTACATAGTGAAGTCCTGAGATTACAAGGTAGCATTTTACAAAGTATTTTATAAGGATGAGTAGTATCTCCCAAGTCACTAAGAGGCATTCTGGCACAAAAGAGCTCTTTGAATAAAAAGAAATCAGGGAAATTCTGCTTGCTATAATCCTTTCATAGGAGATTAAAAATATGAAAGAGTAAGAAATCATATAATAAACAGAAAGCAACTATGTGTTCCTCAAATGCAAGTGATTATGTATTCTTTGGTAATGTGTTTCAGAATTAATTACCATTGCAAAGAAAATAATTTGGAAAATAGCCTTAAGAAATAAGTTTTGATACATTAAGGGATTTTCCAATTTGCCAATATCTCAGTAGGACTTAACTTTCATAATTAAAATAATAGTAGCCAAATGGAGAAGAACATTGAGATGATAGCTGAATACATTTTTTAAAAAATTCTTGTCTTAGTATCTTCTGTTTTTCCCCTAGCTTTTCATGTGACCCAGTCTGGGAAGAATGTATGAGTGATTGTTTTTGGTCCCCTCTCTTGACATGAATGTATGTTGGGGTTTGCCTGGTACTTGCTTTATTTAGTTAGTTAATGATTTATTTATTTAAACAATTATGTATTTTAAAACTATTTTAGCTTTATTTTAGTTTTATTTGGAAGGCAGGGTTATAGAGAGAAGGAAAGAAAGAGAGTGAGGTAGATTTTCCAACCTCTGGTTCACTCCCCAGATGGCTAGAAATGATCTGATCTGAAGCCAGAAGCTAAATGCTTTTTCCCATCTCCTGTGTATGTGCAGGTGCCCAAGAACTTGAGCCATCTTTTGCTGCTTTCCCATGTCATAAATAGAAAGTTGAATCAGAAGTGGAAGAGCAAGGACTCAAACCAATGTACATATAGGATGCTGGCACCAAAGGTGGATGTTTTGTTTACTATTCCATAGTGCCAGCCCCAAGATATATGTATATAATTCTTTTAAAGATTTATTTATTTTTATTGGAAAGCCAGATTTACAGAGAGGAGAGACAGAGAGAAAGATCCTCCATCTTCTGGTTCACTCCCCCAGTAGCTGCAACATCTAGAACTGAGCTGATCCTCAGTTGGGAGTCAGGAGCTTCTTCTGGGTCTCCCCTGTGGGTGCAGGGGCCCAACACTTTGGGCCACTGTTCGCTGCTGCTTTCCCAGGCCATAAGCAGGGAGCTGGAAGGTAAGTGGAGCAGCTGGGATACAAACCAGTGCCCATATGGGATCCTGGCACATACAAAGTGAGGACTTTACCCACTAGGTTATCATGCCGGGCCCAAGATTTACATATTTTAAAGGCAGAATGACAAAGAGAGAGTTCTTCCATCTACTTGTTCACTCCACAAGTGCCTACAAGAAGCAGGTTTGCATCAGGCTCATGCTCAAGGAGCCAGGAGCTCCATCCTGCTCTTCCATATGGATCACAGGAGTCCAAGCACTTGGGCCTTGTGTGGTGCCTTCCCAGGTGCATTAGCAAGATGTTAGATGAGAACCAGAGCAATTGGGACTTGAACAGGCACTCTGATATGTGATGCTGTGTTGCAGTCAGCAACTTAATTCATTGTGCCACAACATTAGCACCTACTTAGAGCTTTAAAAACAATTATCCTATAGTTTGAGATGAAGCTTTTTCCTGATATGCAAATGGTGTGTTGAGAGAATAACCAGTGAATGTTAGCAGCCTTTACAACTTGCAGAAGTTTTAAAACCAGAAGGTAGAACATAAGGACGTAATACAGTCATCGTTGTGAAATTTAAGCAGGCATCTTCTGAGTCCCATCTCTGGAGTGTCCAGTCAGGGAAGCTAGGGTTGGTCCTGAGAATTTGCATTCTACACAATATCCAGGTGATGTTGGTACTGCTGCTTCCAAGAGAACACATTGCAGATCACAGAAATAAAACAGGAAGGGAAGATGGATGTTTTTTTCAGCCAGATTTCTCCTATATTACCCCCCATGTTGGCACAGGAGATTTGTGCATATGAGAATGTTTTCCTCAAGAGCTATCACCACCCACAGTCTTATTACTTTGTTTTACAATATAATGCAGAAAGACTCAGACCATTAACGTGTTACCCAGAGTTATCCATCATATATAGGAAAGGACAGTGATCTGATCAGATTTTAGCTTTCAGAAGAACTGAGATCTATGATAATAAGAAATTGGAGGTAGAAAGAATATATGAAGTGTGACTCTTAGGTTCTAGTATCAGGGATGAGTATCAAAGCAGATTTTCTAATGTTCATCTTTAAAGACTATTTGTTGAACCTAATATGTAATTCTTATTCTAAAATCGCTGATTACGATAGTCCCTGCATCTAGGTAGACAATTCAGAATAAAATCAACTGGAATGACCTGAGCTGTCTTTATAATCAAATTATAAATCATCCTGCTTTTGTAAGGATTATTTTAGCTCTTGAACTTAAGAATTGATATAAATAGAACAATAGCGCTTGGAACTAAAGCTTCAAATTGGATTACCATAATATGTTAAAAACAATTTTGGAAAGAAATGATGATATATTATTTGATCATGTTTATGCCAGCATTAAATCTGCTAAAAATACAATTAAATTGTATCTTAATCATCTTCTTATATTAATGACATTAATTCTGTCATCTAAAATTAAGATTATGATGTATGTTAAAGCTGTAGGGCTAATATGTATATATAACCACACATAATTTATAATTTTTTCTTCACAAAGTATAAAAAAACTTTAAAAATTCCTTTAAAATTCAAAATGTCATAATGTGCTTTAGAGATTGAGGGTTTTGTGTGTCTTCCAAACCAGCTGACATAACCATGGTTGCTTAGCAAATATTGAATCATATGATGTTAGCTATCATCTTCTGATGTCTAACTATCTAACTCTAAGCATAATTGGTCTAAAAAAGCCAAAAGGGAAGTTTGACAGGCTTATTAATTCTGTCGGGCAGAGGAACGTATAGAGTACATTTGTGCTATATTTTTGTTTTACGGAGTATTATAATAAAGTAAGAAATATTGTAGATATCTGCAATAGATATTTATACAGCTCTTAGTAAAGTACAGATCCTGTTCTAATTATGTTTTACTCTTAAAGTTATTAAAATCATCTCAGAAGCTTTATTGTTAATCTTACTTAAAAATGAGAAAACAGGGTGACAATGACTACCTCAAAATGGAATGGCTACTACTCTTCAGAGATAAGTATTAAATGTACTAATCAAACTCCAGAAGTTGAAATTATAAACCTAGATCAAAATGTAACATCAGAACCAGAGGAGAGAGTTCTTGCAAATTACAGATGTTCAAGTTTCACTATAGCCCTACTAATTTAGATTCATGGAAACTGGTGTATACAAACTCCCTCTCAGTCTGTACCTATACTCAAAAACCTGAAGAACCAGTGAGTTCAGACAGAAAGTTTGTTTTATGACTATGGAAATAGAATATCCCCTGTACAGTGAAGGGTTAACTCACCAGGACTGATATACCAAATCCTACCTAGTCCAAGGGTCTTTAGGACTGGTCTCTATTTCCTGGAAGACAGCTTCTAAGTTCTTGGTCTGTCCTGTTTGGGAAGAGTGTCTTGTGTATCTGGGGACTTGGACCATCCCATGGAGTTTATGCTATGCCGATGATTTACTGTGAATATTTCTTTTGTGTTCCTCTAAGGCTTTGGGCTATGTTCTGTCAGCCTATGGAATAAAGAACATACGAAAGAAAGGAAGGAAGAAAGGAAGGAAGGAAAGAAGGAAGGAAAAGTTTATGTATTTGGAAAGCAGAATGACATAGAAGGAGAGAATGAGATCTTTTATCTCTCCCCAAAATGGCTCTACAGCCTGGAGCAGAAGCTGGGAGCGGAAGAATTCCATTCAGGTTATCCATGTGCATGGCAGGGGCCTAAGCACTTGGGCTGCCATCTGCTGCTTCTCCAGGTGCATATGCAGGGAGCTGGATGAGAAGTAAAGCTGCTGAGACTCACTAGTGCTGTGATATGGGACGGCATCATCCCAAGTACAGTCACCAAGTGACAGTGCTTCATTGAATCCTGGAGAGAAGGTCCAGTTTGGAATGACGCCCCAAAGGTGCAATGAAATTTGATATTTTAGCAGATGGAGTAGATGACCTTACAAGCAGGTGGGGAAAGTGTGAATAATAATTAAGAAATACAGTTTATGTATTAAGAATGGCATGAAATGAACTTAGTTTGGTGGGAACAGATAGAATTAAGTCAGTAATGAATCAAAAGGGGTTTCAGGTTATGAATGGCTTTGAACTCCAAGCTAAGATATTTGAATTACATCTTTTAATTTCTGGCAGCTACTTCAGCTTCAGAAAAAGAAAATTAACTGACCAAGTTACAATTTAGTATGAACTAGCTGTGTTGCCATGAGAAAAAAATTTACAAAAACAGATACTAGTTAGAAGGATGCTCCAGTAAAATCTGGGGGTGGGATAGAGAAGGAAAACAGGAAAATCTGCTTCGTAGTCTTTTAACTCACTTAAGACCCATTTGTAACAAATCTATGAGTTCCTGAATTATCCAGAGCAGCAGCATAGTCATCCTTTCTTGAGCTGTGGAACTGGCTTCCTGTTCACAAGGAGCATTTTGAACCTAGTGCGTGATCGTATTTCAGCTGAAAGCTACAGAATTCCATTGGCAATTTTTCTGAGATCATTAGAGGTAAACAGAGAGACTCAGGTAAAAATTAACATACAATTGTCTCAGTCTTTGTGCATGAGAAAATAAATGAAGTGACTTTGATATCTTATAAGTCAATATTCTTTCCTATAGGTGTGTTAGTGTCTTAGCTGATTGACATTGAGCCTGAATTTGGACAATAGACTTAGTCCAGGATTGAGTGCATAGATAGACACTGCTTCTAGGCACCCTATAAACCATGCAATCACATCCCCCACAGGCAAATGATAACAGCTGGAAAGAGAAGTCACTTAGTCATATACAGCATGGTGTAATGCAGACCCAACCTGTTGTTGTCAACTGCTGTTTCTTCAGCTTGTTTCTGTGTTGCTTGGGAGACACAGAAGCTCTCTTAGGAGTTCAGTCAAGAATTTGAAACTATGAATACCCAGGTTTTTTATGATTAAAGTTGAACCCTCGATTCTCTCTACCTTCAGGAAAAGTTGGTTTATAAATAAAGGTTCCATGCCAAGCAGCCAGATAAGTTAATTAACTGGATGCTCTGTGTGTACTATGGCCAGAAATTCAATGTTGCATGAAATTTATTTTTCCCTTTTGATCCAAACTTTGGTTTTAAGGGCCAGTCATATCATCTCCTCTTTCTCTGCTCAGGTTCATAGAGTCACTGAATAGGAGAGATTGACCTGACAGAGGCTGCTTCTGTAGTGTTATGCACTAGAATAGAGTATTGAATCAGAAACAAATCCAGTTCCTGAAAAGGCATAGCCAAATGAAATATGAAACAAGAGAACAGGAGCTGTGAAAGGTGAACTGATGTTCTAAGCATTACCAAGTATATGTGTGTCACTGCCTGCTTACCTGACCTCTGATTGGTGCGTCAGTTTATTTCCTCAACATTATGGAGCCATCACATGCAGTCCTTGGGGTAAAAATCAGAAGCAGACATACAAGGGGAAATCTTCTTGATGCTGTTTTGACGGATTTGTTTGGCTCTTGCCTTTGTTATGCAAGGAGGACGAAGCTACTTTTATTCTCTTCCTTCTTCATTGGCCTTGTTCTCTTACATCTTAAAAGGCTAAATTCAGAAGAAAAAAAAATAACCCCTAATGGACCACATGATGAGCAACCCGTGTTTGTGAAATGGAGAAAGAATTCATTATGTTTCAAAATTTCCTGGGTGTTGTGGGGGACTAAATGTTCTCTGAGGTGGGGTGATAGAGGAAAGCACTGGCTAAATGGAATTACCCCAAGCAAGAACCTTGCTAAGAAATGGCACCTTTGCTAACCTGGATCTTGGAAACCAGACCCAAGTGTGCAAGTTTTGGAGTACCTCAGTCCCCTGCTCATAAGGAGCAGAAAAATCATTTTCCTGGGCATCTCAACAGATGGAATTAGACTAGGACAGGAGTCCCATCAGCTGTTCTCATCTGACAGCTGATCTCTCTGAATCCTTAATTCCAAAAGCCTCTCAAGCTTGAAGAGCTCTCAATTTTGCATCCAGGTTGAGTATAAAACTATTTCATTACTCTCTTGTCCTGTCCAGTGATATTTTTTTTACTAACTACACTTGTGACCTTGCTTTCTGTGTCTGCACTTAAAGAATTTCTTCTGCCTAGAACTCTTTTCATCTTCATCGTGCCCACCACTTTCTCACCCTTCCCTAGTTCAAATCCCAGTTGTGAAACCAAAGAGCTGAATAGTAATACAATGGAACCGTTGCTGAGTTTCTCTGTCTCCTCATCTAGAACATAGGAGCACTAACCGTCCTTGATAAGATTTTCCTGAGGAATCGGTGAAGAATCAACAAATATAGAATACTTTGAATATTAACTAACCGGTGCTGTTAGGAACTCAGTTAAATATTACTATTTTGAATGTTGTCACTGTGGAAGCACTTCGATTTTGGAGTTAGTCAGACATACACAAATTGAATCTAGTTGCAATTCTGGCTTACAAACTTACTTGCTGTGTGATTCCAAACAAATTACTTAAATTTCTTCACCAGTAAAACATATATCTAAATGATTGTAATAATGAACTTCTGCATATAAAGTGAGGGAAAATTAAGTGAGTTAGCAGCATGCATGGAACATAACACATCATCTTTGGGATTTCAGCAGTGGTGCTACTTCTCTCAGAAAAGCTTCCATTCATTACATCTTTGCTACATACTGCTTTACCAAGCTTCCTGAGCACCTAGAACTGTCCTCTTATTTTTACTGGCCTAGCCGTGCTGCAGTTTGTGCTTTCTTCTCTGTTTGTCTTCATCACCCTATTAGTTCAGGATATTCTCTGGCTTGTCACACATTTTGTCCCACTTGCCCACTTACAACTAGATACATGGAAAATTCAGCGAAGAGATGGAAATCTGGTTGTGTTACTTTTTCTGCACACTGATTTCTTCCTTCTGCTGACCATAAACACATCAGTTTACAGGAGATATTCACGGAGTTCAAGATTGGTTGATTTTACTATAAAACAATCTGAAATCCATGCAAATGATGGATCCTCAAATGTTCGTGGCAAACGTGTACTATGAAAAATTAATCTATGCATAGATTTTACATTTTTTGGATCAAAAGACACCTACCTTTTCATTTTGTTTTCCATGAAGTATTTGAAGTACACTTATTTATTTCTCAAAGGAATATAGCAGGAACCAGCAAGATAAAAGATTGCAGGGTTCAATAGTTTTATCTACATGTCAGTCATCTAAAAATCAGATAACTTAATGGTAAATTTTAGATTTGTATCTTCTCCTGAAAAGTCTGCAAGATTTGATATGACGTTTCATATTGTTCTGTTTGGTTACAGTTGACTAGAGCTGAACAGCCACTGTCTGTTTTGCATGGTGTGTCCAAAGTCTTGTTCACGTGTTTTCACTCATTGATATTTCTCTTCTGTCCTTTTAAGTATTTGACTTTGAAATTTCCTGCTTTGAAGACTGTGGCCTCTGGCTGTGTAAAAATAGCCATCTTGGATAAGTAGGGAATATAAAGATCAATATAACAAAGTCTTAAGATGGAGAGATATTTATCTAAAAAAAATCAGCCTCCATATTCTTTATTTTTTGAACTGGTATAATCTAAGGAAGGCAATGTTTTTCTGTGTCTTAAAAAAATCATTATATATCTACTTGCTGTGAAAGTAGTCTTTGATTTGGGGACCATGATATCAAATATTTTTGCTAGTGTTATCATCTAATGCGATGACTAGTGTGCCATTGTGGACTTACTGTTGTCATTTAATGCAAACACAGGTCATTTTAATATAAACATTAGGAGATCTGATTCTGAAACTAGACAGATTGGAGTTCCAAGGGCATGACCTTGGAGCAAGTTTTAAAATTTCAGTGTACTCACTTTCCTCTTTGTCAAATTAGGGTAAGATTTGAGTTACATTATTAACTTATGTTATCAAGTAGGATCATTCATATTAAGAACTTAGATATGTGCCCTAAGATGTAGTCAACTTTCAGGGATAATTGTTAGTATCAGGACAAGCTGTACAGAGTGAATGTGAACATCTGAAGGAAGAGTTCTCCTTAGGTGCCAATCACTTTGTAGGAGAACTGATCACCTACCTACAAAACACTTTCTCTGAGCCCACAGTTTTATCTTATAATCAGAGTGGGATGCTCTGTGATTTTAATGGTTTGTGTAAAACCAACTTGTTGGAATAAGCAGCAGCAAGATGACACTGATTTTGCCTTAGGCAGATAACCTTTACAACAAAATAATTCATATAATATTTAAAATAATGAATGCTAAAATTTGGACTCTGTAAAACTTAGAATTACTTAGATCCAGGGATTGGCATGATGGGTCAATTGCCTACTCCCCTGAATGCAAGCATTGGCATCCTGTATGGGCACTAGCTTGTGTCTCAGCTGCTCCACTTCCCATCCAGCTCCCTGCTTATGGCCTGGGAAAGCAATTGAGGATGGTCCAAAGTCTTCAGACCCTGCACCCTGCTTGGGAAACCCAGAAGAAGCTCCTGGCTCCTGGTTTCCAATCAGCTCATCTGTGGCCATTGATGCAGCTTGAGTAGTGAAATAGCGGATGGAAGATCTTTCTCTGTGGCTCTCCTTCTCTCTGAAGATCTGCCTTTCCAATAAAAATAAATAATTCTTTTTAAAAAGGAACTAGTTGGATCAGTATATATAATAAATACTTAATTTCTATTTTATATTATTATTTTACATTTAGGATGAATATAGTCAGAGGAAGCATATAGTTTTGGGGTAGAAAGTTATAATACTAATTAATGAATATGGGAATTAAATTCCTTCATTTGTTTTATGCCCTTATTGTCTTACTATAATAATGTTTCCTTCCAGTAAAGTAGCAAGAAAAATATGTCTTGAATTACCCTGGGATGCAGAGTAAGATCCAAACTTAATTTACTTTCTCAGCCCCTTTTTGTCAGTACAAATGTTTTGCTATTAGAATGAATTTCCCAAAAGGCTGACAAATCATTAGGACAAGCAGTTACAACAGGATAAAATGTGAAGGAATAAAGATTTGTAAGACTCTCATAGCTTTAAGATTCTAAATCAAGATTAACTGACAATATAAAAAAGAAGAAAAAAGATCAGAAATTATGCTGTGCAACAAATTAAAATTTACAACAGAAATTTATACCAACAGTGCACTTGAAAACAATCTGTCCAAAGTACCTAAGAGAATCCCAGCAACCAAAGTAGCAAAACTGAACATTCATCAGTAATACTTAAAATACACAAACATGTGGGGCTGGAGACAAGCTACTCGAACTACTAAGTCCTGAGTTTGTTAGAATCTGAGCAGAAGAGGGCAGAGATAAGTTTTGGGACTGGGAACAAAAGAATTCCAAAAGCAAATAGTAAATCACCAGAAAGAGTGATGTATAATTTTAGGAGGAACAGACCTCAAAAGAATATCATTTTTGCATACACTCATTCATGAGTCAGCACAGGAAATTGATCATAAGGTTTGAGGAGACAAATATTTTGAACCCCAAGGATATTAAAATTGATAGATTTAAGCTCCCTTCTGGGACTGAGAACAAGGAATCAAAGGGAATAAAAAGATCCAGTTAAAACAGGGAAGGACAACAGATGAGCTGCTTGACAGAGCAAGATTATATACAAGTGTGTGTATGTATATTTGTATCTGTCTGTTACAAAAATAGTAGAAGATCCAGATAAATAAAAGTTAGAGAAGGTTTCCTGATCTATTCTTCTTTTCTAAAGTTTAGGTAAACCAATCTCATGTAAATGTAAGCGACAGCAAGAATGATGTTCAAAATACCAAAGTTTTTGTAAGGATATAGGAGAAAAATATCAAAATATCAATACATACAATAAACTAGCAGAAGTAAATGAGATAAAACAAGAAATGTTTGAACATAATTCAGGATTGTAACACAGGAAATGTAAGAATGACATAAATCAGAATTTAAAAACAAAACCAGGAATGAGACAACGCATTATAGGTAGGATTATAAACAAAAGAAAATTCATTTAAGGATGGCACAAAGAGCAAACATACACAGTAGAAGTACCTAATGGGAATAGACTTGAAGAAAAAAACTGATAGAAAATCAAAAGAAATAAAGAGAGAAGTATTTGAGAGAAAGTATATTAGCAAGATCAGCAAAGATGAGTTAAGATGAATGCTAAGTAAGACCTGTGATGAAATAGCGAAACAAAAGCAAAATATATTGGTTGTCAAGAAAAGAAAACACGGTGAGTTATCAACACAGAGTGAGTAACAAGATGTATTTTCAAAGATCTAGTGACCTTTAAAGACAAGTGAAAAGAAAATCCTTTGGGTTCTTAAGCACTTATGAAGGAAAGGAAATAAAATTGGTATCAGCTTTTTCAGTTGTAAAACAATAGTAGAAGACAAGGAAGTAATAATGTTAGGATTCTTAGGGTATTTTAAATCACAGATTCTTTCATCCAGCCAAACAAATTTTTCTGTATAAAGGCCATGGATAATCTGTTATGAACATTGCAATACTTTTTCAGTGGGATATTGCAGATGAATATGCTGGGAAATACATTTACAAAACCAGAATGGGTAAACATTGGCATAAGAACTATGTGATTAGCTTTAATATGTAAAAACAGAGCAACTAAGGTACTAAAATACAGCAATCATTGTATTTACCTGTAAAACTAATAATAAATTGTGATTATTAAGGGAGAAAGTACAGTATGAAAAAAACTGTTTCTTTGAATATTTGTTTGCTGTCTGCGAGCGATAGACTTTTGCACAGAGCCAGTAATTATACATATGGACAACTGACTGAAGATCAATAGCTGAAGGTTATTAGTGGTGTCAGGTTTTCATAGACTGAGGATAAGGATAGGATAAGGAAGGGGGGAGTTGAGGAATGTAAGTACAGATATGGGAGTTCCCATAAGCCTATGTATAGATCCCATCAGTTGTTCCCACACCCTTGTCTGGAGGCATCTCTGGTGTGTAAACTAGGCCTATAAATCCAATCAGTTATCCTACAGATATAGTAGCTACAAGTCTGAAAGCTTGAAGGAGAAAATGGGAAGTGTGGAAAGCATACTTGATGACAGTCTCATAGTCACTAATTAGGAGTAAAAAACACTTTCACTTTGATGCTAGGATCAGTGAGGGGAAAGGAAAGCAGTGCATAGTGATCTCAATATTTCACATTGTTTAGAATCAATAACAAATAAAGTAAATTTTAAAAAAGACCTGAGGGTACTATACAAAAATTAAAAGAAAATGAAACAAAACATGGAGGGAACCAGTAAAATAAGAAAGCACATTTTCATTAATTAAAAAGTACTAAAACAAATAAAATTGGATAACTCACATTTTTAAAATCCATGCAAATAAAAATACTTTTATCAAATAGTGTGACAGAAAAGAAGGCAAAATGTCTATCATATCAATATACTTAACTGAATTTACTGATGTGAGAAGAGAAAAAAATCAATTGGTAACTGAATAGAAAAAAAAAGCTTCTGCCTGTAGCAGACATGTCTGCAATAAAGACAGAACAGGGGATAGACGTTGGATCAGACAAATGCAAATTTTAAAAAATAGATCAAGATACTGTTATCTGACAAATGCAGATGTAGGACAAAGGCATTAGAAAGAAAATTGCCTTTACTACTTCAGGTTGCAATTCACCATGGAGGAAATGTGTTAGTTATTAATGATTATACACTCAGTAAAGCATAATTTCATAGAGTAGAAACCACCATAGATGCAAAGAGAAGTCTTTACAACAACACCAACTAGATGAATTCTTGATATCATTCTCAGTTTCAAATCACATGATCTAAATGTGAGTAAAATGAAAAAATGCTTGAGATAATATAGTCAATTCACCAGATTTTACAGGTATCAAACTGTGAACCCAGATAATAGAGAATGTGTCTTCATTTTATATATGTCTAAAAGTCTAGCTGAAAAAAAAAAGCATCTATCTGCCTGCCACTTTGTGAGGACTGGATCTCAGGATGCAGCTGAAGCCAGGAGCCAGAAACACAGTCTAGTTGCTTAAAAGACATTCTGATTGTGTACAGGGTCCAGGTGAGCAGGAAGAGGAGTCAGAAACCAGGGACTGGAATCAAATATAGGTAGTCCAGTATGGGATCGAGGTGTTTTAACTAGTAGGCTGAACACCTGCCCTGAGAATATCTTTTCACTTTCTTAAAGTGTGTTTGTAGAAACTAATTGTATTTTACGCCACAAAGAAAAGTTTACTAAATGCCACAATTATATATAGATTGCTGTCTTTGTGCAGTGTACTGAAACTATTGCAAAAATCAAAACCAGAAAGCTCTTTCACCTAAAAAAAAAAATCCTTAAACATGTTACTAAACAACTATTGGGTCACAGAATTGCTTGAATATTAAAAATAAGAAAAAACAACAACAAAATATATGAGCACCTAATTTCCATAAAGTTAAAAGTTAAATTCTGAAATTGTCATTTAGAAAAGAAAATGAATTATTGAATCAAAAGCAAAACAGAATCCATGAAAAGAAGAATTCAGTTAGAATATAAAGATCAGAACTTTTAAATAGGTCTAAAAGTTTGTTCACTAGAAATAGCCCCTTACTAGCAAAACAGACACATACACAACACAAAATTAAAAATTATAAAGAGGAGTTAATCTTCAGAACAAAGAGCAAATATCATTTGAGATCCCCTTTCTCCATGTTCTTGCCAGCACCTGTTTAATTTTGGTCTTTCTTTACTTAGATAAGGTATTATCTCAGAGTGATTTTGTTGTACTTTTCCTTGCTGCATAGGGAGCATTTCATCATATATTTGTTGCACATCTGTATTTTTCCTCTGGAGAACTGTCTATTCAGGCCTCTTGCCCATGTCTTTACTGCATTAATATTTTATTATGGATTTTTAAAATTTCCTTATGTATTCTGGATATGAATCCTTTGTCAGATAAGTAATGTGAAAATATTTTCCCATTTCATTTATTGTGTCTTTTTTTTTAAGATTTATTTATTTTTATTACAAAGTCAGATATACAGAGAGGAGGAGAGACAGAAAGGAAGATCTTCCATCTGATGATTCACTCTCCAAGTGAGCGCAACAGCTGGGAACCTCTTCCGGGTCTCCCACACGGGTGCAGTCCCAAAGCCTTCCACTGCTTTCCCTGGCCATAAACAGGGAGCCGGATGGGAAGTGGAGCTGCCGGGATTAGAACCAGCGCCCATATGGGATCCCAGGGCGTTCAAGGCGAGGACTTTAGCCACTAGGCCATTGCGCCGGGCCCCATCTATTGTGTCTTACTCTGTTGGTTGTTTCCTTTGTTGTGCAAAAGTTTCTTAATTTGTAATAATCTCATTTGTCCAGTTCTGTTACTGTTACCTGCACTTTTGGGGATATCATTATTTATGCAAGTGTCTTGAAATGTTTTCTTCTGAAAATTTTATTATTTCAGGTCTAATATTTGATTCTTTGATCCATCTTGAGTTAATTTTTGCATATTGTGTAAAGAATCTAATTTCATTTCTTCTACACTAATTGGTTGAACTGTAAATTTATATAGCCACTAGGGAAAAGAGTATTGAAGATTTTTTAGGAAATAGAAATAGAACTGCCATTCAGTCCAGCAATCCCACTCTGGAAATACATGCCTTTTTGACATCCATTTATATATGTACATGCATTGGATATGAAAAATTGTACCAAAGAGATAACTATTCCATCATGTTTGTGGTATTGTTCATTATATTCAAGACAACGAATCAACAAAGCTATTCATCAACAGATGAATGGATAAAGAAAATATGATATATGTATATGATAAAGTATTATTCAGCATAAAAATACAAAATTTTTTTCATTTGCAACAAAACTAATGAAAAGGGAAAAAATAATCAAGCATTTATCTGGTTTGTCCTGTACAGGGAAAAACCAAACCCAAACAAAAAACCTTGGCATACCATTAGATGAGACAGAAGGTGGGCAGTATCATCGATTTTTTTCTTTAAAGCTTTTATTTATTTATTTGAAAAGCAGTGTTACAGAGAGAGTAGGATACACACACACAGAGACATAAACACACACAGGGAAAGAGAGAGGTGATCCATCTGCTGGCTCACTCTTCTAAGGGCAACAATGGCTAGAACTGGGCCATCCTGAGGCCAAGAGATAGGAACTGCCTCCATTTCTCCCACGTAGGTGTTGAAGCCCAAGGATTTGAATTCTCTTCTGCTGTCTTCCCAAGCTATCAGCAGGGAGCCACTGGGGACTTGAACCCAGGCTCACCTGGGATGCAGAATAAGCAGGAGGAGGCTATCATGCTCCCGCTATGAGAGTTGAACTGTATGTATAAAATACATGAAACCTACTCTAAAATGCAGTTCTTTGTGGCCAAATGGGCCAAACTGGAAACCATAATGCTAAGGGAAATGAGCCAATCCCAAAAGGTTAAATACCACATGTTTGCCTTAATTTAAGATGATATGATGTTATGTATAACATGTTATGTTTTGAATGTTATATGTTGTGTATAAACTAAAATTGAAGTATAGGTGAGGTGGTCACAGAAGGTGGCTGGGAACCCGCATTTACTTTTAACATATTGGTTACTCATTACTATGTCAATTAATTCCATAATGATGTAAATTTTTGCTGATGGTATGTTGGAGCTTTCAATTGACTGGGATGATACTCTGCTGGCTCTGTCATCAGACCAGAGAGGGTATACCTAAGAAGCCGTTGAACTTGACTGGACAATAAGATGCTGGACTCTATGTTTGGTGTATGCTTGCAATGGGGGAATCTCAACTGAACTTGAGCTGTGGTTATGCAATAAGGTGGAGGAATCCACCATGGTGGGAGGGTTTGGGGAGGGGTGGGGAGAACCCAAGTATCTATGTAACTGTGTCACATAATACAATGTAATTACTGAAGTTAAATAATAAATAATTAAAAAAAAAAAGTATAGTATACATAAAAATGTAAAAGTAACAAAAAAAAACAAATCAATATCATTTTGTAATCTGTAATAAAAGAATATCATAAATTATTTAAAAAATAAAAAGATGTATCATAAAGAAGTCTGTTAATATTATTTAAAAAATGCAACCAGACCAAAAAAGAGACCTTCGTAGATTATTATAAATGTAGGAAATGAATTTGAAAGAGAAATTTATTTTGCCTCAAATTATTTGTTTTTTCATGATGTGTATTTTTCATGAGTTTTTTTTAGTCCCTAATATGTGTCTCTACTTGTAATGTAATATCACTCACAGATTAGTCTTGTGAAAAAAAAAAAAAAACAAATTCTTAGCCCAAAGTTTAAGCCCAAACAATTTACAAGAAACTAAAAATATTGCCTGCAAAATTCAGACTTCAGGTGCCTTCATGGGACAATCAGTATTATCTATTTTGTTTATGAAATAAAGAGAAAAGAATAAAGCCAAATTGAGAGAAACTGGTAGATTAAAAGAGATGAAAGGCATGCCAGTGATGTGATGTATGGACCTGATTTATATTCCTATTGAAATGGTCAAAAAAAGAACATAGGAATGGGTTTTCTCTTTTTTTTTTTTCTGCCCTTTGAGTGACTTATTTGTTCCCCGTTCCTGAGATGGTGCCTAAAGACTCCACTTCCACTCTGTTCTCAGGTCTTTCCCCGCTGGAGCCTCCTCTGTCACTGTGACAGAGATCTCTCTCACTCTTGCTTAAATAAATCTTGCTTTGCACACTAAAATAAAAAACAATACAACAACAATAACAACAACAAAGAACATGAAATAATTGGAAATTAGAACATCATCTGGATATTTGCTAACATTTAAGAATAACTCTTAACCTGAAGGTATGATAAATATACCACATATTTCTTTTTCTTTTTTTTTTTTGGAGTCCTTACCTTTCTAGTTTAAATACTCAAGTATTTACAGAGGAAAAGCTATAATGTCAAGAAGTTTCTCCAAATGAGCAAGAAATATAAATATATATACAATAAATTGGCCACAAGCTGACAATTGTTACCACTGGCTGATGAATTTAATTGCAAGCTCATTTTATATTCTACTTTATTTCATGAATTTGAAGAAAATAGAATGAATTTTTCATGACATAAAAATTTGAATTTTTTTCAAAATATAAAAAATAAAATTATACAGCTAGAATTAGGGAATAATACTGATATTTCTACTTGATTCATATTAATATTATAAGAAACTGCTCTACTGTCTTTGGTTTAATGTGCTGAGATGACCCCTACATTAATAACAATGGAAACATAATAAGAAGAGCCATAGATTCTTGTGTTTTGCTCGTTCAATTTTTTTCTGCATTTCTAGACATTCATTCAGCTTGTAGTTATAGAGCTGCTGATATTGTAAAAATGTTGCTTAGCAACATGTTAATGGGGAAAAATACTTCTTCAAACATTAAGATTTTTGTCTTTTTGAAATGTACTAATCCAGCATATGATACCTCCCACAGCTCAATAGAACAGGAGGAAAAATATCAACCCTGATTATTTTTTCCTCTTAGTTGGATCTGAATTTAGCAAAAATATCTAAGACATGAAGTATAATAGTGACTCTGCTAACACTGACGATCACAGTTCCGTTGGTCTCTTTGCTGAGAGATATTTGAAGAATAGTAGCTATATGTCCCTAGTATCTGAATGGAGGGTGTGAGTGACTAGGCCTAGAGGATGTGAAAAAAACCTTGTTTTTGTGTCCTCTTTGTAGCGTTGTCCAAGGAATACGTACCATATATCTAGGTACCAGAACTGTGGCCCAGTGTCACTCTTCAAGCCTCAGTTTCTTTTCCAGGAAATTAAAGAATTGACCCAATGTTCTTTCTACCAACAATAGCTATGCTTCTTGTGGAAGAGTCACTTAACTGGTTGTGCCAATTTAAAATGAATAACCTGCATCTTTTCTGGGCATCCTATGAAAATACAGATACTGACTTGGAGAGCTAAGGAGGACATTGGAGGGTTTGCATTTCCATAAAGCTCCTGGGTGGTGCAATCCTGCATTCAGGAGGACCATGGTTTTTTTTTTTTTTTTTTTAGCAAGTTGCTCTGTCACAGCAGAAATGCTAGGAAACGTGGTTGCGTGGCTTTGGTGTGGTGAATTGTTAAGGGGCCCAATAAAAACTTACAACCTAGGTTCACGTTATGTCGTAGATTCCCTGCTTACCACTGGATGTAATTTTAACCACTGTGAGCTTTAGATTCATGTAATGTGAGCATGACATGCATGACACAGTGATATTACTTGGGAGGGTCTTAGCAAGGGGGCTAGCATTTGTTATAGCAAATGCTTTAGTAATATTCATTATACTCACATGAACAAAAGAGCAGTTATGAAAGGTCATACTGCAGTGTGAGTCTTTGCCTCCTTTGAATGGTGACTGTTTCCTGAGAGCCTTTTAGAAGCAATGTGAAAACAATGGGAAAAAATTTATTAAGCTCTGATTCAGGGTGAAATTTTTTGTCCCTGTCACAAATTCCTTCAAATTATCCTGTTTCCAGGGCCACAGGATTATGCTTGTCCTGTGGAAATGATGAACTTATTCCTTTACTATGCAAACATTGTAGGGATGTGGTTTAGCTTCTCTGGATGATTCAACGCTGTGAGCAGTAGCAAGGATGTCTTGGGAATCATCTTGTTTGTTTATTGAACAGCAAAGGACAGAGGAGCAGTGGGTGGCACGAACCTTATCAGAACTGGATGAAAAGCCCAGACCCACAAGAATCTGTTAAGCTGGGGGAGTATTTCAAACCCTCGTTCTTTTTAGCATCAGAATCAGGGCCGTGATTTAATTACTGATGACCTACATGAGAGGCAAAATTAGAGCCAGCAGACCCAAATCAGGACGAAGTGCTGATTATGCAGCAGCACTAAGGATACGTTCTCTGAAATTTGCCCTACCATTCCTATTCAGGCAGTTTCTTGAGTCTGAGGTGGACAGCTGTAGTTTACTGACAATGGTGCTCTGGGTCCTATGACTTTGTTCATTCTCTAAAGGATTTTTGAAGCATCTGTCAGATTCCATCTGAGTTATACATAAACACATGCATGACTCACTTCCTTCCATTTTCACCATCTTCCCCACCCCTTTCTTCCACAGACACACCCCCCATGCGTTCCCCGCAGCACCGTCTGAAAATATACACAGGAACTGGGGATTTTGTGGTGATTATCACACTAAAAGCATCTATAGTTTGAAGGCAGAAGTGCACAGAATTTCATGCTGAGACTTCCTCGGGGGTGGAATTCCAAGAGCTCCCTGTAACACAGGCCTGGAAGAGCTGCAAGGGCAGTTTGTTCTAAAAAGCATTCAATCACTGAATCAAATTCCCTGAACTGGAGAAGAATTGGAGGATTTTTGTGAACCTCCACATGATGATTAAGATAATCTTGGCTTCTAGAGCGTAATAAAACTCAGGTAATTTAGTAAAAAGTACAGGTTTTTGAGTAGGCTAAAGGTTCAGATTCTGGCTGTTGCTCACCTAATTTGCTTACCTCAGTGGATGACAATGTAGTTGGACAAGTTCCAAAAAGTCTCTCATCCTGTTTTCTCTCTAATGTAAAAAGGGTTAACTACTTTTGTCTTCGGGTTCTTGTGAAAATGAGGTTTCAGCATTTCTAATACTCAAGATGGTGCCTAGAGCATCATCTTAAGTACAGTATTAATGGCAATTGTAACCGTAACAATGACATTCATGAATGTTCTTAAATGAGAGGATTTTCAGGCATTTCTCTGGGTCCTCCAGAGTCAGATGTAGAACTGAAGTATCAGCCTATGGGATGTGTTTTATTTACAGTTTTATTTTGAATGCTCCTTGTGAGTGATAATCAATACTTGCCAATCTTTTAATATTGAGATAATTTACCATTTTGCACCACAATCTACATTTCTTGAAGAACGTTGAAAACTCAGAAGATCTGGCAGCACTAAGTCTACATTTTATAGGGTACTCATCAGCTGGAGGCTACCAGGAGCTGCCGCCTTCGTATGCCATTTCTCCCTTTTGCTGCAGTTTCCAAAATGATGGAATTACTGTTTTTGTCCAGTTTATTTCATGTGCATTGCTTTCTGTATTTGAGTGTGACATTCCCTTGAGACAGTGTCTGGAAAGTAGCACTCTGCTTTATTGTAATTTGTATGGCCATGGCTATTAGAACTTACTACAGGATACAGAAGCATCCGCTAATGATTTGAAAGTATGTCACATGTGAGGGATTAATATCTCATTTAAGGCACCTAAGCAGATCACGCTGTATTCTTTATAGTTGTAAAATCTTCTCTTCCATAACTCTGCTAATGAGAGAGGAGTTGATTAGGCAGCACAGAGGAACTGTATAAGATGCTCTTACCTTTGTTTCAGAGTTCAAAGCAGATGTGACATCTGATCTGAAGCTAACCAATCAAATTCTCTTCCCCAAGTGGTCCTGCACTATGATAGCCATGCGCTGGTAGATCCTTAGGTTTTCATGTATGTATTAACATTGTTTCAAAAGAAGCCCTTGGGGCTAGTGCAGTGGCACAACAGGCTATTCCTCCACCTGTGGGCCTAATTTCGAGTCCCTGCTGCTTCACTTCCAATTTAGCTTCCTGCAGCAGAAGTTGTACTTGGGCCCCGGGAACCATGTGGGAAGCTTGTCCTGGCTTTTGGATAGCTCCAAATCCAGCTGTTGCAGCCGTTTGAGGAGTGCATCTATGGATAGAGGATTTCTTTACTCTCTCTCTCTCCCTTCCACACTTCCCCCCCCCTTTTGTCTCCTCTCTAAGTCTGCCTTGGTCATCTTAGTAGAACTTCATATGTGTGGCCAGAACAGTGTTTGCCACAGAGTAGACCCTAAATAAACAAGTGTTGGATGAGTGAATGATTGAAATGGATTTATGTCTCCTGCCTGACGAAGCCACATCCCAGGCTATGCACCAGGCATCTACCACACCAAATATCTTTCAGTTTCCAAGTTGCCAACCTCTTTCCTTTAGAAACTTGGAAATCACAGTTCCCACTGTCTGCAATGCTTCTCCTGAACTCTTCTTTCAGGTTGGCCAGAAACTTTCCCCTTTGCAATATCTTACTCTTTCCCTGGCACTTTTTGTAATTGCATCCTATTCATTGCATGCTTAATCTCAGTCTACCTTCTAAATCGATAAATATACACAAACCTATTTATTTATCACATGTTTGTCTGTCCCACTCCAGTTTTTCACTGTCTTCTCTCAATTATGTGTTTGCTTTTTGAGTTAGGACTTAATGCTCCATGATATACTCAGAATCCAGTACAGTATTTAGAATACAATAAGTTTGTAATAAGTGGGTGGCTAGTGAATTGGTCAATAACCATGGCATATTTTTTTAATTTCTACAAATATCATTTTACATGAGTGACTTGATTTGTCAAGTAAGGCAATTACAGTGATAAACAGAAATCTATACTTTGTAAATGCATTTGTAGTTTCCTCATGGTAGACTTGGAAAAAACATTGGGATTTAACAATGCATTTGTAATGGTATTAGGTATAGTTGTAGTCTACAAAATGCATCTTAATCTATAACTACAGTGAATTCTTAAAGTAATCTTGCACTATGCTAAGCACATGAGACACAGATCAAGGTAACTATTAGCAGTCATGACCATAGACCAATTTTTCTGAGTATTAGCACCTCACTACTGATATACCACATGGAATCCACTGTTAAAACATTGTATTGCTTCCACTGTTGCCTACTACCATGACTAGCTGCAAATGATTGCATTTTCCCCAAGGTTTTATTTATTTATTTGAAAAGCAAATTTACAGGGAGAGACAAAGAGATGATTTCCATTTGCTGGTTGATTCCCCAGATGGTCACAGTAGCTCAGTCTGGGCAAAGCCGGGAACCTGCAACCACATCTGGGTTTCCCACATACATGACAGATGCCCATGCATTTGGGCTGTCTTCCACTGCTGTCCCAGAGGCAATAGCAAGGAAAAGGTTTTGAAGCAGAGCAGCTGGGACTTGAACCAGTATTTATATGAAATGCCTGCATCATAGGCAACAGCTTGTCATATTGCACCATAATGCCAGGCACTGGAATGCATATATACTATAAAGCAGACACTGATATGTATATATAATTTTATTGTTTTTCTCTGAGAAATAAGGAAACTGAGGCATAGAGATGATTAAAAGCTAGTAAGTGGCTAATTTAAGAGGTAAGCCTAGGTTTTTCTGACCTTTGAAACCAAATTGCAAGGACCACACTGTAATGGTCCTTACTACAAATAGAAGTGGGAGCAAAATATCTGGGACCTTATCAATCACTCATGCAGAATAATCCAGGGCCATGTTTTAGGTAGTAATCCCAACCACCTCATGGTATAATGAAGAGTTACACAAATGCTTACGTTGAAAGGAAGTACAGAAAGATGTGACTAAATGTTAGCCACTTCAACAACAACCCCTCTGATACAGGGACTTAATGAATGTATTTAATTGCCAAGAGATACGTCATGAGATTATTTAGAGCTTTGGCTGCACACTTCTGTTCTATTGTGAACTTATTTAGTCTGCAATGATGTTCAGGATGCTGAGCTGAATGAAGAGAGGCTAAATAAAATTTAGTTTTTCAGAGTGAAAGAAAAGGTAAACCCAGAGGATAATTTGATTTCGATGTGTCACTTCCTTCCTCCTACCTTAAACATGCATACACTTTCTGATTAGGAGAATGTTTATGATTTCCGGGGAGCTGAAAGGCTGATTGCCATGAAGGGAACTTCTTCTCTGTGGTGGCTTCCTAGCGTGTCTTCCACTCAGATATAAAAGAAGGATGGATAAAGGAAGCACATCCAGCGAGCTTCATTCTGTGTAAGATGTTGCATCTGGGTCTCTGACACCCATTTTAACTGGCCCTTTAGAAAACTCAGGGATGTGGCAGACTTGTACTCCCATTTCACAGATGAAAGGAGACCTTGACTTGATTCCTCCTGTGACTGGAACTGGCAGAATAGTTCAAAGCCCAAGCTGTCACATCTGGACATGTACCACAGGGACCTAATAAAAGATGTAGGGGAAAAAAAAGCCAAAGAATGTGAATCCTGGTGGAGGATGTGGATTTGGGCTGTGTCATATTAGCATCATAGGACCCAAGTACAGTTAGTCTCCAACTAGGATTGATCATGATTAAATCAGATAGTCAAACACATGCTTATAAATTTTAAAATAGGCTTGATTACCTTACCAACTTATAATAATGACAATAATATTGAAATCTTATATTTTCAAATTCAAAGCTTTAAACATTTCTGCCATCACATTTGAATACTTATTTTCCCCTTCTTTCAACCTTCAAAATCTGAGAGTTGACTTAAAAGCAAATTACCTGCATAAACCCTCTTGTTTCTGGACCTTACAGAGAATGGCTTTTCAAGCCTTTTTTTCACTCAGTTCACACTGTGAAAGATCAAAGAACTATGCCCATTTCCAGAAGTCCCTCTGGGTTTAGCCCATCATGTGTTTGTTATGTTTCCCAAATACTCATTCATCATCTGCCTTAGCATTGTTCCAAAGACACATGGGGTCAGTTTAGCTCTCAACTTCACAAGTCTGCATGCTTCTGTTTGTGTGGGCAAATGATTGCTGGGAACAATTAGCTACTCACTGCTGTGAAGGTAGCCAAAGGTCTCCCCCA
Source organism: Ochotona princeps (assembly GCF_030435755.1). Lineage (NCBI taxonomy): Eukaryota > Metazoa > Chordata > Mammalia > Lagomorpha > Ochotonidae > Ochotona > Ochotona princeps. The sequence goes on from NC_080850.1 coordinate 21,072,545, forward strand.
CCAGGATGAGAAGAAGCATCCTCAGGAGGATACTCCATTCAAGCTTCCAGCTTGGCTCTTGGCCAAGGAGGCAGCACCTCTTTCTTCCATCCAACACACTTTTGTATAGAAAGACAAAAGAAAACAGTGGTTGCCTTTTCTTTCCTGGAGATGACAAGCAGGAGGAAAGCAGAAAAGCTAGCCTTTGAAAATGCAGTCATTGTACTTCCTGCAGCCCCAGGAACCTGACCTGAATCCACTTTCTGACAACCCCAGGAGGCAATGATCCTTTTCTTTAAAAAGCTATCAGCTTGGAAAGAGAATACCAAGGAGGGGGCTTTCCTTTGAAAAGGGTCTTAAAGAATATCAAAGTTGAGAGATCTCTGCAGGATTATTGAGTCCAACATCCCTAATTTATAAAAGACCCCAAGGAATGGAAGGATAAGACATTTAGTTGATTTCTGGCTCGCTCCAGTAATACCACAGTAACTTGCTAGTAAGCCAAAGCTGAGTTTGCCCCTTACTGTTAAGAAAGAACGCTGTCTTAACATTCTAGATAAAAAAATCAAAGATACTTATGGCTCTGAGATTTTATTTAAAAGAAATAGCTTTAGGGATGAGGGAGAGTTTTGATTTGACTTGAACAAAAATCATCATAAAACAATTTAGAATGGGTAGACACAAGAAAGCAAAAATTTTGAGGTAGGAGCTTGAAAATTTGGGGGTATATAGTATATATAGTTGGTTGCTTTTTTTTCTTACTGGAGTTGATAAGGTTAGTTGCAACTTTTATCTTCCTGGGAAAAATTTCCGGGAATACTGAAGCTATGTTGATAAAGATAGAAGAGTAGTAAGTAACATCCATGTAGACACTTTCTGCATGTGTAGGAGTAGAATGTGTTGGTTCTTAGTGTCCCTTCTCCCTCAATGTGTAAATGAAATCCCAGCCCGAACCACACAGCCTGCAACCATAGAAGATAAACTAGAAGCCACATCCCTCAAATTCTGTACCCACGAGCATTTTATTGACCTGGAATATGTTGTTTTTGGACTGAGCCAAAAAGCAAAAGTCATTCTTGGAGTTAAGCAAAATAAATAAAAATGGAGATGAGACAAACTCTGTGCATGGGAAGAGCCTGATACCCCAGAAGGGGTCCTGAAAATTCACCAAAGTTAATAGCATTTAGGGTCTTACTACTACATGTGTGCAAGTAACCTAGGAAGGAACTATGAAAGCTGATGAAAAGAAACTCAAGTGGAGAGCCAACTTACAGTCTGAGGAAGGACAGAATGCAGGGGTGAAACAAGTGAACAAGAGAAGAGAGGAAGAACTGAAGTGAGTCTAGAAGATGGAACCAGATAAATCATGCAGGGTCTGTGGGTGCTGTCAAATTGTGCAGAATGCTGCTGGTTCACCCAGGGAGACTCACAGTTAGAGCCACTCTTCCACAGGTAGTGAGGGAGATGTTGTCTAGGATCCCCAAGAAGGGGTAGGAATCTACTACCAAATTCAATTTATTAAAGAAAAGAAATTTTTAGAGGGTGCCAACTGCCAGCGTGTAGTCAGAGTAAATACATAATAGTTGTCCAGTCCGTTTATAGCTTAAGTGTCTCTGGATGTTTGGAGGTGGGAGAGTTTGGAAAGATAAATGGGCAGAGCTGAGGTGGCTTTTCCTGGACATTTTGTGCTTGGTAGGCATTGTTTCCTGTGGCCTAGGTGGAGTGTGCTAAACTGGTCTTTGGAAATGCCTGAGGATTCCCTGGGGAGATGGTGTTTGTTTATAGTGTGGGTCTAGAATGGCCAAGACTATTCTTGCTCCATCTATTTTTTTTTCATAACACTTTGCATTCAATTCATTTGTCATATATTTATATTCTATAATTGGTCTACCCTTGTAGACCCATTCTTTTTTTCCAAATATATTTTATATATTTTCATTTCAGATTGTGGTCTCAACCTTCATGGTGGTCTTAATCATTTCCATAATTGTCTCCTTGTTTATACTACAAGAACAAACTAAACATGGCTAAAGCAATAAAGTTGTATATTATTTCACAGGAAACATTCCACAGCCATAGTAGTCCCAGACCAATCTTGTGATGTCATCAATGTTATTCGGATCTCCATTCCCTTCTTTGGGTGGGGTTTCCTCAATAGGCCATTTATGCCAGCACTGCAGCCCCATAATTCATAGGCACACAATGCCATATTGTGCAGAAAAAGGGCAGTTCTTTAGTCTTTTCTCTTTTAAAAGGAAACTCTTCTAAGAGCTTTAAATTTTTGGTTCTATTGACTATTGATAACCACATAATTATTTCCAATCAGCAAAGGAATTTGAGAAATGGAGAACCTGGCATTTTTTCAGTTTATTGTGTATTACTTGTACTTTTGTACTTGACAGAATGGAAAGCCTAGGAGTGGTTTGAGTACACGCAACTAATGATCTTTCACTCTTAGCATTTCTTGCCATCATTAACACACAGAGAGACACAGATGGATGGAAGGATGGATGGATCCATTGAAAGACAGATAGATAGATAAATTCATTTACCTTGCATCCTTTTGGTATATAACTTTACTAAAGTGCCTTTGCTAAAGTGCCAATTAATTTTTTTCTTTTAAAAATATTTTGAGTTGGTCGTTAGGTCTGATGCATGTAGACGAAGGAACCGCTGAGCTAGAGCCAGCCCATCAGACCAGAGAGGGTATACCTAAGAAACCGTTGAACTTGACGGGACAATAAGATGCTGGACTCTATGTTTGGTATACGCTTGCAATGGGGAAATCTCAACTGAACTTGAGCTGTGGTTATGCAATAAGGTGGAGGAATCCACCATGGTGGGAGGGTTTGGGGAGGGGTGGGGAGAACCCAAGTATCTATGTAACTGTGTCACATAATACAATGTAATTACTGAAGTTAAATAATAAATAATTAAAAAAAAAAAAAACTAGCTATATTCAATGATACTGAAGCAATTATCTAATACTAAAGGGAAAATTAAGAGTAAATTATATTCTAACAGAAGCAAAACAAATCCACATTATCTGTATGCATCAATATCACTTGTTTGTGTAGTATATGTTTGAATTAGTTGGGATAAGCTATATTGGAATTTAATTTTGTTCACATTCTTGTGTGTGTATATATATATATATATATATCATAAACAAAATTCTTTTAGCAAGATCAGGACACAAACTTCCTTTATATGTCCAATTATGTAAATTTGTTTTTCAATGGTATATGTATGAAACGCATTACATGTTTGTAAGTAATTACATACACATGCTTTTTACAAATCTAGGTATTCCATGCATATATTTGTGAAATTATTATATGTATGCATTGCACATATATAACAATTAAAGTAATTCAAGGCTTTGGGCTTGGTGGAAAAAAAAAAAAAAATATTTTGAGGTTGTCCTAATAGAATAAAAAGAAATCTGATAGTAAATTTATAACTTTTTTAAATGTAGCAAACAATGTTAGTATGAAATCTGTCCCACTCTAACATGTTAACCCTATGTGACCTGTGAATTGACTCTTCTGTGGAACATCAACTATTGAGGCATCTTGCATGGATTATTCTGTTTTGGGAATTAAAGAATGGACTTGTGTGCAGTTAGAGGAGTTTTAGAGAGATAGTAAGAACAACTTATCATATTCATTTATTTCTGAGAAGCTTAGAATTGATACACACAATCCTGAAACAACTATGGACAAAAACAAAGTTCATTGACAACAGGGAGTAGTTCCCAATGTGCATTCCTCAGAATGAGGAGAAGTCACGTTTGGAAGAATAAGGATTTTCTTTAGATTTATGTGATGGTGGCAGTTTAGTTTTCTTCCAAGAAAACCCAATATATAATTGATTATATAGGAAGGACACTTACTGCTTCAAATAAATAAGAAAAACCTAGCATAGAAATATAGCTGTCTTAATGCTTTTTCTTGGGTTAAAAGTGTCAAACTTTGACATCAGGATGTTGTAATCTTTCATCCTTCTTATGTAGACAATTTTTGTAGGTTTATGTGGCAGCAAGAAGGCAGTGGCGACTGCAACCCTGCATTCTTTCTTGTCCTGATAAGGTGGAGAGAGGAGTCTAGTTTTTTGGTGTGCTGCTGCTTCAAGGTGCCAGAGATTTACTCTACTCTTTGTAAACTGCAGTATGGAAGGAAGTACTTTTGTTAATTTAGAACTGAGTCATTTTTACTTGGTATTGATGTCCCCAGCCACACCATAATAGATGGTAGGTAAGGTTGAGATGAGTAAGATGACTTGCCAGAAAAAAAAAAAAAAACTTGGAAGAATGAATATTGGGCTTTTGAACAACAGAGTCCAGTGTAGTGTTTTAGAGGAAAGAGTAAACTTTGAAGTCATCAGCAGGGTTCTATTATTGACACATACTCTCATCAGCAAAAGTACCATGTGTTAATATATCTCTAAAAGAACTTTTTATATTGGGATTCACATAAGCCAAACTACTTTTGTCCTGAATAACATAGCATGGCAAATGAAAGATTATGATACAATTTCATATTGCAGCCTCATATATAGACTTGAGAAAATAAATGAGTTCCCCTAAACCCATCTCCCTACTAGAACAAGTGGTAAATAAAACATAAAGCTCGTTGTACATGCTTTAAATTTTGGTGTAGATAAAAGGCAAATTGCTCTGGGCTGAAAGCAAAATTCCTGGCAAAAAGCAATACCTATTAACAAATGGAACAGTTCCCTGGTGACAACATGGAGACAGGCAACTGGGTGCATTTATCATTTTAACTCCGGGGGCAGATATGAGATATTTTAATGACATTGAAGTAGACTTACAGGTAGAAACAGCATGACATTTGATAAAGGAAAGAATGCCAGTGCAATTCTTTTGAAAAGGTTCCTTTACACATGTGAATAATTTGATAAATGAGGTTAGTATTTATTTACAAGATATGTATAAAAATATAAATATCTATCTCATCAAAATAATCTTTTCATCCATATGCCTACAAATCACGGTGTCTGAATGCAGTGTTCCAACACAATTACCTGCTCAGTTATCTTCAAAGGGCTGTCAGTACCCACAGGAAAGTTTTAACTCAGTAGCTGGACAATGAAGGCTTCCAGAGAGAGGGCTAGAATATTTTTCTCATCTTAATTCTCAGCATATTTGTACAATCAGAAGAGGCTGGTTTATATTTATGTGCTTTAATTTCCTACTGCTGTGTAACAAGTGAGCACAAGTTTAACAGCTTAAAGCTATCATACATTTACTATTCCACAGTGTGGATGGGTAAGGAATCTGGACCTAGTTCAGTTGGGTCCTCTGATAATGGCCTGATGGGCTACAATCTGGGGATGAACTACTTTGCTATCCCTGAAAAGCATAGGATCATCTTCCCAATTTATAGGATGGCATTTGTGAAATGCAATTTCAGTTGCAGAAAATTCAGTTTCCTGAGGCTGCTAATCGGAGGGTACTCTTGCTTTCTAATGGGCTGCATTTTGCCACCCCCATGTGAATCTGTAACACATGATGTGATCACAGTAGAGGTGTTTCCATAATCTTTGCCATCTTCCATTGGTTACAAGCATGTTGTTATTCCAGGGTAAGAAGTCAAATAATGTGTAGATACCAAGGAGTTGCTATGATGGGGGCCATCTTACAATTCTGCTTATCACACTGTCATAAGGAATAATTACTGCATTCCATGCCTAGAACAATGATCATTTATATGACTTTTCTCCATAAAATGTTTTCGTGATGTATTGCCCAGCATACCTGACCTCTGTGTTACATTTTGGATCTTATCATCAATTTGTGGTATCTTCTAAACCTGCAGGATTTGTATACCATATCCCTGTTTTGAAATCACTCTTGTGTTACGTGGTACAGCTCAAGACTTTCTGATCTTTTTCATCAAAATTAATTTCCTTTCTTGAATCTCACATAATGTTCCTCTATACTCAATCCGTCTATTTCTTATGGAATTTGTAAATTTCTGCTTTCCTCCTAGTTAAATATTTGATATAATAATCCCAATTGGATTACTAATAAGTTGAAGACAGAAGCCATATCTGAGTCACAGTTATTTTCTTAAAATTGTCCAATATTAGGATACTCAGATGGTTTCTAATGTTTGTTGGTTAAGTGAAATTGATTTTGTTCCCCTAGAATGTCTATTTACAAAGGTAACTTTTCAGCAACCTCCTAATTATTTAAGGAAATTCTCTTAAATTTTTTTCCCTGGCTGGTGCTGTGTTAGTGAAGCTGCTACCTGCAATGCCAGTTTTCCATATGGGCACTTGTTTGTGTCCTGTCTGCTTCACTTGTGATCCAGTTACCTAATAACACACCTGGGAAAGCAGCAGGGGAAAAGTTCCTTTACCCACTGGAGACCTGCAAGAAGCTCCTGGCTCCTGGATTCTGCCTGGCCAAGACCCGGGTTGCGACCATCTGGGGAGTAAATCAGTGGATGGAAGTGTGTTCTCTCTCTCTCTCTGTCATTCCTTACTTCTTTTACCCCTTCCTTCCCTCTTTCTTTTTATGGGAACTTGAGTTTCAAATAACTACATTTAAAACACTTTAATTAAAAAAAACTTACTTGAATGTTCCAGAGATATGAAGAAAGACAGAGATCTTCCATCTGCTGCTTTGGTCCTCAGAGATCCACGACAGTGAGCCTGGACTAGACTGAAAACCTATCTAAGTTCTTATTTTTTTCCCATCAAAACTGCTTTTTTAGTTATAATAGAAATCTCAAACTGTTTTCTATTTTTGCCTATTTCCTCGTATTTATTCATAGTGAAGATCATGATTATATAACACAAATGGAAAACCTTAATAGCTGCTTAGGTCAAAGATTAGAAAGATTATTTTAAAATCTGACTCCTTCATTTAAACAAAACCTGAAGCATGTTATCAAACTCTTACATAGAAATGACACCAATAAATGTTTCTCCTCTGTTTGAAGTAAGGGTGGCAACTTAACTACTTGTAATGTATTTCTATGAAATGCCAGATATTGAATTCAAAACTCCGTGATATTGAGTCATTTTTTCATATGATAGGAAAAAAATTAAGCCTAGAATGACTAAATACCTTACTCAAAGACACACAAACATATACAAAAGAATCTATTTTGGTAAAGATTTATAAAGCATTTACTGAATATGAGCTTGTGTATTAAAGATATAGAGAACATTTTACTGTGGGTAACAATATAAGGAAAATTTCTTGACTTTAAGCCTCATAGGTTTCCAAAGATCAGCTGTGTGAGTGTGTGTGTGTGTTTGTGTGTTTATTCTTGAAGCTTAGCAAAGCTAAAGTTAAAGAGCAAATGGTTAATTTTAAAGTCTTGGCTCCAAAAGCAGATCTAAGGGTTGTGTTCACACTGAGATCAAAGCTAAATGAGATCCTAACTCACAGTTGGAGGCTCCTGAGAAGGTATGGCAGTCCTCTTCCTGCACCTTGAATTCTTGGAAATTGGACTTTCTAGGCAGACATAGGAGAAAATGTCAGGCCCTTAGATTCTCTCACTCTTGCTGGGAATTCATTTATATTTCATGCAGATTTGTAACCATGAGCATAAAATGATTTTAAAAAAGAACAAGTAGATCTTATCCCTCCAGATGCCCTTGCATAGGGTAATTAAGCTGTAATTAGAAGTTGGCATTCTCTGCATTCATAGGGGACTTCAATTCCTTAACATCCATTCATCTCCCATTGTGGCACACAATATTTCATCCATATATAACCAAAGAATTTACATGTTTTTAGGAGTTTAGAAAACATGCCTAGATAAAGCACGTGGAAAATATGTTGGTACTTGATGATGTCCTAAATTATGTAATCAGAACTTTAACTGCTTGAGAGTTTGAAAATGGCGCTTACCAGCATAAATTAAAATAATTGGTTGAGGTTTTCCATAGGGATGAGATATCAACCAGGTTTTTGAAAAGTAAGTCAGATGACATGGATGAATGGCTAGAAGTCTTGGGAGGTGGGTATACTTTCAGACATGGGTATGGTATAGGCAAAGATATGAAGAATAGAATAACCATGTTCCTAGTCATTAAAATAAGCTAAATGCCTAAAATATTTTGACTTTGTTTCCATAATTGTATAGTAATAATCTTGAGAATAATTCTATGAGAAGGAACTAATGTTTTATTTGTTTTACAAACGAAGAACTGTAAATCAGTAAGAACTTATATAAAAGCTACAATTAATATTTTTGCAATTAAATTCTACTTGTAGGTTTCTTTGATGCTAAAGCCATCATTGTTAAGCCATGTTCTTTGGATCCATATAGAAAATAATAATAAGATGCTGGTTTACAGCAGGGTAATGTTGGGGAGGAGTGATAGGAATTTGGATTTAGACAGTTAGCATGGGTTCGTGGTGCTCAGCCAGGGAGAATTTTGCTTGACTGGAGACATTTGACAATCAACATGTGTTGGATTAACCAAGAATGAGCACAGTCTCTGAGCACTGAGTGGAGCAAAGTCACTTTGCTTTATTCCCCACCCATGCAGGGATCCACATTTTAAAAATGCATACAGCATGGAAAAGAATGGAAATATTTCAAGGATAAGGAATAATAAGCAAATGAAAAAATCCTAGTGGACACAGGAGTTGGTTCCTTGAGGGCAAAACCATTTTCAGAAACACAGTAAAAGCTGTCATATCCTGAACTAGGCCTTTCCCGCCCGCAGCATGGTCACCATGACTTCATAAAGTAAGGATGTTTTTCCAACTACTGACTCTGTGGTCATGTGTATTATCGATAGCATTACACAATTACTTATGCTAGAAGTTGAAGTCACTGCTTTCCTTTCAACTGAAAACACAGAGAAGGTACAGAACATTCTCCTTCATACAAACAAAAAACTAAAACAACGTTCTTAATGGTGGAGCAGGCACTTCCCACATTTTCCATTTGAGAATGTCAAGTCAAATGAATCTTTTTTTTTAAGTGAATAGCCTTGTTTTGAAGGAGGTTCTCATTTCATGAATAAATTGGCTCCACTTAGCAATGAAAACCCGGTAACACTTTAATTTTCATTAACTAACTCCTGCTATTGCTGATTGCCTAAGATGTATGACATTTATTTGTGTTTTTATGTATTTATTAACAAAGAGGCACCTAGGGCAATTTGACTTTCTTCTTTACATAACTATCTATAAAGATTTTGATTTTTGATTTTTGCAGTGAAAATGCAAGTCTAATTCCTAAGGATTTTAATTTAGTTGAACTTTAGCTACACATGAAAAATTATGTTGGAATTATACTGTATTTGAAGACAACTTCTGTTCTAAATTATTCAGTTCTCTATTTTCTGTATTTAAAAGAATGGATATACTTTTTTTGGTCATACATTTGAAATTCCAGAGTTATGCTTCTTGTGGGACCAGGAATGGGGTCAGCTTTGAAGATATTTTGCATGGGTGATTTTGTTTCTTTCACCCTTAGTTTTTTCCTTCCTTTTAAAAAAAGATTTATTTTATTTCTTTTGCAAAGTCAGATATACAGAGAGGAGGAGAGACAGTAAGATCTTCTGTCTGCTGATTCACTTCACAAGTGGTGACAATGGTTGGAGCTGAGCTAATCCAAAGCCAGGAGCCAGGAGCATCTTCTGGATCTCCCACACAAGTGCAAGGTTCCAAGGCTAGGGCCGTTCCCAGGCCACAAGAAGGGATCTGGGTGGGAAGCGGGGCTCCTGGGGCTAGAACCAGCACCCATATGAGATCCCAGTTAATGCAAGGGGAAGACTTTAGCTGCTAGGCTACTGCACTGGGGTCCTCCTTCCCTTTTAGTTTCCTTCCTTCCTTCTTACATATGCATCATATCCTTGGAATAAGCATTTTTTTCTATTTAGATACTGGAAAATTCAAGAGAGAACTATGCATAAATTCCTGGCGTTTATATAATTTAAAATAAAAATAAAATAAAGACATGCTCAATAAATGAAATATGAAAACAGTGTATCCTCAACAGTATATTTTCACTTACAGATAATTGAAATTATGAGGCTTATTGGCCATGCCAAGTTGGTAGAGAAAGCTATTCCAGCCAACAAGCCCAACAAACTCAGGGCCTCAGAGGTGAATCCTGCTCAGTACGTTCATGAAAAAAAAACAAAAACAAAAATAAAAACAGTGTGGCTGAGCACAGTGAACACTGGGGGGTGGCCACGGTCAGGGGAACTTGGAATGGGTGCCTGAGGTGAGCATGGGCTACAAAGACAAAGTGTCATCATGTAGGTCCTTGAGGGTCATTATGAGGCTTAAAATATCCTAATAATGAGAAACTGCTGGGAATTGTAGGTAGAAATATTACATGATAATCTCATATTTTATAAGTACATTGTAAGTGGTGTGTGGAGGAAAGTCTTTAGGGGATGCTGGTATTAGAACTAGGAAGTTGCAGGCTAGAGATGATGGCACTCTTAACCAAGTGGTCATGGTGGAGAATTAGAGACATGGGTAAAGTTATCCCTCTAAAGGTCTACTGTAATGTTGAGTCACGGGAGCCGGGGACAAGCAGTATCCACACTGCAGTGTCTGAACTACACCTTCAGGATAGTAATTCTTTTGCTTACAAGCAGACTTGTCCCTGTTTAAAACCAAATAGGTGGAGCTCAGAGTTTGAAAGGTACCTGAGTAATTATTTAGCCATTTCCCTAGCAATTTGTATATATATAGATTTCCTAGGTATCTATATATTTATCTATATATCTATAGTAAGTTTAATGTTTTAATATTCTTTCCATTGTAACAGTACACTGATAACTTTCAGGATTCTAAAATGATCTTAGATAAAAATGAATCACTTTTCCCAGCTTTGCAGCATCTGTAAATTCAATTCAAAGAAAACCCAATGCTGTTATCCAACTGGAATATAATAAATATTTACTAGAACTCAACTGGAGAAAAGCCTATATAGCAGAATGCTAGGACATGCCTTCCCGTTGGATGTATGTACACAATTCTCTAATAACGATTATTTACCTGGCTGAAAATCACCAAGGTGTACTATTGTTAGTTCTTCCTAACATTAGGGAAAGTTGCAGCATTAGCATTAGAAGCATTAGGTTTAGAAATGAGATATAATTGGTCATGCAGTTCTGTTACGCTTTTCACTTTCACTTCACATCATTTAGTCTTCCCTTTCAATCTAATGCAATAGCATTAGAACTTTAACAAATATATATTATTTGTTCACATATTCTAGTTTAGAGCCAGAGAGAACCAAAAAGAAGAGTTTGGGAAATGAAGAAGTCAATGTAAGCAAATAGTAAGAATTTTTTTAAACTATTCTGGGGGAATTTCATATATCTCTTTCCCCTTTGGCTGTTAGAAATTCAGAACTACATATAGGTTTTTGAAATGTAAATTTATATGTAAAGGAATTTTGTACCTGACTTCATAAGCATTTAGGGGAGTGAACCAGTGCTTACTAATCCATTGTCCATTTCATAATCATGATAGTATCTTTTATTTTATACTTTGATCCTTTCAAATAGAGTTCTACTTTGTTAATCAAAATATGCAAGTGAAAGAATTCATATGAATGATGTAAGTATGATTTTTTTCCAAAACTAAAGTTGGAAAACTTCATACACTTTTAGAAAGATTTATTGCTTATTTGTAAGTCAGGGTTACAGAAAAAGAGAGAGAGAGACACAGAAAGAGATCTTCCATCTGCTGACTCATTCCCCAGGCAGCCTCAAGAGCCAGGGTTGAGCGAGGACAAAGCAAAGAGTCAGGGCTTTGATCTGGGTGCAGGGGCCCAAATATAAGGTCCACCTTCTTCCTCATCTCCCAAGCCATTAGCAGGGAGCTGCGTTGGAAATGCTGCAGCTGGGCCATGAACCATGCCCGTATGGGTTGTTAGTGTGCCAGCAATGCCTTTACCTGCTTCACTGTCATTCTGGCCCTAATCCATGCTGGCCCTAATGTAATGCAGTTTTAACAGTGAAACAGTCTCAATAATTTTTTCTTTTCGACCTCTGAATATTGAATTTAAGACCCCTAAATCTCAGTCAGCCAGGCTAAAGGGTAAGGTATCTCTCTTCATGTCTAATAGCAGCTGCGTTTACAAGTGTATGTAAATGCATTGACTTGGAATGATATTATTCACACAGAATAAGTGCTGACTGATATATGTTAGCACCCAAAAGCTGGCCTAGAGCTGTCAATATATGGATGTAAATCTTAAAACTGGATTGTGGGAAGCCTGAGCTAAAAAAAAAAAAAAAACTAGGGCATCCTATAAAGTATGAGTTAAAATCTAATAAATAAGGGAGCATAATTGGAAGTAATGGTACTATATATTATAATACTATGTCACAGAAGGTGGCTGGGAACTCGTATTTACTTTTAACATATTGGTTACTCATTACTATGTCAATTAATTCCATAATGATGTAAATTTTTGCTGATGGTATGTTGGAGCTTTCAATTGACTGGGATGATACTCTGCTGGCTCTGTCTTCAGACCAGAGAGGGTATACCTAAGAAGCCGTTGAACTTGACTGGACAATAAGATGCTGGACTCTATGTTTGGTATACGCTTGCAATGGGGGAATCTCAACTGAACTTGAGCTGTGGTTATGCAACAAGGTGGAGGAATCCACCATGGTGGGAGGGTTTGGGGAGGGGTGGGAAGAACCCAAGTATCTATGTAACTGTGTCACATAATACAATAATTAATGAAGTAAAATAATAAATAATTAAAAAAATAATAATACTATGTTTTCTTCCTTTTCCTATGCTTACCAGTTCATGATGCATTTAAGTATCAGAGAGTTAAGCTTTAACTGTGAACTGAGTGACAGTGCTGAGTGACAGGAGGGGAAAAGAGGGAGAGACGAAGCAGATGGAGAGTGATGAACCCCTATGCTTCTAAGACTGTATTGTGGAAAATAATAAATACATAAATAGATAAATAAACACAAATATAATACACTAATACTGAGGGGCTAGCACTGTGGTATTGTAGATTGAACCTCCACCTGTGGTGCCAGCATTGTATATGGCCGCTGGTTCAGATCCTGGCAGCTCAACGTCAGTTTGTTTGTCTCTGGTGACTTGGGAAGGCAGTGGGGGAGAACCTGAGTCCTTGAGCCCCTGTACCCAAAGAGTGCCTCTGAAGAAGCTGTTGGCTCCCAGCTTCAGGCTGGCCCACTCTGGTTGTTGTGGCCATTTGGGGATTGATTCCATCCAGTGGATGGAATCTATCTTTCTCTCTTTCTTTTTCTCTCTCTTCCCCTCTCTTTCTCTATAACTCTGACTTTTAAGTAAAATAATCAATCTTCGGTCCAGCACAGTACCCTAGTGGCTAAAGTCCTCACATTGAACATGCTGGCATCCCATATGGACTCCAGTTCTAATCCCAGCAGCCCCGCTTCCCATCTAGCTCCCTGCTTGTGGCCTGGGAAAGTAGTCAAGGACAGTCTAAAGCCTTGGGATCCTGCACCCATGTGGGAGACCTGGAGGAGGTTCCTGGCTCCTGGCTTTAGTTTGGTGCATCTCTGGCTGTTGGAATCACTTAGGGCATGAATCATCAGATGGAAGATCTTCCTCTAAGTCTCTCCTATTCTCTGTATATCTGACTTTGCAATAAAAATAAATAAACCTTTAAAAAAATCAATCTTTTTAAAAAATACACTAATATGAATAGCAGTGCTTGAACATTGAGAGGTTATTGATCCTTCTTTGGGTCCTCTCTATTTTAAGCAGCTCCATGATATCAGAGATTAATATATCAAGAGAGTCACAAATTTAACAATCCCAACCTTCACCCCATTTTACTGATGTGACCTAAATTCTGGGATTTTAAAACTGGAAAAAGAGAATGAGCAAGTGAGAAACATAGAAAGAGAGAGAGAGAGGGATGGAGGGAGAGAGGGAGATTACTGGTGAAAAAATCTCTTGTGAATCAACTTAATGAGTGCCGCCTTACATCTTTATAAATGAGAGATGACACATCAAAAATAAGAGCCTCAGTATTGTCACCTGGGTCATGTCCTGAGCTCATTCACTGCTCTGATAGGGATGTTTAGATTAGGGATGGCTGTGAACATAGAGTGGCATAGAGATAAAGGGATATGAAAAGGAATGAAGGTTGGACAGTATCAAAAGATGGTTATTGATTGCACATAGGTGATAAAGAAACAGATACTGTCCCTACTCTGAAAAGGTTTTCCAAATAAATGGGGGAGATAAAGACAACTAAGAGATTGGTGCATGTTAGGAAGGTTATTAAGATTAGGAAAGAGAATGACAGAAATATAATATGATCATTCAATCAGAAACCTTGGAGCTGACCAGGGTTCTAGAAATCATACAGCAGCTGTCTAGTGCAGCTGCATATATTCTGAGAAGGGTTTCCGGCGAAAACTGGGTTTAGTCATACAAATATTTTCTTTTAACTATTGCACTTCCTGGAAATGTTTTGTTTTTTGTTTTGAAAAAAGCTTCCTTGACTAAAAGTTTGAAATCTACTTAATGATGACTGAAATTTCTTTTGTTAGCAGAAGGAATTAGGCCTTAAGCAAAAATTTCTGCCTCTTAAGTCATCAAGAAGTTTACACTATTCCACTATACTAAAACAGAATTGAAATGATATGAAAATGACTTACAGGAACAAAAACAAGCTAAAAATTCCACATCGTACAAAATGCTTGGCAGTTGTGTAAATTGGTAAGATAATAAGATTGACCACAAACTTCTTTTCCATCATTAATATTTAATTTTATTATTTTTATTTTGTTTGTAACTGATACATAAAATTGTCTATACTTGTGAGGTAACATGCAATATTTCTATGTATCTTTATATTTTTAAATGTCCATCCAGGGTAAAAATATCTATCTCCCCAAATATCTAACAATTCTTCATGGTGAAGACATTCAATTTTTTTCTTCTTCGTTGCTGTTTTGACAGTGAAATGTGTAGTACATCATAATCCATATTTACACTGCTGTGAGAATACTAGAATTTCATACTTCCATGTAACTATAATTTAGTACCCACTAATAAATTTTCTCATCTGTCCCTTCCTCCCGTGCCTTCCTCTCTACAATGCCAAGCCTCTTGAATTTACCATTATACTCTTATTTTTTATTAAGATCATTTAAACAAACAATTTATTTATCTTTATTTGAAAGGTATATTTTTACAGAGAGATAAAGAGAGATGGAGAGAAATATTCCATCCAATGGTTCATTCCCCAAATGGCTGTAATAGACAAATATGTGTTGATCTGATGCTGGGAGCCAGGAGCTTCCTCCAGCATCTCCCACATGGATACAGGGTCCAGAGGTTTTGGCTCATGCTCCACTGCTTTCACAGGCTGTAAGTAGAGAGCTGGATAGGCAGTAGAGCACCCGGGACATGAATGGTGCCCATATGGAATGCCAGTACTACTGAGTGGCAGATTATCATGCCGCTCTACCACATTTGCCCCAAGATCATTACACACACATGCACACACCTGTGTATGTGTATGTATGTGTGTGTGTGTATGTGGAATATATATATGAATGTACAACTCAATTTCTGTGCTAGGTTTATTTCACTTAACACAATGCCTTCCAGGTCTTTGTACATTGTTGGAAATGACAAGATTCCATCCTCTGTTTTGATGAAATAGTGTTAGATTGTATCTGTGTATCACATCCTCTTATCAGGTCATCAGTCACTAGAAACTGGTTTTGATTTCTTGACAATGCTGAATAGTGATGTGATAAAGAGGTAAATGTGGGTAAATTCTAGACTGATCTTATGTTCCTGGGATATTTACCCAGTAATAGGTTTGCTGGATCACAGTAGTCCTATTCTTAGTTTTGTGAGGAATCTCCATACTTTTTCTGCCATGGCTGTACTAATTTAAATTCCTACCAACATTGTTTAAGGGTTACATTTTCTCCACTCATCATTTCTAGCATATCTTAAAAATAATAATAAGCATATCCCATTGCGGCTTTGATTTGTATTTCCTTGATGATTAAGTGATATTGAGAATCAGTTTATGTGGTATTTTTTGGCCATTTGTGTGTCTTCCTTTGAAAAAAATCCTGTTTAAATCTACTGCCCTTTGCAATAGATTTATTGAATATTGAATTTTTATCATATATATATATATATATATATTACAAACCCCTCATGAGATGTGTAACTTGAGTATAATTCCCTTTGTTTTGTAGTCTAACTCTCCAATCTGTTGATGGTTGTTTTGCTTTTGTTTGCTGTTAGTTTACAGGACTGATCCGGAAATGCCTTTCCCATTCCAGTGTCCTGTAATTTTGCCTCTGTGTCATCGTCTAATAGTTTTGAAGTTTCAGATCTCGCAATCAAATCTTCAGTGCATGTTGAGCTAATTGTTGTAGATTGTGAGAGGGTAGTATGTGGATGTCCAGTTTCCTTGGCATCATTTACTGGAAAGACTGCCTGTTTTCCAGTGCATGTTCTTAGCAACTCTAAGACCAGTCGCCTCTTGTGTTGCTTTTCTCCTGAAGTCTCTGTTCCATTCATTTGGCTTATTTATCTGCTTTTATGTCAAAACCACCGTGTTTTTATTTGTAACATAATTTAAATCCAAGTGTTTTTATGCTTCCTGCTTTGTTTTTTACTCTTTTGTAATTTCACTCAACAGCACACTAAAAAGATGAATCCACAAATCAAGTGGAATTTACCTCAGGGACCTAAGAATGGCTCATTATATATAAATCGATAATATATTCAATATATACAGCATTGACAAATTAAATGAATTAAATGAAAGTCAAATGATCATACCTGAATGAAAAAAGGAAAGAATATGATTGGAATCCAACATCTCGTCATGATAACAGCTGAGGAAATGAGATAAAGAAGGGATTTTCCTCAATATAATAGATTTCACATATAATAAACCAACAGCTGACTTCATGCTAAGTGAGCAATAGCTGAAGGCTTTCTCTTTCAGATCTGAAATAAGGCAAGGAGCTCTACTTTCACCTTCTTTTGTTAGTGCGTGAAGTTCTTATGAGAACAATTATGCAAGAAGAAAGAAATAAAAAGTATGCTTGGACTAGTAGGTAAGGCTACCACCTGCATGGCTGACATCCTTTTGTCCAGGATGCTCCATTTCTGATACAGCTTTCTGCTGATGGCCTGAGTAAAACATCAGAAGATGGAGACTCAGTGAAAGCTCCTGGATCCTGGTTTTAGTCAGGCCAGTGCTGACTATTGTTGCCATTTGAGGAATGAACCATCAGATGGAAGAGTCCTTCTCTCACTCTCTCTCCTTCTCTTCCCCTACCCTCCATTCCTCTTTTCATGCCTTCCTCCCTCCCTTTTGTTTGTGTGTGTGTCCTCTCTGTAGCTCTCATTTTCAAGATAAATAAATAAATCTTTCAAAAAGAAAAACGATGCTTTCAAGTCAGAAAAATAATTTTTTACAGTTTTCACATATCATGATTATATGGTACCAAAATGGGTAGGGTGGAAGCAGAAATCCCTGAATCTGTGAAACTGTATCATAAAAATTAAAAAGAAAATCAGCAGCATTGTCATACACCAGTAGCAAATTTTCTTAAAGAGGAATCAAGGGAACAATACCATTTCTAAGAGCTACCAAAAAAAGAAAAAAAGTAACTAGGAACAAAGTCAATGCAAGCAGTGAGATATCTCTATAATGAAAACCAGTGATGAAATCAATTAAAGAGGATACAAAGAGAGAAATTAATCCTGTGTTCATGGATTAGAATTATTGACATTAAAATGTACATGTTACCCAAAATGATTTGTAGTCTATGAAATCTCTATCAGAATAGTATTTTGTTGTAATAATAGGTTATATTTTAGACGAGTTCAAACCAAAATGCCGAATAAGTGATAGTTTATGGTGAGGTGTTGGGTTGGGCCACAGGAGGGGAAGATTCAGAATCAGAAAACCAGATGAAATAGTTTGCTAGGAAGAGGCAAAACATTTGATCTTTCTTCCTCCTTGAAAGGTGTGTTAGAGTAAAAACTTAGCAAGATGCTTACTTTTATCCTCCTTACCTATTAAAGAAATTGCAGAGTTTTTATATGCAAATTTTTACCAATATTATCTTGAAAATTTTATGTTTTTGTCCTTCTGGATTAACTCCTTGCATATTCTGGGAAGCTTAATGAAGATTAAAATGCTTATCCCCTGTGTCTCTTAGTGTTTTTCCAAATATCATTAGGTAAAATCCTAGACCAAAAAAAGAAAACCAACAGATTGCCTTTGTAAAGTATTTTACAATTTTATAGCATCACTTGCCAAGGAAAATGACTTGAGTAAATACCATGTCCCAGCATAAATATAAACAGAAAATTGGTTTATCTCCTTTCAGGTCTTAGTCCATATGGCTATAAGAGTTCCCTGAGGGCTCTCTTAATGCTTGGGAAGGAAATTATCAAAACTTGCTAGTCATGCCTTCCAACACAATAAACCAAAATGTCCATAATTTTGAGTGACATACTATAGCTCTGTGGAGTGGAAGACGCTGCTTGAGTGTTTGTGGTTCCAGTTTCCTAGATCCCTAAGCAATTTTAGATTCATTTGAGAATTACCCCATTTGTAATAAAACAGAAAATCTTACTTCAATGGCTTGGAGAAATAGGAGTTTAATTAGCTCCTGCTCCAAGAGACCAGGACTGCCATCATAGTTGATTAATTCTTTGTCTTCATGTGTGTTGTCTTTTGGTTAGAAGATGATTAGTTCATCACCAAGCCTCATTTGTGCCTTTTTAACTTCAAGAAGTAAAGGGGATGGTTGATTGTGAGATTTGTCTTTATATTCAGAAACCAAATTGATATACACAGCTATTTTCCTAATCTCATGTTCTTCTGTATATCAGGAATGTTCATATCTGTATGTGGGAGCAAACATATAAGAATTTAGCCTCGCATTTTCTGTTGTTTAGAAAGGCAAGAAAGAAGTCTTGTGGATAAATATGGGATCTCCAGGTCATAGTGCGTTCCATAGGAAGCCTACCCTTTTTTAAAATTTATTGCATTTCATTTTATGACATCGTTTCATAGGCTCTGAGGTTCCTCCAACCCCTCCCTGTACCTTCCCCCATGGTGGATTACTCCACCTTATTGCAGTATTACAGTTTAAATCCAGTTATGCTTCTTTCATTGCAAGCATGTATCATGCATATAGTCCAGCATCTGATTGTCCAGATCCATTCAGCAGTTTCTTGGGGAGACCATCTCTGGTCTAAAAGCAGAGCTGGCAGAATATTGTTCCGACCAATTAAAAGCCACAACATAACATCAACAACAGTTTACAACATTATGGAGTTAACTGACATGGTATTGAGTGACTGATATGTTAGAAAATACAAGTTCTTAACCACACCCTGTGACTACTTCATTGACATTTCAATTTTAGTTTTTTATACAACTGGCTTCTATCCACCTTAAAATGGCTATAGAATACTATTCAGCTGTCTCATGTCTATTTTTATTTTTGTGTTTAGCAGTTTATTGTGTTGAAGCATAATTTTTACTGAACTTGACAGATTTTAGGGTAGTCCAAACTGGCTTATAACTTTAACAAGGCATATGTCAACAGATGAGGCACAGAACAGTTTTAGGAGGGGTGTGCAGCGAAATCTTCAATACCCCAGTGAGGAGTAACTTATTTTCGTGTCCTATCTAGTAAGGTATATGTGAGTCCCCGCTGACTGTTTCCTGTCTGGTTCCCAGCTTTCCTTGTTGTTCTCTGTCTATCTATTCTAATTTTGTTGTTTTTTTTTTTTTTTGGGGGGGGGGCCTCCGGGACGACCCTGATGGTCTTTGCTGCAGAGGGTGGGGATCCAAAGTTGGAGCTAAGTAAGGACCAGAGAAAGCTCCTCTCCCTAGTCCCAAAGGGAGTTTACTGTTCTTCTGTTTCTGCAGACCTCTCAGGGCTCCTGGCTGTTGAGGAAGCTTACACTTTTATGAACAGAATCACCGAAGAATGTGACTCTAAGTATTGCTATTTGTTGCTTTTGTCAGCTCTCCCCTCAAAATGTCTGAAGACCTGCAAAATAACCAAATGACTAATTTCTGCAGGATAATTTTTCAATGAGTGGATAATTATCAATGCAGACTTCATGTTTTGCTTCTCTGAGGGGATGGTTGTCCTTTATTCCTGCCAGAATCCATGCCTGCTTTCTCTGGCAGCAGAAGATCCAGTTTCCACTTGAGAAGCCAAAGCATCCATGCTTCTCAAGTCCCTTTGACGGCAGAAGTTGAGATGTAACTTGTATCTATAGGAAGCAGCTGTCATCTATAAGCGCATGAATTCTTCTGGATGGAGTAGCATCTCAGAGATGTTTTAAGTGAATGAGAGGCAAACTTCAGCCACTGGTTGGCATTCATGATGGAGCTAGGCTTCTTTATCCCATTAGGTTAGTGCTGTGAAGGCCTAAAGTTGAAAATAATGGGAAACACACAGGGAGCTGAGCCTTGCTGACATCAAAAAGATGTCAACTTCAAGGACAGTAGAGCGGAGACATGTGAAAAAAAAGACCATCTTGTGATGGTGTTTTTCTGGTTATCTGTATGTAGCCATGGCTGACTCTAGTTCATTCCTAAATATTAAAGTCTAACAAATCAAAAATTTCCAACTTTTAAAATACTTCTATATTACCTAATATTCTTACATAAGCGAGCCATTGATTTCTGTCTCTTTTTGCTAACAATGCCCTGAATAATATACTATACAGAGGATTTTCTGTTTCAAAATAGACTGTGTTCTTATTCAGAGAAATAATTTCTTTTAGTGAAAATCTGAACACCAGGTCAATCCAGTATGGCAGGTTTATTTCAGTTCTTTAAATAACATGACATATATGTCCAAATACTTGTTAGTATGCAGATGCAAAGAAAATAATAGAGAAATTTACTGACTGATGGAATAGATGTTGAGAAATCAGAGTTCCAGTTCTCATCTTACAAATAGATTGCTCTGTGATCCCAGCTTCCTGAAACTTACCACTTTTACTTAAAATGGAATTATTACACTTCACTGTGTCAAACCTCTGGTTGAGTTTCCACAATGAGATAGTTTATCACCTGACCCTGTGTAAGGATCTGACAAAATACATGAAAATATGTAGCCTGGAGTAGATTTGTTAAGTTACAGTTCACAGACCAAATGCAGTTTGTAGCTTGTTTTTGTAAATTTTGCTGGAATAAAGCCCTGTTCAATTATCTATGTATTGACCATGGCTTTTTATGTGCTAAAATGTAAATTTCAACAGTAACTGTATGTCCTATACAGCTGAAATATTTAGTATATGAACCTTTACAGTAAAAACTTGCTGACCTTCACTCTGGAATTAGGGTAGTGTTTTTAATAACATCATGAAGAAAATACGCAGCTCAAATCAGCAATCCCTGATTATTTAGTGAGTATTCACTTTGCTACTTTCTTCATTTGTACTCTTCTCAAATATGGTGTTAATCACATAAACACTGAAAAACTGAGAAGTGTGAAAAAAGCGGAAATGGAGAGTAGTGATTCAAAAAAAATGTTCTTTGCAAATATGCATTGCACACAGCTGTTGAACTAAAATTTGATTATTATTCTGTTGGAACAAAGGCATTGTGGACAGCTAGATTGGTGTTTTAAAAATACATGCAAAATTATCTCAAGTTGGATTCCAAAGAATAACTTCTGCTTTGTCAGCTTATGGATGTCATATCAGCTGCTTGCCTGTGGTTAAACAAGTTGGACCAGTTGTTCAGAGTCCTGTATTCAGGACTTCATGAAGGGAAGGATAAAAATGTGAAGAAATTTAGCATCAGATGTTTATTCATTGCTTTTTAAAAAAATATTTGCTAAGATTGTGGAGTAAAGACTTTTTATAAAGCAGTGTTGGATCGTGATGTGTGACCTTGTGGTCAATGAATTGTACTAGGGATTGTACCTTTGCTTTAGTTTGCTTGATCCCAAAGTGCCATCATTTGGATGCTGGGCTCCATACTTAGGGGGCCTTCAGAAAGTTCATAGAAAATACAAATTACATATAAGCCATACATGAGCTGTAGTTTTTTAATGAAAGCAAATTTATTCTTTAGTTTCATATTCCATAACCATTTTTCCATTTGTTATTGTTATTATTATTTTTTACCACCGGGTCTCTATCTACAATCTTGAGCCACTTCCTTTTGTCAGGATCTGGCTTTACTAGTATTAGTTCTCTACCTGAGGTGGCGATGTGTGACCCTTTCTCTCCCATTCTGATTAAGGTTCTTGTGTGTGTTTGGTCTTTGTGTTTTCCTGTCTTCTGTACCATTTTTATTTTCCATTTAAGGAGTCAACATTAATATATCCTACTGGTCACATGATGTTTCATTTAATTAGTTAACTATTGGTAGGATGTTTCCCATTTAGTGCAATTATGGATGATATTGCAGTGAACACTTCGCTGTGTTGACCTTTGTATGCATGTTTGTCTTAGGTTTTGGTCTTGGCAAACAGTCTCAGGTAGATTTTTATTAGGATAACTTATTAGAAATTCTCTTGGGAATAGCACCTGTAAGCGACCAAGGATCGTGATACAGTTAACACAGAAGCTTTAGCCATTTCCTCTGGAGCTAATCAAATGAATTTATCCAGAAGTTTGTATTCCTGCATTCACTGTCATTAACACTAAGCCCAACCTTAACTCTAACTCTAATGTTAACCCTTACTCTTGGAGGAGGGAAATAACCCCACTAAAGGATTCTCTTAGCATAAGGGTAATTCCTAAATAGTGACAGAGAGTGGTTCTCCACTAAGAAGTCTGACTACCATTCAGTAAAATCAATGTTCTAAAGAGGTGACATTGACGAAGTAGTGTAATATCTATCATCATGATATGCTGTTGTTTTTTCGACAAATTAATAAAAATGTTTCATAAGTCACTTATAAATCTATTTAATAGTACATTTTACCATAACCATAATTCGAATTGCATTCTTTCAAGTTTGGTGAGCTTATTTTATGACAAAAATGCATATGTTGGGACACCTTTGGGTGTACTTGGAAAGGATTAAACTTGGCAGATTTTCTTTGAAGTATTCTGCCAATTCGAATCAGGTCAAATTGTTAGAAAGTGTCGTGTAAAACTTTTGTAACTTCATTTACTTACTTTTTGTTGTTTAAATTTTGGGGTTAGGATTATTAAAATATTTAGTTCTGAATGTATGTATGTGCCTTTCAGTTGTCTGTTTGCACCTTATATATTTGGAAGCTCTATTGGTGCATACATTTTCAGGGTAGTTACGTATTTATAGTGAATTGACCCTTTTCTCATAATAAAAGACTTTATTTTATTTTTGGAAATATTCATTGCTGTGTAATTTATTTTGATATTAATATAGCCCCCAGCTTACTTTATTGTGTTATCATGGTATACCATTTCTTTTTCTTTCACTTTTAACCTCATATATCTTTGTATGTAAGGTTGTTCTTCATGGGGAGTATATATTTAGACACTAAATTTTTAACTCAATTTTGTATCTTATGTGTAATAAGAATATTTAGAACATTTGCATTTAATATGATTATGCATATGGTTCTATCAGTGCTGTTTGTATTCTTAGTTGTCACATCTGTTATTCTGTTCCATTTTCTTCTTTTTCAACTTCCTTTTGAATTGATCGTTTTGATTTCATTTTATCACCTTTTTTGACCTATTAGCTTTAATTTAATTTCTCTCATTAATTGTTGCCTTAGGGTTTGTTAGTTAGCATCTTTTATTTTTCATTCCATAGGGTGATACCAGCAAGATGGCAGAAAAAGAGATTATAAGCCTTTATCCTCCTAAAAAAAAGCATGTATCTGTAAATACAAATAGATAGGAAATCTCAAGAACCCAGGAGTATCAAAATTGCAACCAAGAGTATCAAAAATGAGGAATAGCCACACAGAAAGATTACTGGGAAAACTAGAATACTTGAGAAGTCTGTAAACTGGAACAAAGAAAAAAATGGGGATTTTCAGCATTATTCTTATCCATGGAGCAGATACTGCTACGCTCCCCAGTGGCTTCATAGGCTTTGCCACTAAAAACTCAGAAGGCCTAATGGCAATATGTAATAATAAAAAGTGACTTCAATAACCTATTTTCAACAGTGGATACATCATCCAGAAAGAAAAATCAATAAAAAAATTGGACTTAAATTTTATACTTAGACCCAATGACCCTAGTAGTCATTTATGGAGCATTCCATCCCACGGTAGAAGTAACATTCTCCTCAAATGCATATGGAGTACCCTACTTGAGATATATATATATATATATATATATATATATATATATATATATATATATATATATATATCAAGCCATAAAAATAAAAATCAGTAAAATTATGAAGATTAAAATCATGTAAGTGCTGTTTTGCTGAATAAAATGATATGACATTACAAATGAAACAAACCGAAAAATTTGTAAGGCTAACACACATGGAAGTTAAAGAATGAACTTCTGAACAACCAGTGGGTCCAAGAACACATTGGTTAAGGGGCACTGATTTTTATTGAGATTAATGAATAATAATGAATAATGAATAAATAAAATAGCAAATACTGTTAATAATAATTTTTATAAAAATTTTCTAGGAATGTAAATCTTAATTCTCCCTAAACCCACAACAAAATTATGTGACATTCTGGGTATGTTAACTTATAGTAATAATTTCACAATATATGCATATATTAAAACATCAGTTTAATGTAATTTTGAGTATAATTTATCAATTGTAACTCATTAAAGGTAAAGATACAAAGTTGTCTTTGGGTTCTCTCTCTTTCTCACTCTCATTATCTTCTAATTCTTAAGGGCAATGTCTTCCATCTTTCCTGTCTTATTATCATTTCTGTGAAACTCACTTCCTTGATTTTTCCAAGTTCTCAACTCTGTGTCTTCAACGTGGTGCCTTCCAAGTTCCACTTCAGTTCTCTTGTCCCTATGCCAGTTTCTGAAAACTTTCTCAGCTGAGTACCCTAAGACAAACATGTGGTTTACCTTTTTAAAATTTATTATATAACTGATTTCAGAGACTTAAAACTAATATGCCCTGTATTCTGTTTGCTGGTGTCTAATAGTTTCATGAAGAAGGATAAATTTCATCCCCATGGCTCTACCTTTGTTAGAAATAGCTGCCTGGAATTAATTTTTTTTAAAAGCCTCATTCAGGGTGGACATTTGGACATAGCAGTTAATATAACTATATGCGGGTACACCCATGCAATACTGGGGTGCCTGGAATCTAATCTTGTTGCCTGATTCCATCTTCTTATGAATATCTTACTGGGAGGCAGCAACAGTGGAGTCTGTCCCACCCAGTTGAGAAATCTGGATTGAGTTTCAAGCTGTTGGTTTCATTTTGCCAAGATCCTGGTTGTTGAGAGCATTTGAGGCGTGAACCTGAGGAGGGGCAGTCTCTTGTTCACTCTCTGCCTCAGTCTTTAATTCTTTTTTAAATTTTTAATTAAAAAATATTTTTGTTAATGAGGCATACATTTTTTGAGTAGCACTGCCTTTATGTGAGTGAGTAGATGGAATACCCTTGCTGAAATTTAGATCATTTTGAATTGTACTTTGTCCTGCTAGAAAGCTGTTTTTGTATGAGAGATTATTGCTGCTTTCTGAGCTTTCTCTCGGGTTTCATCATTTTCCCTGTTTAAATTTTATCAGGCTATAGCTCCGGTTGTCCATTGACAAACTGTAAGTATCGCTGTTCTCTTTTCAGGCGAACAGCTCTCCATAAGCTACCATTGTCATTCCTCCTTTATCTGATTCAGTGTCATGGAAACATAAGTCTTCAGACAAATCATCAATACAGTGTTTTAAAAAGCTTGCACCTGATAAATAATTCCCTACCTCCTTCACACTCTCACATTTTTATCAAGAC
Source organism: Ochotona princeps (assembly GCF_030435755.1). Classification (NCBI taxonomy): domain Eukaryota; kingdom Metazoa; phylum Chordata; class Mammalia; order Lagomorpha; family Ochotonidae; genus Ochotona; species Ochotona princeps. The sequence continues at coordinate 21,098,443 of NC_080850.1, forward strand.
AAAATTATTTCTCTTCTTTCCTGATATCCTCATTTGAGGATATTGTTAATATTGTAGTTGAGAAGGTGGTAAATACACAGCTGGCTTTCTGCTTTCCCTGTTGCTTCAGTTTTAAACCTTTTCTCTAGCCTAAAGTGCTGCCAACCAACCTCTAGAACAGATCTCAATTGGGGCAGTTATACATGATGGAAACATTAAGTGAGCCTCCTTAGTAGGAGCAGAATTTGATTTTCAAACCAATATGCTTAGCATGGGAGCCCGTAGTGCATTCTAGCAGTGGTGGCTACCTGTTATTCTTTCTTTTGGACCTCCTGAGATAACAGCCTATTAGCTCCATGACTGTGCAATAGGATTGCTGAGTGTTCACTCAACTTTCAGTTGTGAAGGATGGGATTCAAGTTGTGAAGATTTAATTCAAAAAATTTTTAAGAGATGGGGAAATAGAGGTATACGTTGTAAAAGGCACATGCCCAGGTTCCACAAACAAGTTAATGATTAAACCAGAGTTAAAGAGCCTACCTCCATCCAAGAACAGTTAAATACCATGATAGTCATTAAGGCAAGTTCTCTAGAAAATGTCATAGAGGATGGGTACCATCCACACCCCCTCATGGACTTATTGTAAGGTTGTTGCACAGGAAAACTTTTCCTTGAATGGTTTTATTACCCAATTCGGTACAGGGTTTGGTCTTCTTACTTTGATTTCTCTAATGAGAGGGACCCTGAAATCTAATAATTAATAAATGTACATTTAGCATTACAGTACCAATGGTGTATAAAAATTTTCAATGTTTGCAGAAAAATGGAATTTAAAGTGTTTATTTTGGTACAAAAAGTTTTTGAGTGAAAATGGTTTTTTATAATACATGAAAATGTGGGTTATGAAAGACCTATATAAGAATTTATTCAAAAGTGTTCATAAAAACCACATTAAAAGAGAAAGAGAGCTACCATACACTGCTTCACTTCCTAAATAGCTCCCAATGGCCAGGAATGAACCAGTCCAAAGCAGGGAGCCAGAAACTCTGTCTGGATCTCCCACATGGATGGCAGGCACTCCAGTACTCAGGTCACCCTCTGCTGTGAGCCAGACCAATGGTGGGGATCTGGGTCACAGGTGGAGCAGCTGGGATATGAACTGGTACCCATATGTGATGCTAGTGATACAAGTTACAGCTTTATCTGCTACACCACAGTGTTAGCCCTGCCCCTCTTTTGCTATTCTGTACAGCAAAAGGAAAATAACGTGACTTAGGTTTTTCCAATAAGTCTTTTGAATATGATAGCTCCAGAATGAGGATGAGTTTAGAGGTCATCCATCAAGGTTTGAATAAATTGAAAACTGATGTTTTGGCAGATTGCACTGTTATATAAATTGTTACACATATGACTAAAAGCTACCTAACATCTTAATTTCCTCCAAGAATGCAGGTCAGAGGGTGCACCAAGATGGTATGAACACCATTTAACAGCTCTAATACACATAGTACTTTTTAATTTCTTTTTTTTCTTCTCCACTTTCTCCATGAAGTACATATAATGTCAGTAGATTGATTGAAATGGGTCACCCTCAGACATGAGGTATGTACTTGAAAGGTGGCAGTATGTAAAGTTTGACAGTGGCTAACGTAACAGCACTTAAAGGCAGTAGGCTACCTCTAGAACATATTTAATTTATTTTTTATCCTTGTGGAGTTTATGGTACTGGTATTTCTTTTTAATGACCCTCTGACACATCAGCCTGGGTCCCACATCAGGAAGTCAACTAGTGTCCACTTAACTCACAGGGACAACTTTCTTACCTGTTACTTTCCAATTCTGATAACCTTCTATCAAAGGCATAAGGTAGCTAGGAATAGCATATGCTACTTAAAATTAAAGAATTGTAAGTAGTATATGCTGTCAGACTATCTGTGGAAGTTATTCAAGGTTCAGATCTATATATATTTTAGTACAATTAAATTGAAGTTTAGAGATGTTGAATATCAACATTCTAAGATTAAACAGAATTTAAAAAGTTGAAATGGCAGGTAATGTTTTGACTTCTGATTCTGTACATTACCTATACTGACTTAAATATTGTGTGAATTTTTCAAATAATGACTCCATAGATGACAAGTGATTGCTTTTGTTTGAGATTTCAGAAGCTTGCACTGAGATAAAAGGTTGAGGATTGTAGCTTTTGTTTGTTTTTGAGCATGATTGTAGGGAACACTAGGAGAGTTACTAATGTGACCAAAAGTTCAACCTGTGAGCTGATTGCTCTGCTTACCTGCACTGTATGGGACTTAGGTCTCACCAAATTCATATGTGGAAGCTTCAACTCTTATTGAGACACTGTTTGATGATAGAGCTTTTAAGAGTCAATTACCAGGCCTGGCCCGAAGCCTAGCTGTTAAAGTCCTTGCCTTGCATACACCTGCAGCCCTGCTTCCCATCCAGCTTCCTGCTTGTGGCCTGGGGAAGCAGAATGATGGTCCAAATTCTTGGGGCCCTGCACCCCTATGGGAGACCAGGAAGAGGCTCCAGATTCCTGGCTTGGGACTGGCACAGGTCCGGCTAATTGACTGCTTGGGGAGTGAATCAACAGATTGAACATCGTCCTCTCAGTCTTTCCTCCTCTCTGAATATCTGACTTTCCAAAAAACTAAAATAAGTCTTTAAAAAAGAAAAAGAGTCAGTTACCAACAACCAGTTTCATAGGAGTAGACTATTATTCAATCTGACTCAAGTCCTTACCAGCAGAGGGAGTTTGGATGCAAAGGAGAGATACCAGTGATGCAGCTATACAAAGAAAAGGCAATGCAAGGAAACAGCACGAACTGCAGTGACTTTCAGAGTAAATCAAGTTGCCAACCTCTGAGACATGTAGCTTCCAGAACTGTGAGAAAATAAATTCCTGCTGTCCAGTCCATCTAATCTGTGGCATTTAGCTATGGTAGCCCTTGTAGAATGTGGAGGAAGCATGGTGGGGTGCATGTATTCCTAGTGTTGTATATGGGCCAACTAATTCAGCTTTACTTGGAAACTTTCTGACTTAAATATTCTGGAAATGGGGGCCCGGCGCGCTGGCCTAGAGGCTAAAGTCCTCACCTTGAACGTGCCAGGATCCCATATCACTGCCGGTTCTAATCCTGGTAGCTCCACTTCCCATCCAGCTCCCTGCTTGTGGCCTGGGAAAGCAGTTGAGGACAGCCCAAAGCATTGGGACACTGCAGCTGCGTGGGAGACCCGGAAGAGGTTCCTGGCTCCCGGCGCACACCGGCCCGTTGCGGCTCACTTGGGGAGTGAATCATCGGATGGAAGATCTTCCTCCCTGTCTCTCCTCCTCTCTGTATATCTGACTTTGTAATAAAAATAAATAAATCTTTAAAAAATTTTTTCTGGAAATGGTCTCAGCACTGGTAATTTAACAAGGCTTCTCTATGTACTAAATTTAAGAATCTCTGATTTTTATTAATTCTAATTAATAATTTGTTGAGCACTCTTCTCGGAGTCATTGATATTCCTACAAGTCTTGCTTGCCAGGCAGGTGAGCAGAGTGGATGCCGAAGGCTCAAGAAAGCCTTATCCAAGGAAATGCAGACTCACATTTGGAAGGCAGCCTCATTTGCAATGAAATGATAGGCCCAAGGAAATACAGCTGAGGCAGCACCTGCTGTACAGTGACAATAGAGTGCAGATGATAATAATATACAAGAATTCTATCATGTAGAACTGGTAGTTGGCAGCACATGATTGTCAGGCTTTTACAGTCTTTTCCTTTCTGTTGAAATTTTCTAGCAACTAACGTTTTTCTTTGCAGATAGATCCCAGTACTTTTGAGAGCAAAGAAAGGAGATCTGTGACTGATGATGTTGTTTCAGGTATGATGGTAACAGCCTAAAAGTTACTAAAGTTTTACAATAACCCTGAGAGAAAAAGCACCAGTCTCCTAACTTTACTGGGTAGAAGGTTGAGATATGAAGGAATGTCCTTAAGAGGAGTTAAGGGGCAACACTTGGATCTGAAACCACGAATGTTTTGCTGTATAGATCAGTGTCCTATCCGCTAGCTGAGGCCACGGGAGATCACAGGAATTTCTTCAGAATAATATAGTTAGAACTTTTGTTTTCAGGCTGTCTGGAAGAATCAAAAACTCCTGGCCCCCAGCTTCGGATGGGCGTAGTGCCGGCCATTGCAGTCACTTCGGGAGTGAATAATCGGACGGAAGATCTTTCTCTCTGTCTCTCCTATTCTCTGTATATCTGACTTTGCAATAAATATAAATTAATCTTAAAAAAAAAGAAAGTACTAAGTTAACTGAAAATTGACCTGCCACATGACACTTCTGGGAGTATATCCAAAGGAAATTAATTCTGCATATAGGAAAGGGCTCTATAATCCTAATTTACAGCAGCACAATCTATAATCTAGAATGAAATTCTACCTTTGCAACCAAATGGTCTTAACGATAGGTCATTATATTCAGTGAAACAAGTCAGTCCCTAAAAGACAAATATCATGTGTTCTCTCTGATCTAAGGCAACCTTTATGCAAAATATAAGACCAATAGCCTTTTCAACATTGTTTTTGCTATATCTCATGGTATATGATTCTAAAATTAATAATTATTTCAGCTAAGATACCTTGTTTCTTGCTTTAATAAATAAATAATAAATAAATTCATGAATAAAATTGAATAAAGGAACATTTCTTGTTTATATACTTTTAAACTTTAATGCAATTTCCATATTTGTATGGAAAGTATATACATCTTTCTCTATCCATCCATTCACTAACCTACTAGCAAACTCTAAGGGAACAAAAATCTACAGCTCTGTTTAATAATTTCCCAACTATGTTAAATACTTACTAATGTTAGTTTTTACAAATTATGTTTATATCTGCACGGTATTGTAACATGTAGATGATAAATAATTTATGCAGTTTATAGTACTAATTAGAGATTTAGCTTATTTCTAGCTTAATACTGTTTTTGCATAAATTCCATCCTTCATATTTCTCATGATTTCCTTTGAATGAATGCCTAGTGGTAGAATTATTGGCTCAAAGATTGTGCTCCTTTGAAAGTTCCTAATATATATTCCTGGTAAATATGGGATACTAAATAATATTCTCTGCAGCAGAAAATGGAATATGGCATGATAAAATGTTAGATTTATCATGGTTCCTTCTTGACTGAACTTGTGGCACAACATGCATATTCTAACGAAGAACAACAACTAAAACAGAAAAAAGAAATAAACATGCACATGTTCCTCACATTAGCCGTCTATTTCTTTTCAGTAGCCTTGTCAATTAAATTCCTTAGCATGGATAGAAATGAGTGTCTTCTCTCTGAATCAATTTAACCTATGAAACATCATCTAACGCTTTAGCCTAAAGCTGCCCAGAACCTCTTACTGAGTGTAAGTTGTGGCTTATGTGGCATAGATAGTATGATGTTCATAAATATACTTCGACATGGAATTCATTTTAGTTATAAAGGCTATACCTGCAATGGTACAGTACCAAAGAAGAAGTTTCATATGACACAGGCCTGCCTGTACAGGGTGTACTCACAACTTAGATTGTGACCCTACAGTGTATAGCAAGGCAAATTATAAAATGAAGTACTAGAATAGAAAAGTAGTAAATCTAAAAAAGAAGGATGTTGTAATAATAGTGTGTTCACTACTCTTAAAACTAATGCAAAATATTCATTATGTACTATGTAGTATGTTGAGTGTTGTACATATCTTTTTCGTTCCAAAATCAGTATGTCAGGACCCATTTTTATATGTATGCAGAAGCTGAGAAACAGAAAGGTTAAATAAATTGAAAAATGTTGGCTGTTGTTGCTTTAAAATATTGGAATAATTGAGAAAGCCTTTTGGAGAAAGGAGTGTCTGAGGTTTGTTGTCAGGGTTACATCTCTGGTAAGTGGAGACAGGCTGTGCACACAGAATAAATAATGTGTTATAGTGAGAACGCATTGGTTCTGTAGAAGGAAACAAGCTAAGCAACTGAAGCAAGGATATGATGAAAGAAAAAGGAGGAAGGACATTGGTATGGAAAGCCTAGAATGTTAGATAGATTGGAGATATTTGCATTTGATTGCGTTGGTGACTAAAGGAAAACATTGCAAAGCCTTGTCAGAAGTTGAATGATAGCATCAGTGTATCTGAAGGTAAATGTGGTAATATTTTATTGGATGTGACTATTATAACAGTCTGGGAGGTGCTTTTTATAGAAAAGTATTCTCAAAATATATTTATGTATCTAAGCTTTGTATTTGCCATGGACAAAGATGGAACCATAGCAACTCTGATAACTCATAGTTCCCTAGAATTTGCTTCTGAAATTGCATTGTTCATGGGAACACTCGATTTTCCCCCTCTGATACAGAATAGCTTTATCACTACCCAGTTCTGAAACTTTACCATACATATTCATGTCCAATACAGAAGCATAAATTTATAAAAAACATTCACCATCTTTCCTCCTCTTATGTGTATATACTTTGGTTTGTTCTTGAACAGACTTCAAAAATTTTGAGGGTAGAGTTGATCCTTGAATTATTTATTTTTCAGTAACTATACCATATTAGCCAAATAGGAGTTTCTCTCCATTTTTCATACTCAACATTAAACACTGAAGGGAAAAACCTTAACTGGAACTTAGGTAAATATAAGATGCTTTGTTGCCTGTGCCTGGAGTGGGGCACTCTGGGCCTCTACCAAACTCAAAAGCCAATGTCCATTATAAAGGATAACATTTAGCACATTTAGAAATAAGGAACCTATTTACATTTATATTGGTGTCTATCATCATCTGCTGGGACTGAGCTCATCTTCATTTATTATGGCCAGGAAACAATGATGTGCTCAAATTTTACTCACATTTCTTAGCAGGAACCCAGACTCAATCAATATGTAGAAGAATGACAATTCCTGTGCAAGCTTGGGATAAGCTAAGTAATACATTATGATCAGTCATAATAGAACTATTGTCAGGACTGTGATGAAAGAATTTGCCAACAGCTGTTCTCTGGGGTTAGAGCTGTTTTGGTGTGTTATGAGTAATCATCAGCAGAATTTTCTGAAGATAGATCTTGGCCTCCAGAAACCTTCTGAAAGGAGCACTAGATTGGGAGGCTTGCTCTGTTTTGCTCTCCAAAACTGAGCTGCCAGTGAGCTTCATGAGTCTTCAGAGGTGGAGATGCAAATCCCATGCATTATGACTGGGCATTCACTGTAAGGTGACTAACTTGCTGTGGGCAAGGGCAATAAAGCCATGTCAGTCGGCTGAAATACCACCTGAGGCAACTTGCAGTGGGACAGTGTAATAAAATGCCCAGCAGACCAAGGGCATGGTGGTGAGATGAACCTCCAAAACCTTGATTTTGGAATTTACCTATTTATGTGAAAGCATCAACTTTTGTAGCATTTTTTTGAGGTTTTTTATTTCCCTGAAGTCTTAGTTTGCTCTGTCTTTCTCTACAACATTCATCCATTCACTGTTGGTCCTGAAAAACCTTCACCTCTGTAGACAAATACTCCCATGTAGGGAAGTGAGATCAGCACAATGATAAAGTAGGAGGTTGTTTTGAGTGAATTTTTTTGAACTTTGTTGTTTCTTTTGTACCTTTGCACATTCCCTGGAACTTTAAAGGTAGGTGTGCAAAAACTCAACAAGGGAGGAAGGAGAAGTTGGGATTGACCTGTGCATTAAAAATGAACTCGTAAGAGTGGCTATTTAGCCTAGAAGTTAAGATGACTACATCTTAACTGGGTTAAGATGCAGTGTTTGGATTTGAGTCATGATTCTCCACCCAGTATCAGCTTCTCACCAAGAGACAGGCAGCTGATGCCTTAAGTTCAAGCACTTAGGTCTTTTCTATATAGGGAGGAGACCTGAATTGAGTTATCAAGTTCAAGTTTCAATCTGGCCCATACATGATCACAGCACCAATGCAGGTGTATGAGGAGTAACTCTTTATCTCTTTCTTTTCTCTTCTCAACATTTTCTCTTACTCCCTCTGTTCCTCTCTTATCACTCTTTGTCTCCATCTGTCTTGGTGTGCATGTGTGTGTGTTTGAAAGAGAGAGAAAGAGAGAGAGAGAGAGAGAGAGAGAGAGAGAGAGAGAGAGAGAGAGATTTTTCTCTCTTTGCTTCTCAATATACAAATTTTAGAAGTAAAAATATTTATTATCTGTCTTTCCAAATCCATTCAACAGACTCTAAGGGAGTATTGGTCCTCCTTCCCTTCCAAATAGATTCTATCAAGTCAGACAGATCTGGGTTTTGTGTCAGATTTGTCTTAAATTCCAGCCTTTGTGCTCTCATGTAAAAAGTAGAAATATTAATGCATACTTTTGTTAGGAACCCTGGAAGCTCATTGAATGAGGCACTTAAAGTGTGCTTTGAAGGCCTGTTTCAATAAGTAGAAGCTGCCCACTGATAGAGTATATGGCTCTATTTAGCATGGAGAACACACACTAGTGATGAATTGGATAAGGTGACTGTGTATAGGAGAAAATCTTTAGTCTTTTGGAAGCTACATGTATTCATGTTAATTATTATGGAAGTTCAAAAAAAATACATCCCAACTAGGAAACAATGGATCTGAAAACCACAGAGCTGATGATGCTGGATCTGACTGTTGAAGGATAACAAGACTCTGGATAAAGGTAGTGGAGAGTAGCAATAAATAAATAAAATGTAACATTCATGTAATCTAGATAGTACTATCCTCTAATACTCATCTTTTCTTGACACTAAGCCTTTGAAGCAAATTCCATGAATTGATGGTATACTTGTGAGCATAGGTATCTTCTAAATTTCATGTTAGTGTTGCAAACCTCAAAACTGAAATAACTTGCCCTCCTGGCTTGGGTGATCAGGTTGGTCTACATGATTTGAGGCTGACTTCAGGGCCTCCATGCTCCCCAACCTGCTATCACCCAAAGACCCCGCTACCCTGTGAAGTTGCATGCTAAGCCAAAGATGTGGCCCCTGAAACTCCCTTGTAACTGTGATTTGTAATTTTCACCAACAGTCAAGGCTGTTGGGACTGAAGTCCAGTCGAGTCCACATGTAAGTGTACCTTCCTTCTCGCCAGACACAAGTATAGCTTGATTTCTTCGGTAGCATATCTGCAACAGTACCTCTCTGTGACTATTTCTCCCTGAGGTCAGTAAAAGGAATTCAGTTTGATATTATCTTAGATAGACACATTACGTGACTTTGCATGTGACCCCGAGATCTTCTCTCACAAAAGCCTACCCTGGCTTTCCTTCTCATTTTTCACTCATCAGCTTCTATGTGCATGCTTTTCTTGGAGGATTTACATTTAACTAAAAGGTGCAGGAAAAGGATATATCTACATCCATCTATGAGCTAGGCATGATACTGAGCAATTCTTATGGCCTATTACCTAATCCTCATGAATAGTCTACCAGGTTGGTAGTCTTATCACACTTATACTTTAGGAAATCGAAGTGCAGAGGCATTAAAGACCTCATCCTCCCAAGGCAGAATGGATAGTGAGAAGTATGGCGGCAAAAAGAAGCTAAAACTTTAATTATATAAAATAATCAGCATTTATTTCTTGCTCACTGTTGTATCCATCCTAAATGGATTTCTGAAAACCCATTTAGATGTCATCTTGCTACCCAGGATTCCAGATATTCCGTATCATCATTAGTCTATGAGGGCAGAGGGAAAGTAAAAACATGATCAATTGTGCAGTGGTTTTCAAATTTTCACCCACAAAAAAATAGGTTTCTTCTGCACTTTAATGGACATAAATCACAAGGTAATACCTCCTTTCAAAGGTCAGGAAAGTCCCCGCCATAATATGTCCCCATGAAAATCTTGAAGTATTTAGTGAAGAGATGGTTACAGTTAGGTAATTCAAGGTTACACAAAGATTCCTGAAACTATCAGGATTGAATATCCTTCTACTAAAGTAGCAATTGACAAGCCTTATAAGCACTTAACTTTTCCTAAGGGCACTTACCAGTAAGGGTGGAGTTTCAGACCTGCCGGAAATGGTAAAGATTTTTTTTAAAAAAGATTTATTTATTTTTATTGAAAGGGTATCAGATTGACAGAGAGAACAAGGAACAGAGAGAAAGATTCTCCATTCACTGGTTTACTCCGCAGGTGTCTACAGTCGCCAGAGCTGAGCTAATCTCAAGCCAGGAGTCCCTTCCAGATCTCCCACAAGGCTGCAGGGTCCCAAGGCTTTGGGCTGTCCTCCACTGCTTTCTCAGGCTACAAGCAGGGAGCTGGAAGTAGAGCAGCCAGGATACAAACTGGCATCCATATGGGATAGCAGTGGTGCATGCAAGGTGAGAACCCTAGCCACTAGGCTACCAGTCCTGATCCCAGTGGTAAAGATTTAATCCAATGCTGTTTTAGTTGCTCTTTGGAAGTCATAAACAGAGTCTGTGAGAAATTATAGAAACCAAGTTTTAAAATGAGAAAGAATTATCCTGTGACTTTTGGGCTCTCATTTTTAAGTTGGGACAAATTCGCTCTGCGGGCACATCAGCCTGTGGATGTTGCAGAGCAGAGGAGTAACTTGAGGAGTGAGGAGAACAGTAGATAAAGACCCAAGATTGATGCACTGGTGCCCTGACCAGTGTCGCCACCAACAGGACAAATGAACTCGGGAATATCAAATCCTAACTGGTGTCTCTCTGTTTTGTTTTGTTTTGTTGTTGTTGTTTGTTTGTTTTACTTGTTAAATATTATGGTTTATAGTGCATTAAGCCCGTGATTATAGAAAGCATTGAAATTATGTTTTTGCATAAATTAAAGAAAAAGGGAAGGAAGGCGGGGGCTTGAGGAAGGAACAGAAGGAAGAGGAACATATAGTTACTTTTGGAGCTGTACTTATGATATTTATGAAATGTATTTTCTTTATATTAATAAAAGTCCATTTCTGATTCTTGGCTATGCTTTTACCTCCGTAAGGTGAAGCTGCCTCTTTATAGTGCTCCTTGAAATTTAGGGCATTTGTCAATGCCTGGGGTATTTGGAATCTAGTCTGTGGTAGGGGCTAAAATCTGCATTTGTGTTAAGCTTCTAGATGGTGATGAAACTGTGGTCTCCAAACCATAGTTTGAATATCAAGCCTTTGAGAACTCTTAGCATCCTTTTTAAAAATATTTATTTTATTTGCTTGACAGGTAGAACTACAGAATTTGAAAGAGAGAGAAAGAAAGAGAGAAAGAGAGAGAGAGAGAAAAGTTATCCATCTGCTGGTTCACTCCTCAGTTGACATCAGTGGCGGGGCCAGGGCCAAGCCAAAGCCAGGAACCAGGGGCTCCTCTGGATCTCCCATACGGGTGCAGAGACCCAAGTACTTGGACCATTCTGCTCTTCCAGATACATAATCAAAGAACCGATGCCCACTAGAAGATGCTGCCTCTGCAGGCCATTGCTTAAGTACGCCATAGTGCTGGCCCTAGGGCTAATTCCTGGAAGTACACACAGAATAGCACAATCTATTTGGTGTCTGTGATGTGCTTTGAGAACTGAGCTATGGACTGTTGACACTTGAGATAAAGAAGAGACTGTTTCTATCCAAACTAGAAATAGCCACATTCTAAAAGAGAAGAAACAGAAAAACATCTTTTAAAATAGCGTGATAGCACAATGGAAATGTGTATAAGGTAAAGAGATGTCACAGAAAGAGAAGTCAAGATTATTCCCTTGCGGTTTGGGGGATGCAGATGTTGAAAAAAAAATCACAGATCCTGTGAGAAGTATTGGAAACTGTCAAATGTTGTATTTAGAAGAGATATCTTAATCTCTGAGAATTCCTTTGTGTGCGGGAGGTCAGCTGTGGGGAGAGGAGAGGAATTATTTCCATCTGTAATCTCGAATACCCATCCAAGTCCGTGATTGCTTTCTTTTTGCTTCTGCGTCTCATGACTGCCGGTTTGCGGCACACTGATGAGACACTTGTCCCCCTGGTGCAAACCCAGTCTGTGTGGAAGCTGCTGTAAGCAGGAAACTGGCAAAGGTTGGGAAAAGGCGGCCTCTCCGCCTCCGCTCAGCCCCCACAGGCTGGGAGCAGTGAGTCAGGAAAGGAAAAGCAGGTGGGTGGATGCAATCTGCATCTGCAATGGGCAGCGATTATGTTTTCTAAAAGAACACCTGAACACAGCAGCTGCCTGGCTGAGGAGGCCGGGTGTCCCTACCCCTGAATAAAAGGATTGCAGGAAGGACAGAGGCAAGGTGAATGAGGAAACATCCAGGAGAGTATCCTTGCTCTGGTTCATCACCGGTTTAATTTGAATCAGGTTTAATGTGCTGCGCAATGACAGTCACACCAGAGCCTCTAGGTAGACAGGACAGCTGGCGGCTGCTGCTTTTTTTTTCCTGTAATGTTTATTTTTATTAATTTAAAAGGCAGAGTTACAGATAGAGGAAGAAAGACAGCAAGAGGAATAGAGACAGGAAGAGAGATTTTCCATTTCCTGGTTCACTCCCCAAATGTCTGCAAGTGCCAGGGCTGAGGCAGGCTGAACCTAGGAGCCCGGAACTTCTGGGTCTGCCCCGGGAGTACAGGTGTCCAAGTACTGGGCCATTTTCCACTGCTTTCCCAGGCACATTAGCAAGGAGTTGAGTGGGAATTAGAGTAACCCAGGTCTCTAATCTTTTCCAGTGCGGCAAGCAGAGGCATAACCCATAATGCCAGCCTGAGAGCTGGTTGCTTGATACTGCCTTACTGTGAGACTTTTGGAGAATGAATATCTCTCTGAGACCCAATTCTTTCATCTTTGCAGTGGGCAAATAGGGCATAATTTATTGGGCGACATGCTTGAATATGTTATGATTTGAATCGTATTTGTTTCCCAAAATTTGATGTAGACCTTTATCTCCAAAAACCTCAGGTCTCAGTGCTAGGAAGGAGAGACTTGAACTGATTATGCTGTATCAGCTAGGCCTACTAGGAGGTCTTTGTATCACTGGGGGAGGAGAGCAGGGGTAACTTTAGAAGGGAGTTTTCATGGGAGGAAAATTGTAAAAGCTGACTCAGGCCAAACTTCCCTCTCCCAGCTTTCAGCCTCACCCTGTGATCCTTCTTTTGCCTTTGCCCCCGCTGTTACTATTTTTCTGCCGCCACTACAGGCCAAACCAACAGTGCGCACTTGAGCTTGGACTGTGAACCTCAAGAACTGGGAACAAAGATCGGCTTCTTTCTTGATATCCTCCGACCAGTATTTTCTTAGAGTGATAAAAAGCTGACTAATGCAAAACAGTAGGAGCTGGAGGTGGGGGCAGTAAGGGAATCTTGGTCAAGGAGCTACAATAGCTAGATATGCTTCAGCCCATGTGTGTAAGAATGGCTGAAGGAAATTGAAATTGTTTGAGGAAAGTGGGGAAAACGGTAATTTTTACAGAAAACAGATTTTTGTGTGATGGAAGGAGGGAACAAGCCCTGAGAACAGGCCAGCAATTACATCTCAAGTAATTGCTGTTGTTCAATAACCCTGTTAGGTGGATTTCAGCCCTGCCCCTCGGGGTAGCTTATGGGCTGTTAGGTTGAATAATATACTGCTAATAGGGTCCTCGGAGTATATTTTGCCAACTTCACATCCGGAAAACCCTTGATCTAGCGATTTTCCATTAGAGAGGGGTGGGGAAGAGCGGAGGGGTTGTCCTTACTCATAGCTATAAAAATCCCAGTCCAAAACAGTTGTTTTCTGAGAGTCCCACTTGATCTACCAGATATATTTTTCTCCATTAAACATTGTTACCTCACTTACCATTGCTTTCTGTCTCATATCTGAACCCTTTCTTGTGTGTAGGCAAGAACTTCTGATAACTTTGTGTCTAGTAACAAAACCACATAAACATGCAGTTCTAAAAATCTTATAAAATGTATGCTAGTTAATCATAATGTATTCAACAATTGAAATTTGCTAAGCGTGCAGATAATCGATATTCTTACCATACACAAAAAACAGGGCAAACTATGTGAGATGACAGATATATAGGTTAGCTTGGTTGGGGTACTGGTTTCACGAGGTATATGTTTATAGAATCGTCATGTTGTACTCCTTAAACATATAGACTTTTGTTTTTCAATCACGCATCAAACAAACTTAAGAAAAGACAGTTTATGATTACATTTTCTTGTTTAAGTTCTGGAATCTTGTACTGTGAATGTCTACCAGGAATCATCACTTCTACTCCCATCACTTCCACCTGCACTTCTCATACAGTTTGATTTGTGGCACATTTAAGCAAAATCTACTCATGTAGGTCTCAGAGGTTGTGTGTCTGTTACAGATCCACACACTTTCTTCTCTGCACCCAGAGACTTCCTTTCCTTTTGGAGAGGGAATTGACCATTCAAGCCACCTTTTCACCCTATCTCAACGACTGTAGTCATCTTGACCATTCTGAAGTTCCCAAACATTTCTGTTATGTGCAGCCAAGGAGCTCTTGCACAATGTAATTAAGATAATGTCACTAATGACTACAGTGACTTGTCATGTATACCAAAAACAAACAAATAAACCAACAAAAAACATGCCTCCACTGCAAATCTACAAGATCTGTCCGCAACTGATTCCTCTGGACATCTGTAATTCCATTTCTTTTCCTCACTCCATATCTACTGCATCCCAGACATGCAGACATTTCTGCTGATTATTGCAAGCTTATTTCTGCCTTAGAGCTTTTCATATTACTGTTAATGTCCAGAATATTATCCTTCCAGATCTTCACATGGGAATGTCATTCTTATTCTCTTGTCTGCTCAGAAGATGTTTCATCACAGAGATCACTGGGGCCCACATATGTCATCCTCTTGTTTACCTTCAGTGTGGTGTTTTTATAGCACAAATCATGAGATGGGCTCCTTTGCTTACTATGCATCATCATCAAAGTAACGCAAGAATTATGAGCCAAGACTTCGTTTGCCTTACTTGTTGCCTCTGGAATGATGAATACTCAGATAGGTGCCCAGGGAAGATGTAATAGATAGGCCAAAGGAAACAAAATGGAAAAAAAGGAAGAAATTGAGGAAGAGAAAAAAGGGGTGAAAGATAAAGGGAATATAAGAGAAATCCATATTATTGACAGTGTGTAGTTCTGGAATTGCTGAGTTTCCCTCTTGTGATAGACTTGTCACAACCAACTAAAGGAAATAGAGAAATCCTCTAAGTAAGATTTGAATCCAGTCCTCTTTGGCTCTAACACTCAGGGGGAACTAATGAAGTTGTTGGAAAAACCTGAGCACTTACAGATATAGTGTAAAGACGCTTAAAGAAAGAGATTATTTCAGCCATAGGGAGAAAGGAAAAAGTCTCAAATGCCCCAAATGGTAGATTTCTACCATTTGGCTTTCTGATCCAGAATGTTTCCTTTCCTATCCTCCCTCTGAGACCAAGACTGTAACTTAAGATTTTGATCCTTATTTTAAAAGTAAATCCATCTGAAAGGAGTGAGGCTTGCAGCTCTCTCTCTTTCTTTTATCTCTTTGTGAATAACATTAGCATCAGGAAAAGATGGAAGATTTAAATGTGTGTTGACAGATGAGAAGTGCAGACAGCAGGGGCAGAGTCTCAAAAATACTGTTCAAGCAGCAGTTCTCAACCCTGGCCATACTTGAAAGCCTCTGGGAAGCCTTCAGAAACACATCCAGATCCATTCCAAGTTTCTGACTCAGGTTAGGGGAGGCTTGGTTATGGCCGTTTTCAAAAACTTCTCAGATGATTGTAACACATAACCAGAGGTGAGCGGATTCCCTAGGTTAGACCCCAGGAAGCCGCAGCATTTCCAAAGCATGCATCACAATTATTTAGAACTTGGTCTTGACATTTGCTAGGCAGTTGCAAATCAATGAAATGGGAAAAGGAGTTGTGGGAGATGAACAGAAGTGTTTCACAGAGAAATCCCCTACCCTAAAGACCTTGTAAACCTAACAAATAAGGGCTACAAGTATTACTGAAGTCTCAAACAAATGATACTAGGTTAGAATAGAGTTTCCCAACCCCAGCATTTGCATTTTATGCCAGATAATTTTTGGTTGTGGAAGTAATTGTGGATTCCAATAGTTCCCTATTCCAAGTTCTACCAGCCAAAAATGTTTCCAAATAATGCCTGATAAACTTTGGGATTCCCCTGACTTAAAATATTGTGATTGTAAGGATCTTATAAAGCACTGGTGGTGGTAGATAAATTTAGCTTGAGGTAGGGGGGGTGATGTACATATTAAGGTTAAGAGATGAGACTGATTTTTTTTTGTGAGGTCCTGGGGAAGAAACCCAAAATATCAGTGCCTTTGGGGTGATTTTTGTCTTCAGTAGGGCATATATTAATGATGTTTCTATAGGTTGAATATTCATGACCTTGAATTTGGCAGTTGAGATAGTTTCCAAGATTGAGTAGATTGACAACTCAAACTCAATTAATGATTGCTTTCACTTCAATTTATGGCTGAACTGCTAGCACGCAGTTCAATATGAATAGATGTCAGATAAGCATACAAGTGAGTGAAAATGGCTTCTAGGCTCAGTGTGACCTGAATGGAGGGAAGGAGAAGTAAAAAGTTATTCAGCCTGGAGAAGTAAAAAGTCCATGCCTTTTCTCATTAAGTTGGGAAAACTTCCAGGGATACTTTAAAGGGCCGCTGACCACATTGCAAGGCAATTCTTTTCTTACTTCCTTGTCAACTGATTGCAAATGGACACAAGGGACCCTAGAGAGATGTGCTTACAGCAAACGGGGAACTCAGCAGTTAATTCAGCAAGCAGTGTATGCCAGTGTATGAAACTGTTGTTGATGATGCTATGAGTTGAGGCTCGTCAATTCCTTGTGTCAGTTTTTATGGAGTGCATGAGGGACAAGCAATTGATAACTTCAGGGAAGGTGAAGCCACAGGGAGAATAATAAACTTTGAAGCCAGTGGGGATTCAGGGTGTATTTTGATTTGATGTAAGAGAATAAAGATATATTACCATTTATGAGTAATAAATGTACAATAATTCATTTTTAATGTTTTCTATTTGTATAACTTATGCCAATGAAGCAAACATAATTGTATAAAAATGCTAACTATATGAATGTTTATTTTTCTACTTTATTGTTTAGAAAAACTGAAAAAGATGTAGATGTTTATCAATAGAGAACTAATTAAATACATTTCAGTTCATTTATACAAAGTGACATGTATACTATAAACATGGTATCGTGGAAGCAAACTTTCATTACTAGAAGGAAGTATATATATATATATTTTTAAATGTAAAATTGTTAAAGAAAATCTTAAAAATAGTGAACCCAGCAGGTATGTTATATACTACAAGAGTCTGTCACCTATATTTTGTGAGGAAAAAGTAGGGATTTGTAAGTAGTAGAATTATATGTTACTTAAATTTTATCAGTTTTGTTAATGTTTTTATTCTGATTTCTGTACAATGTTTATTGAACCAGCAAATCAGTTTTAAAAATGAAAAACAAGAGAATATACACAGGTGGAAAAGTCAATCCCTTTTCAGTATACTTGAGGAATTTGAAGTGGATGGGTTTCATTTCTTCTGGAACTGTGACCATCCCCTACTCTGTCTGCTTGTTGAGCTAGCCCCGTTGCTAGATTGACAAAGGGCTCTCTCACTTCTGGAACAGTTTCTTTTTCCAACTGCCATACGCTTCCATCACTGCAGAGCTGACTGCAGGGAGCTGAGTTCATCAGAAAGACTTCCTGTGTTTCTCAAGAAGGAGTAAGGACAGGAAGCGCAACTCCCAGAGTTCCAGTGCACGTTGTTCTCCTTTGAGCTCCAGAGCACTTGTTTTTATACTGTGTAGTTTAGCACTGCATTGCAGAGGATGTTACACTGCTCTTTAGTGCTCTGCAGATCTTCTACTCAAGCTGAGTTAAACCTCAAATCCAAGGTCCTTTTCTAAATTAGGTATGTGTTATATTTTCTCATTGCTACTACTGTCCTTTGCATTACTGTTGGTTGGTTTTGTGAGAATCTGCTGGAGAGGTAGAAGGTCAAGTTTTCATGAGTTTTGGCTTTGTAGATTTGATGATCAAACTGCATTCAATATAACCAAAGGCAAAAGGAAATTATTACTCTCAGTAATCAGGATAATAGTAAAAGAAACCATTGTATATATGAATATTCCTTGATTCATTCTTCCAATTAATGTTCACAAGTATTACTTCACTAATTCTCAAAGAAATACAGTAAGTAGGGTAAATAAGGAGGAGTTTTCTCTAGTTTTACAGATGAGAAAAATAGAAAGCAGGAGAATTAAGTGACCAGCCTAAAGATTTCCAATGGATTAGTTGCATAACTAAGGCCAGAACGAAGGTTTCCTACCTCTTTTCCCCCATTTGGATGTTGAGGAAGGAGGAGCGGGTCCTGCGGTTATCTGCCAAGTCAGAATACCATGAAAGATGGCTTGCTTCCACACCAAGGGGAGATTCTCTCAACAAGCTAGATTCAGTGGTGAAAGATGAGACGAAGCCAGGTTCTTGACTTTGAAGTGTAGGAAGCATTTCTAAAGCATTGCCCAGGGATCACAGGGAACATCCATTCACCTTCTTCTCTGCTCATCTCTCCTCTTACTAACAAACAAACTTCCTTAGACAGGGACCTTCATTGCTTTTAGTTGCTCTTGTGTCTACCTGGCCTCGGATCAAAATATTTATTCAACACATGGATGGAATGAGTAGATGAATAAAGAAGCCATTGATATAATACATACACAGAGAGACTCAGAAAAATGAAGTGACTTTCCAAAGCCATTGGAGAAGGTTCTCGATAGAAATTTAATACCAGAATAACTATTCCCCTATTCCCTGCTTTGGTTTATATCCTACAGCCTCCTCCCTATGCATTTGCAAATAATGGATACAGATGCCATGAAATGGATGGTCATCTAAATACTACATAGGGATATTTTGGTTAGACAATCAGTGTTGTTATGGACAAAGAAAAGGGGACTTTGGGCCTGATGCAATAGCCTAGTGGCTAAATCCTTGCCTTGCATTCGCTGGTATACCATATTGGTGCCAGTTCATGTCCCAGATGTTCCATTTCCCCTCCAGCTCCCTGCTTGTGACCTGGGAAAGCTATCGAGGACGGCCCAAAGCTTTGAGACCCCACACCCACATGGGAGAACTGGAAGAAGCTCCTGGATCCTACCTTTGGATCAGCTCAGCTCCGACCATTGCAGCCACTTAGGTAGTGAACCAGTGGATGGAAGAGCTTTCTGTCTCTGTAAATCTGTGTTTTAAACAAACAAACAAATCTTTTTTAAAAGAAAAAGAAAAAAAAAAACGGGGAGTTTAAGTCTCCAATCAAAATAGGCAAGCCTTACAGGGTTGGAATTTAGAATCTGAGTTTTCTATTTTATATCCATGCCAGAACTGCTCTTGAAGGGAAGACCCAATTTGTATGACAATGAAAGGAACCATGGTAACTTGTGCTTAGTAGAAAACCTTAATAGCAGTTCCATGCATAATATGCAAACTCAGACAAGAGGATTTCTCAGCCTTTGTGGACATTTGTTGGACTTCTTGTTACTCCTTCCTAAAGCCCTGTTTACCATAAAGACTCATCAAATCATGAAATTCTGCCATTTTTAGAAGTGGAAGGCCCAAAGTGGCTTGTGGGCTGTGAATGGGTGATACGGTTGCCTTAAAGAATCTGGAGGTCGAAGGAAGGTACATACTGTTCTAATACCACATACTAGCATCTACAGAAAATGGGTTGGGACAGAGATGGAAATGCTCCTATAATGCCACTGTCATGGAAGATTTTTCAGCCTGCATACAGATTTGCAAATCTGACTGGTCCATGGTTTCTAGAACATTTCTATTTGAGAGCTGGGTTGCTTTGGAATTATCTAACAGTATCAGGGGGAAGCCTCTGTACCACAATCCCAAGTTAAACACCCCAGGGGTTTTCACTGAAAATGTCTCTTTAATCTTGTTGCCCTTACCTTCCCTCTCATTCTCTCTACATTGACCATGGAGGCTCCTCCCATGGTCCAGCTCTCTCTTCCCTCAAGGCCTCCCCGATGGCCTATTTCATCCATGTGGCCTCTACACCATGTTTTAGTCTGACTGATGGAGCTTTGCCTTCTCCAGGCAGCACAGTTTCTTTAGTTTCAATCCTAAGTTTAAAAGCCAGTGTAAGGGTTTTTTAACAGGTCTGCTGTGTTGTTCTGGTTCTGTCCAGCTTGCGCCTCCAGGCCCAATCTGACCTTTTCCTGTCCTCCTGTACTCTAAGGCTGCTCTTTGGATTCTTTAGATTCTGGTTTGGATTTCCATAAGCAGCAATGAGTACGCTGGGAAGTCAAAGAGAAGATGATGCGCCGATCTGAGTTGCTACCTCTGTTTACCTGAAGATACAGATTTTTGTTCAGGTAATTCTCTTCACACAGCTGCCCTAGGGGGCGATCACCATTCTTCTTGCTCCTTCAGGCCTAGGGATAAGAAGAGGGAACTTCAGTATCCTTTGTTGGGTTTTGTCTACTCTGCCAATCGGAGAGTCTCTTTACTTCTGCTTTGGTCTGAATGTTGGTGTTTCCCCAAAATCCCTGTGTTGAAATCCTATCCACTGTATGGTGAAGATACGAGGAATCAGGGCCTTTGGGAGATCTCAATTTGACAGTAGAAACCTGAGGATTGAGATGCATGCCCCTGCAAAAGAGACAAGCGAACTTACTTTTCACTTGAACAACTTGAGGGTAGAGTGAGAGACCCTATCCATGCCCCAGGAATTAGGACCTGGTCACCAGACACTGATTCAGCTAAAGCTTGGATCTTGGATTTCCCAGCCTCCAAACATCAGGGAAAAGAAAAACTGAAGTTGCTTGTGAGATGCCCAGTTCATGGTATTTAGGTATATCAGTATATATGGACTACTCGGCTAAGCAGGAGTATACATGCTCTTTGTTTATCTTTGACCCAGAGGGATGCATTTGTAAATCAGCGCAATTCCCTCCTCCCTTCCTCCATGCTATGATGTAAGTTCTCTCTGATATAAGTTTGCCTTCATGCAAAGTACAAAGTAGATATAGGTAATAAGTATATACATATATTCTTATAGAGGGATTGTATAAGGAATACTAGCATACTTGGAAATAAAGATCTATTACAGTATGCATCTCTACTAATACATAATAATAGGACTCCCAATGAAACATTTAAATACATGTTTACAGTATGATACTAGATTTTCTACCTTTGCCTATACCTATCGTGTCATTTAACACTACTTTCCAGTGTCATCTATGAAAAAATTTGTTGTCAAATTCAGTAACTATGTTCACAGTATTTATAAGATAAAATGTCTTTAGGAGAACTGAATTAATATTTTCTTAATTTACCTGACTCATAGAAAGTGTTTCATTCAGAATTAGGACACATAGGACAGTTTTATCTTTTCTATCAGAAAAGTTGTAAATTTACTCTTTTTTTTCTTTACAAAATTCACATCCAGTAGTCAAGAAATTAAGCACTTACTTAAAAAAAGAACTAGAAGCAGGTAACAGTCTAATGCAATTATTTAAACTATTTGTAGGTTGCAGAATTAAATTACATACCTGTTGAATGAAACTGTGGGATACTGATTGTAGAGCACACTGAAACATTGTGCAGTTTTATACAGGATGGGCCATGCATTAATTCATTTATCTGTTTATCGAGTGTGTATTTGGTACCAAACACATCCCTAGGTTTTGTGAAAAGGTTGATGACTTTTACACAAATGGCACTGCAGTCTAATGCAGATTCCTACGTGTGGTCTGTGAATCACACAATGTATCTCTGGATAGAAGTTTGGAAATATAATATATTTTGTTAAAGTTTCAAAAGATCCTTAATAACCACTAACTAACCCCCGTTCTTGGCAATTCATGGGCTAGAAAGTTATATTGGGAACTCCTGATAAAACACACACACAAACACACACACACACACTCACACATGATAAAATAAAAGTGGATTTCTTTAAATGCACAGTTTGTCTTTTTAGGCCTTGAGGAAAATCCATCTGGTCCAAGAAAAAAAGATAAGGCAGAAATCCAAATTATAAAACAAAGGAGTGCAACCTGAAGTCTTAGCTGCAATCAGAACAGGATCTATACTTGCACCTGATACGTATCTGGGAAAGTGACTCTTAACGCCAAGAAAATGGAGATGCTCTGTGAGAGGGGCGGGGTGCGCACATACTTCTTTGCCCAGGACAATCCTGGCTTTCATTTGTTTGTCATTAATTACTAATAGCACCTGATACACTTTTTCAAGGGATATTTCGTGAAAAGAATGGTCAACGAAAAAGTATAATATCCATCAGCTGATACAGGCAAGCGAAGCCTGACTAGCTTGGTCTTGGTACTGAGTAAAAGAGACTATAAAATGAATAGAAGAAGCTCTCCAAAAATTAGTGGCCAGAGCTGTGCCTTTACACAGCATGGGGGAGGAATAAAAGGGAGGAGAAGGCTCAAAGGCTGTAGATATACATTATATTTAAAGCCTGAAATATTTAAAAGAAGAAAATAGCTCATATTTTCTTCAACCAGATACAAGCATTATAAGTATTAATACTATCATTTCTCTACCAAATTTTTTCATAAAAAGTTTTTTCCCCAGTTTTATTTTGGATTGTTTTACAAATAATTTCATGTACTAAATTTTCACTAAATGTAATGGAGGATTTTGTCTTTATGCTGTAAATATTGCAAACAAAATTTACAGTGTCTGTTTTATTCTGTTTAATGGCTGCTATTAAAGCAAAAACCTATGTGGGACGCTTAAGTTGTTACCAGTGTTTGCTATTATAGCAAATATCATAATCGACATCTTTGAATATAAATCTTCTTGACATTTAGGATAGGTTCTGTAAAATGAAATTACCGGGTCAAAGAATAAGGCCACTGTTAAATTTCATGACTCACATTGCCAATTGGTTTCTCAAAGGGTCTATCAATTCTCATTCTCTTTCTCTTTGACAGGATTAGGCAGTCATTTATTAAAACATTTCCCTGCACAGGTTATGAATATACAAAGCTCTTTTGGATCAAGTCTTCTTTTACCACAGAGGCCTCTGCCTGGGAATTATCCATCAATAACTGGCAGATTCAGGGTCATGAATCTGCAATGGAGAAAGGAGGAAGAAAGAAACCAAATGAGCCACAGACTGTGTCTATGAATCTTGGCAGCAGGAGTCCCGTACAGGCAGCCAAGATAGGACAGCTGTAAATAATCTCCAATTAGCACTATTCTCTAGTCCTGGGTTGCAAAGCTCACCTATTTCTGCTGATAGCATGAGTATTGGGCTGTGGTTTTTCCTTAGGAAGACGTGTCCTCAGACACTCTTAGGTGAGAGCTGTGAGAACACCGAGAAATAATCTCGGGGTTTGAAAGAATCGGTCCATAGATTAGAAACAGCCACTTATTTGGAGATTCCTGAGCCTTAAACAAGGCAGTTACTCTGCTATAAACACAGAAAAAGCATTGGATATAAGATCAGTGATTGGGGTTTAAAGTCAGCATTTCCTCCCCAAGATTAAGTATTTGGCATTAGTTGCATATGAGGAAGATGATGATGATGGAAATAATTCAACAGATACTTACTGTGTATGTCTGGTGAGTCCTTGCTCTAGATAGTATGGGTGTACGTGAGACAAGCACTGCCGTGGTGGGGGTAGCTGACATAAGTATATTGACAGAAGACAAAAAAGTAGGGTAAAAAGTCGAATGATAGAGTCATGGGATGGTTAAGTTTAAGTGTTCAACTGATTGGACTGCAGTCCCAATCTTTTTGACAACACTGTTATGGAAGTTCTGTGAGAGTACTCTTGGATGAGGTTAGCATTTGAATCAGCAGGCTTTGAACAAAAAAGATTGCCCTCCATGACATGACTTGGCTCCTTCTGATAAATAGAAAGGCTCAATTTATTGAGCAAATACTGACCTCCGTTAAGCAAACAACAGTTTTACCAACAAAATGCTTTTAGTCTTAAACTGCAATATTGGACCTTCCCTGGGTTTCAAGACTTTCTACAGATTGTGGATTTGCCGGCTTTCTTAATTGTTTGAAGTAATTTATTAAAATATATAATTTCTCTGTTTATGCGTGTATGTGTATCTGCCCCCAACTCATTGTGTGTATATGCCGTTGTTCATTGCTTCTGCTTTTCTGTAGAATAAGGACTAATACAAGCAGTAAGAAGTATGAAAAAAGGAGGGTATGTGAGTTTTTAAATCTTTATTTTTCCCTTAAGTATTATTCCCTTAAATATTATCACCTCTTCCATTTCCACTCAGAAAATTTGGGTAGAAACTTGAAAATCTACACATTTCTTTTGTTGTATAAGCAATACAGTTGAACAGAATATGAGCCCAGAATTGTGCTGACTCCTTCAACATAGTTTAATCTCCAGAGTGTACTTGTACATGAGGGTGGTTAATTATATATATATAGAACTTCAAGAGCAGAAAATGACATTTCATTTGTCTTTTATCATATGTGTTGATGGCATCTTTGAGCTAAGAGGAACATTAGGAGTTTCATATTTTAGCACTTCTCAAACTTTTGTGATGATCCGTATCAGCTGGGCTAATGATGAAGCTACAGATTCCTAGGCTGTAGCCCCAGGATTTTAAAATCCTGACTTAGATCCAGGGATCTGAGTTTCTCAAGTATCTGAGTAACTAAGTTGCCGCTGATTAGAGAAACACATTTTGACAATCAACAATCAAGTTCAGATGTTTTAGCTGAGACTAAGAGCGAGCAGGGGAGTGTTATTAAGACAACGGAGTTCACCTGTGATACAGCATAAACTGCTGCTTACTCCATTTTCAGCTCTGACCTCTTATGCCACACGAATGTCTTCCCTGGACTAGCAACATCATATCTTCTATGATCCAGTAAGAAAAAGTTTGAGACCAAGTCGCAGACCGAGTTTGTTACAAACTAGTGCCAGAAACCTGCCTTAGAAATCCTTCAGGTGATTGGGCCGTGTACTAGCGGGAGAACCACTGCATTATCCCAGATTTCTCTGGCGGCTGTTGGATTCAGTTCAGGGCAGTTAAAACTTGCCGTGTGATGCCTGCCGAAGGTGTTGGGAATTTCCTTGATGACATTTTAGCCACGCACTGCCCACGAGGGCTTCAGAGGTTCTGCGTTCACTTTGCTGTTGGGCTCTGCTCTGCTCACCTCTGCTCTTCAGGAACACTGCTGCTCAGTCGTGTGCAAACTCCACGTCCACATTGTGCTTCCACTCTGAGAACCAGCACTGCGTGAGTATCTTCTCATAGTTACATGAAAAGGATATGCTGTTTCCTAAGGGAGGACAGGAATAGGGGTCAGAAGTTGGCCTGAGAATTTTGAAACACTTAGAAATGGAGAACATGGTAATTTGTGTATTAATGAACCCAGGCTTGAAAATTCAAGTGTCACAATATCCCTGTGAGCTGTGTTTTCTGTTATTAGTGGGCAGGAAGCCATCCGCTCATTTTCTTTGCTAAGAAGGGAGGGAGTGCGGAGCTGGAGCTTTGCTCTTCTTGAACAGTTGCTTAATGATAATGATAACGAGCTGCATTTATACAGTGCCTTTCATCCAAATAACTCTACTAGCTGAATTTATGCTCACCATTGCTTAAAACATACTTCATGGAGTCCCCAGAGTCTATCTTTCAGAGCCTTGTAACCCCTGCATTTGTTAAGTGTTCGGTGGTTTCTCTGCTTACACAGCCTGTAAAGAAAGATGGATAAGGAGCAATGGTGGTTGTGTAATTAATGTGGCAGATGAACCAAAAAGAGATTTGATCTGTTGCTGACTTTCTGGTGTGTCTTTGGTTCAGCCCATGGATGTGTTATTCCCACTTTATGTCTTTGTCATGGGTTCTCTGGGGAGATTGTGATAAATGTATGAGAAATGCACAGTTGAACTACTAAGAAGCAAATTAGAATGCTTCAGATGCTTTGTAGGGGAGCTATATTCTATGGTCTTGCTCTGCTCTGATGAGTTTCTTGTTAGGATTTGGATCCCAGTATGCAGGAGGAGGGGAGAGGAAGGTGAGTTGAAGTGTTTAGTAGAGAATTATCAAGTGGGGGAAAGGTCTGTGACCATGCACACTGTACTCTTCTGCGCTTGTAAGAATTGCAGGAAGAGTGGGGTACTGACTGTAGCACATATAACTTTGTGTAGAGGTATGCAAGAGGAGTATAATTTGGAACCATACAATGACTAATTGGAAAGATCTGCCTTCATCAGGAGTCCTCATTTGTGCTCATTAGCATGAGGTGTTGGGCAAACGAGGTCAAAAAGCAAAGATGTGAGCAAATTACAACTTTTTGCGATTATAATTATTATTTTAAAGACTTAATTACTTGAAAGGCAGAGTCAGAGAAGGAGGGGCAGATAGAGATATTAAGAGACTTTACATCAGTTAGTTTACTCCCCAAATTACCACAATGCCCAGGGGTGGACCAGGCCAAAGCCGGGAACCAGAAAGTTCTTCCAGGACTCCCATATGGGTTTAGGATACCAAGCCTTGTGCCATCCTCTGTTGCTTTCCCATTCATATTAGCAGGCAGCTGAATTGAGAGTGGAGTGGCCAGGTTTCAAATCAATGCCGATATGGATGTCTGTATTGCAGGTGGCAGCTTAACTGGCTAGGGCACAGTACTGACCCCAGAGGATGTCATTTCTTTGAAAAAAAAAAAAACTTGGGAAGGGATATTTGGCTTCATGGTTTGGTTGCCACATGGAAAGCTAGCATCTCTTATAAGAGTGCCTGCCTTGATTCCCAGTTATATAGATGAATAAACAGTCTAGAAGAGCCGAGGGATGGACTCAAGGTCAGCCATTTTAAAACCAGTTATGGATCAGCTTTGACCCCTCCTCCAGATATGACCTCTAATTTGAGAATGCTAGTTTCTTTACCTTTTAGACCACTGAAGACTCACCATGGTCTTCTCTCCGTGTTTTATCTGCTTCCTGTTAAGGGCACAGGCACTTCTTATTCATATAGTGCCTTCATTCCTTTCTTTTTTTTTTTTTTCCTTCTTGCTTCGTTCCCAGTTCCTCAAATGATTTGTGTGTCAGTTGTCCTAAAATAATGTTTATGTTCGTAATGTGGTGATCACGCTAGGAGCTTATGCTTGCTGAGGCCATTCGACTTACAGCAGACAGTTTGAGTCAAGAACTTGATTGTTAGGTAGAGGGTCATTAAATGGGAGAATGCTGGCAAACAGATGAGGGATTCATGAGTCATTGATAGTTCATTTCTTGGAAACTTGTGTTTGTGTAATAATCACATGTATTTAACAGCAGGTACACCTTAAATGCCCATCAAAGTCTATTTCCCCCTTCCTTGATTGGTGCTTTTCATTCAAATCCAGTTGGACCTCCTCAGCCTGTTGGGATTTACAAACAACAATGCTGCTGAAATGTGAAAGCCTTGAGTTATGACCTGTGTCAGGCATAAGTTGAGTAAGTAAGTAAATCAAGGAAAGCTATATTTTACATAAGAGAAGTCTATGCCATGGGTATTATATATAGATGAATTGCAGTAGTTGGTGAGTATTTTCAAAACTTTGCTCATTATTTATGTTAATTAGAATTTGAAAAATTAAGTGCATTTTGCATTACTTTGGGGCATGACTTCTGGTAAAAGTAAGGTACCTTATATAAAAAGTATGGCAAATAGCTCCTTTTTATGGTAGACTCAAAGCTTCTGAAACAATAAGAAAAGTATATAATAAGTGTTACTAAATTTTATTTAAGGTGTAAGTGAAAAATGTCTCAAGAATGGAACCTGAGCCTACCAGCTTGTGGTACATTGCTCATTTTTTTTATTTGTAGACTATTCAGTTTTCTGTCTCCCTTTGAGCTCTTAACAACATTTAGCTTGGGCAATCAGCTTAAAAGACATTTAAGAATGTTTGATGTTTGTTGAGAAACTCATCCTACTTTGTCGACTTTTGGGTAAGAGCTCAGTGAGGTAGAATGGATTCTAGGAAACCTAAATGAGTGGTGTTTTTTTATCAGCAAAGGCCATCCTGACCTTCTAGTCTCAAGAGAACAAAAAGGACCAAAGAAATGATTTCATGAAGGGCTATTTCTCTTCTTCGAAGAGGAGAATAGTAGGCATGAAGATAAGCAGTGACCTCAGTGGAGGACTCAGTGACAAGCAGAGTCTATTTTTCATCAGTTTGGGAGCTGACACTGGATCACATGCAGGCTATGTCTGAACAACCCAGAAGCTCTCAAAGAACAAAAGGATCAGGAGAAAGATACATATAAACTCCTGAGTGCATCTCATATTGGAAGTTAAAAAAGTTGGACTGCATTTCTCCTACCACGAAGTGTGTTCTTTTTTTAGACTCCAACTTCTACTAAACCAATTATTTATTATCATTTTTTTTAATGCCAAGGACATTTGAGGAATCTAATAGAAGCTTTCAATTTTCTACCAGGAGAAGCACAAATAATGACAATTTTGCCATGTTGGGACCTGAGGAGTGAGCTAAATGACACTGTCTTGAATTATGTATACAGGTCCTAACACCCGGAACCTGTGCATATATATATATATATATATATATATATATATATATATATATATAGAAAGCTTGTGTGGGTTTGACTAGTGTAGTGGAAACTTGTGTATGAAGACTGTAACCTGCTACATAGATGTCACTTTCTTGTATTTGTATAGGATTAGGGTTAGGGTAGAAAGAAGAGCTAGCTTTCTGGGGTCTCTTAGAAGAACCTAATCCAAATCATGAAGTCTCTTCCCTAAACCTAATCTAATAAAATCACTTTGGGGTAGATGTAAGATTTTCAGAAGGGGACAGAGAATCATCAGTCCAGAACACTGATTTTACTTTGTATGAAAAACTTTATGTGTAGACAATCAGAATATCTTGGACTAGGTCATCGGAATGAACCCAAGATTCAGTCACAGGTTCTTTCTGAAAGTGAGACAGGGAGTTTTTACAGAGGGCGACATGGTCATGGAGGCGACATGGTCATGGAGGCAGAGGTGGTAGTGATGTGGCCACAAGCAGAAGCTGAGTAAGAAAGAGTACATCCCCCCCTCTTAGAGACTGCAGAGGATGTGGCCCTGCTGGAGTCTTGTTTTTAGACTTCTAACCTTCAAAACATGCAATAATGCATTTATGGGCTTTTATTATCTATGGTAATCTGTGTCATCAACCAGATGAAGCTAATACTGCTACAGAAAGTAAACATGGGCCATTGAACATACACATTGCTTGAAAAAGATGTAATTTAAAGATGGTAACGTAATACTCAATATACTAGCCAAACCTACACAAAGTTCCTAAGCCCATACTCTTAAAGTTTCCCCTGCCAATCTATTCAGAATTCATATTTCTTTATATCTTCTGAATCATATAAGAACAGTTGGAAGGTTATGTCCTTAGCATTTGGAAAGGATAAACCTCAGAGTCCCTCTGAATACATTCTGGTTTGATGATTTTTGATATACCTTTTAAAGAAATTTTAAAGTGTTCAAATAGGTTTTGCCAAGAGATAGAATATCTTGTGTTTTAGCACTAATTTTTTGTTAATGATACAAATTAGTGAAGGGACTGAGATAATTAAACATGCTTCCAATGGGACATTGCACTGATCAGTAGTGAAAGCAGAATCTACTTGTGAGTGAAGTTGGAGAAGAAACTCTGAGATTGAACCTGTGCCAGCAAGCAACATATTTAAGGGCTATGTATTGAAAGTCACTTTGATATAATACTGGTTGTTTAACTTTACTTTAAAGACTGACCCAGGGAGTCTGTTAAAATGCATGTTTCAGGGCAGTTCATAGCTTTCTAGTTAATCGTGGAAGATTGACCAGGGAATCTTTTAAATAAGTTTGTTGGGACTTTTCTTGAAGTTGGTCAATATTTTCCAAACAATATTAAATTCCTCCCAAACTAATGTGTATTAATTTCTCTCCCTGTGTTTTCTACATTTTTAAAAAAGTATTTTTTTTTTTTGAGAGGCACAGTTAGAGAAGGAAAAACAAGAGAGGTCTTCCACCTGCTGGTTTACTCTCCAAATAGCCATAATGACAGGGCTAATTTTTGAGGGTGAGGTAAAGAGTGGGAATTAAATGTGGCATTTTAAGTTAAATATGTGATATTTTCAGTTTCAAATTTAGTAAACCAATTCTATCTTATGTGCTAAGGAATGCTTCAAACAAAGGAAGAGTGTAATGTTGGGACATCAGGAAGGATAAAAAAAATTGACTTGATTTTTTGTTTGCTGTTCTTATCCATTCAAAATTTAGCCTTCTCTAACGCTTTCTTCGTGACTCAAGCCTCATTGATCTGTTTTCTGATCCATCATGTTAATAGACTGAGTCACACAGTTACAAAATATAATTACACATAATTTTGGCTTGTTTGCCAGTTGCCTCATGTGCATATGTTTGTTCTCCTGAAATCAATCATAAACAACTCAAGAATAGGTCTTGTATTGACTGTTTACAGTGCTGGGTATCAGGAAATACGGCGGGCTCTGGAGATCATCAGCTGATACATTGCTTAGGTTCAGTAAATCTTATGCATATAATCAATTGTCCATAGACTGTGAAATGAATATAATTATAATATAATGGTGAAAAGTGGAAGCTTGGAAGCTAGCATAGCATGGACTTAGTCCAATAAAAGGAATAAACTTGAGAGAGACTCAGAAAAATGTTATCAATTCTAATTTGGAGATCACTGTCAAAGTGATGAAGGAGAAAAAATGATTCCAGCCTAGCAGCAGGCCACCCCTGAAATCCATACCTTTAATAATTCTGATGTGTTCTTGAGATTGACAAGCCAGGGGAGAACACGTGGATACTGCCTGCAAAATGTGTTGGGATCTTACTGTTCTAAGGCTGTCTGCTGCACAATAGCAGTGTCTATCAGATTGTCTTCAGTAATGTGTTTAATTAAATGTATCTATGCTGTGCTCCATGGTATCCTCTTGTGTTTTCCAAATGATTGATAACTCATTTCTCATTTGAATCTGCCATTAGTAAAGAACTCTATAGCCTTTATTTCTTTGATTATAAGACTGAAGAGAGAGGAGTCCATGTTAATGGTTACTTGACAGTTTTTCCCATATATTCAATTCTGGGAGACTAATCCATCTGACTTGGCTCTGTGACTGATTGTATTTGTCCCTTGTACTTGACCTAGGCAGAAAGTTTTCTGAGATGTTTGTGAAGATGTATTCAGGTGCACCTCAATATGTCCAGTCCTTCAAAACACTAGGTTTCAAGGGCAAAGTGTAATGAATGGTGTTTTGGGACCTTTTGGTGCAGTGTCTGCGTGCTAATGTGTGATGTAGCAAGAAGAAAAACTCTCAGTGTTGGCATGTTAATATACGGTCCTCTAAGCCCTGTTGCCTTGCCTGGTAAGGGTCTTCTGATAATCCAATAAAGCAGTTTTCTCAATTTTTAGGAATGAGTGTGGTTCCTGGCATCTCTCTCTCTGTTTCCCTCCACCCTTTCCTGACAGTACTAGGGTAAGATTAGGTCTGGATATGCATCAGCACTTACAGGGTGGCAACCTTATGGGGTACACTTGGGCACTATGTCAGGATGGTTCTGCTTGACCTTGTCCTTAAGGGTGGGCTCTCCTGCAGGAGTCTCTTCGGTGTTTTACTTAAGCTCTGCTGACAGGATTTCCAATCATCAGCAGGTCATAGAAGGGAACTTGAATATATGGAGTTATGAAAGGGAGTGGGTGAAGTTATAAAGTGCTTGTCCAACACCAAATTTTCCATCTCTGAAGATCTATCTTATTCCCAATCATTTGCTTAGCTATGTAATTAATTGGATTCCAGTTGTGATTAAAGAGATTATGTGAGTAGAAAACTGGCCAATAAAGTTCTGCTTTTGTAACTCTCCAAGGTCCTTTGCCATCTAACAGGAATAGTCTAATGCTAAAATCTAATCCTGAAGGTTTCCGTGAAGGTTTTTGATACTGTTGTCAGAGAAGGTAAATCTTAGCAGGGAGATGTGGGGTTTACTGCCTCATTTCTCCTGACTGAGCCATGTAGTAGTGGAACATTGATTTTTTTTTTTTGCTCTGAAAGCTTCTGTGATTCCTTGAGTCTTGGTTCCCTCAGTGGAACCTTCCTATGACAATTCAATGGATTTGATACCAGTTGGCAAAGCATTCAGAGTGACTCAACACAGTTCAGTGCGATATAGATAATCAAGGGGAAAAAAGGCGGGAGGGGAGGGAGACTAGAATCTAATATGAGAAAGACCCTGCTCCAGGACAGCTGCAAGAAACTCGGAGAAAAGTTAGTCACAGAGAAGGTGAACCACAAACTGAGTCCTGTTTAACACAAGCAATAACTGAACAACTTTCATGAGTGAACTTTTTATTCTTTGTGTCCCATTCAGGCAAAGTAGTTTTTGCTTAGAGCCAAGATACCTGTAGAGTTAGATATGATTTAAGTAAAGATACCTATTGTTGCCACCCTGCAGCGACACTAAAATGACGAGGAATATTCTTACAGGGCCGGGGAAAACTGGCAAAAGCGGCCGCATTTAAAACCTTTCTCCGCTGCTCCTGTCCCCGTTTGTCTAAGCTTTCCTACCCGCTTCTTCGCCACCCTTCCTCCCGTTTTCCACCACCCTTCTTCCCAATTCTTCCCGTTTCTGTATTCCTCCATTGCCCATGTAAGAGCCACCAGAATGTCACGAACCAAAGAGCCCTTTATTGCCGAAAGCGAGCTGCTTAAATATAGTTCTTCCACCAATCACTTCTGCACGTGGTCCACGGGGCGCTATCTGATAGGCCAGCAATCACAGCGAGGGAGAATTAGCCTATCCTTGTGACTTCCTGCCTGTCCACTGGCGGGGACAAGTCCCGCCTCCTGGCACTCGGCCAGCCGCCATCTTGAAGCCCCTCATCCGTGTGGGGTCGGCCGCTCCCCACAACCTATGTCCTGCCCAGGCCTAATTAATTCATTTCTGTGGAGATGGAATCTGCAAATGTAAGTGATAAAATAAAGTAACTACAAAAAAAAAAAAAATCCCCCGAAGTTGAGCTTATTCTCAGAACTGTTTAACAGTCTTTCTGCTGTCAAAGCTGAATGGATAATTGGCAAGACTTGGTCTTGAGGGGCTAACAGCATAGCAGTGGAGAGCCCCATTTCAAGAATTGGAACAGAAGGATTGTTCTGCAGTGTTCAGAATGCTCAAAAATAATGTACTTATGTATCTGCCTGTTTTCTTTGCATCTGTATGAGCCACTTAAATGGTGTAATTTTCTTTTCCAAAATGTATTTCTGGCTTGATATCAAAGTATTCCAGTCTGAAAATAGACGCTATGGAATTCCTTCTCTTTTCTGAATCTAATAAATTACAAATAATCCAGTAATCTAACAGCTACTACATCTGTTCCTTGCTGCTCAGTATCATTGGATGCACTTAAACTTTTTCATAAAGATGAAGTTAGGTGGAGTGCTTAAGTTTACTCACTTTTTTCATTATCAGATTGCCCCAAGTTTCTACTGTTTTGGTTTTTATGGTCTATTTTTTCCCCTACAGAAATATCTATTTTGTCATTTTCTAATTCGTTTTGAATATTCAGATAGCAGATTATAAACTGAAACCATCTTATTTTCAGTTCAGTTTCTCAATTTTAGACTATATGGGCATTGATAATTTTTTTTTTTATTGTTGTTAAGGCATCGGCTACATTCTAAAGACACTACTTGTGGTTTCACCTTTTCTAGGGACCTGTTTTCTGTTAGATTGCTACTCTTTTATTGCTGTGTCTCTTCTATCATTTGCCTTATGATTTATCTTGACATTTAAAGATGTTTATTTGTTTAAAAATTTCTTCTTAATGTCAGAGGAGTGGGCATTTAGGTAACAGTTGAGATGTGCACATCCCGCACTCCCTGGTTGGATTCCCAGAGCTGGATGCTAACTCCAGTTCTCAGCACAGATACTTGGAGGCAGCGTATTTTGGCTCAGTCCGCAGGTTCTTGCCACTCATAAAATGTGCAGTCTGCTGCTGCTTGCTGTCTTTGGTCCATCCTGGACCCATCTGTTGTGGGCATCTAGTGAGTAAATCATTGGATGAGAACTCCCTGTCTCAGAAGCAAAAAAAAAAAAAAAAAAAAAAGATAATTGAGGGTGGCTGTATTTCTTCCTATAAGTATTACTTGCTACTTTTTATTTACCAGTTGTAATATGTGTTTTAGTTGTCATTTTTAAAATGTCAGTTTTCGGCTGAGTTCTTTGTATGACATGAATTATACCAAGTTCCAGACAAGTTTCTCTTTTTTTGGTGACATCTGACTTAATTATATGGCTTCCAGTTATTTTTCTTAATTTAAGCTGTTGCGAAGTAAGCCTTATTTATGCCATGAAATTTGCAAACATGTATGTTTATTGCTTAGTATAAATGTATGTATTTCCAAATGTGCTACTAAATTAGAACAGTAAACTTAAAATATTAATGTATTAAATTAATATTGAGATAGCAAAAATGTTAAACTTTTGTAGTAAACAGACTAAATTCTACCAAATCTGCAATATTGTTTTAAAACTACACATGTTCATGAGTATGTAAGCTATTTTTTAACTGTTGTGCTTAAACATTGATTTCAAGAATAAGGCTTATAAAAATGTTCGTAGATTAAATGTGAAGTAGCATCATTTTATTCAAGAAAGTTTTTCATTTTTCATTTCTTCAACAGATGTTGGTCATTCCATAGCATTTTACTTAACTTCATGTTGTTGTAAATTTTCTGTTTTTTCTTCCTGTTGCCTTATGGCATTTAAGGATATGTATAGTAACTGTAATAGAGACTGTCATAACCAGATATGAAGATACTATGTAGTATGCATCTCTACTTCCAAATTAAACATGAACTCCCAATGAAACAGTTAAATATATCTTGACAATACGATGCTGGACTCTTAGCTATTGTTAATGCCTACAATGAGAGGATGCACTTAAATAACAGATAGACTTATGACTGTTTATTAAGACTATACTATTGTAATAATATAGGGGAAATCAGTGAGTGTGTGTGAGGTTTTGGGAGGGAGGAAGGAAATCCCAGAGCCAATTTTAGAAAGAAGAAATAATTCTAGAAAAGCTTTATTTTTTTTTTTTTACGATGTTAACATAGTTGAGAAGGATCCCTGCCAACGTGAACCACTGATTAGGGTGGAAGGGTTAAGGAACGAGAGAAAGGGGATGAGACCATTGTTTTCAATTTTCTTTTTCTTCCTATATCTGGGGGAAGGAGGAAGAGAAGGGGAGAAGCCACACCAGCATCCTAACCATCAGTACCTGAGGATGGAGAATGGCCACCCAATGCCATGCCAGGATCCCTGATGTGGAACATGCTCCAAGGGCTCTGCTCCAGTGGTTTGAATAATTCTGAAATGCTGTTGATTTCATTGCTTGAAGGACCTTTGATGGTCCATTAGCTGACATAGTCCATGTTAAACTCTCCATTTGCCCAGACACTTTCTGTCACCACTTGGCTGGGAGAGCTATCCAATTTGTTCTGCCCTCCATCCGCTGCCAAGGAACCAGATGTTCTCTGCAGGTTCTAATGGACTGATATATCCCTTATGTTGGTCTGGGCATGCTGTCTACTGTGCCATCTTAGCAACTGAGCAGGTTGAGTTCTGACACATGTAATCCACAGTAAGACCACAGATCCTGCAATTCTCCCCATTGGTTGGTATTCTGAGTCCAGCAATTCATTTGTGGGGGTACCCAAAAAAACCTTACCTGAGGTGATCCCAGACTTAATTCTTGTGTGTGCTTGCCAGTACAGTTTGGTTGAGGCTGTCACCTGCATCAGCCTACATCTATCACACTGGTAGTTGCAATTGCTGATTCAATCCTGTCTCCAGCCCCATCTCTCACACAAACCAATGTGTGCTATGGCCAGTCCAACCCTACCCACCACACACTCACGTACACCAGCGGCAACTGCAACCCCGTTGGAGCAATCCCAATAACCTCCGTCAGACCCACACCCAACCCTGGTTTCTGTGCATGATAGTATGTGAAGCAGACTGGTTTGGTTTGTCCCACATTCCACTGGGCTTTTGTACACACCAATTGGTGTTACAGCTTAGTTCAGCCCAGCCGACACGACTATGCAGCCCACACTTAGGTGGGTGGATGCTATTGCCTGTCCAGTTAGGTTGCCTCAGACTTGGTTCTCATGCTCGTTAGTGAGAGTTGCACTCCATCAAAGGTGGCCACCTTTCACTAGTAGGCCTACTCTGAGCCCTAGATCTTGTTCATTCAAGGTGGTTCTGCAGTCTAGCTTAACAGGACTTGTTCCATTCCCAGCATTTGCTAGCTGATGCTGCAGCAAAGCCCGAGCAGCCTGTGTTTAACTCTGGTTTGTGCATGTAGCAGTGAATACAGTCACTTAACCCAACCTGGTTCTTCCCCTAAAACAGCTTACATAGAATGCAACAGATGTTGTGGACCTGCCTAACCTGATCTGCCCTTGGTCCCAGTTCTCATGTTCAACAGCAGGAGCAGTTGCCCAGCAGAGGTGTCTCATGCATGCCAGCAGGAGTTAGGTCCTTACCTGGCATAGTCAGCTTGCTCTGTCTTGGCCTTTGGATGTTGTGGCCTGGCTCACCCCATACAGTATTCTTGGTTGTGCCTATGGGTGCTGCAACCCGGACCAGCCGAGTCTGTTGCAAACCTTAGTGTGCATGAGTATCTTGGGTTTCTGTGCCCTTTTCTGACACTGACAGGTACTGTGATCTACCCCTGTCAGGTCGGCCCCTAGCCCTAGTGTGTGTGGCAGTGGGTAGTGGTTGGAGTTGGACAATGTTACTTAGTCCAGCTTAGGTCTCCTATGTGGGCAGGTGCATCAGACAGACACAATCTAAGAACAAGGTGATATTCATCTCTTTTCCTTTCTTTCCCTGTCATTCTTTCCATTTTTCCCTTTGAGATAACATGTTCTATTTATGCTACAGTGAGACTTAATTCTTCAGTGATTACAAAGTTTAACATATAAAAAGGCATTAGTTTAGTGGGAGGCAGACAATGGCAATAATTCAACATAATTATGTTATTAAACATAAAACTGACCATTTCACCCACATGCAATAAATATAATGTAATCACATTAAAATTATACTACTATAATGTTCATCATTGGTTAGAAAAATATAAAACAAGTTTTTATAAAGTTATGTTTGCAGTGAAGCCTATATAATTTTTTGGTCTGTATTTTTTTGCTCCCATATATTAGGGATAACATACAATATTTCTAAGTCTGAAGGATTATTTCACTCAAAATGATATCTTTGAGTTCCTTTTGTTGCAAGTAATAGATTTTTTTATAGCTAAATAACACTGTGCTGGAAATATAAACCACATTTTCTTTATCCATTCACCTGGTGATGGATACCTTGGTTGATAGCAAACCATGGCTGCTATAAAAATGGTGCTGCAGGTATTTGATTTGTTGTGTTCAAGTCTTTTGGGTATATCCTCAGTAGTGGGTTTGGTGGTTTGTATATAAAGCTTATTTCAAATTTTATTTTAGGTAATCTCCACACCCTTTTCTATAGTGATTGAGACACTCATTTACCTTCTCACCAACAGTGCGTAAGCGCCTACCTTTGTCCATGTGCTTGCCATCATTTGTTACTCTCTCTTTGGATTTTAGCCATTCTGATAGAAGTGAGGTGATCTCATTTTGATTTCGGTTTGTGTTTCCTTAATGTTATTCATCTATTGTTGACTATGTGTATTTGGAAAAGCTCTTTGCCCATTTGGCAACTGGATTTGTTTTTGTTTTTGTTGAGTTAATTAAGTTGCTTATATATTCAGGATATTAATGCTCTGTCAAATAGGCAGCTTTCAATTTTTTGTTGTTGTTTACTGGATGTCTCTTCTCCATTGATCATTTCTTTTGCTAGGCAAAAGCTTCTGACTTTGATATAGTCTAACTTATTTTAGTTTATTTTTGTTTCCTGGGATTTCAGATCTTATGCAAGAAATCATTTCTTAAACAATGTCTTGGCGTGCTTCTCTTATATTCTCTTCCAGGAACCTGATAGTAGTAAGTTTTTAAATTCAGTTTTTGATCGACTTTTTTTGGTATCACTGTTGTTAATCAACTTTGTTTTATCACTCACATGTTGGCTGTATATATGAGTGCTGTATATGAGTACATGCTTGCATACACACACTACAATTTACTGTGAACCATCTGAGGATAAGGTACTTATCCTTAGATCCTTACAGTTGAATGCTTAGCTATGTACTTAAGATAATTGATAGTTCCTTAAATAAAACAATGCAGTTTCTAATTTGAATAAATAAAACATTGATGAAATATTACATTTTAAGAGACTTGCATTTTTTTGAAAAGCAGAGTTACAGAAAGGTAGGTATTAGATAATTTCTATCCACTGGTTTATTCTCCAAATGCCCATGTTAGCTTGGGCTTAGCAAGGCTGAATCCATGAGCTAAAAATGAGGAATAAACTCTACCGCATTTCCTGTGCATATGAGAAACTTACACTTGAGCCATCAGTCACAGCTCCCCATGTGCATTAGCAGTGAGCTAGATGGGAAGCAAATAGCTGGGGTTTCCAGAGCATCAATTCCTATACCTGATAAAAAATTTTAAAATGCTTTTCCTATTGCATTTCTCTCAGTTGGCCGAAGTCAGTACAGCATTTTTTTCTTCTTACATACATAATCCATTCTAAAGACAAGTGCTGTGTGTGGTTGTCATCTGTAATGCAGATGCTTCTACATTCTTGGTCTTCTTGGATTCTGATATTTTTTGACAATAGCGTTTGTTTCCCTTTCCCCCTTTAAGCTAGATTTTTAAAAAGTTTTATCTGTTGATGCAAAATTAGCACTTAAAAATGTGTATATGTACATGTTTGTTTCTTTGACAGAGACACAGTAAGACCGGACAGGAGTGAGCTTGTATCTGTGTTCACTGAACAAACGCCCGTAGCAGCTGGGACCAGGCCAAGCTGAAGCCAAATGCAAGAATCTCCATTCAAGTTTCCCGTGTGAGTGGGAAGAACTCAGCTACCTGAGCCTTTATCGCTGTCTCTCAGCATTGGCATTGACAAGAATCTAGAATAAGGAGTGGAGCTGTGGATCAAGCCCAGGTACTGCAATATGACATATGTTTTCCTAAGTGGTGTGTTAACTCCCAGGCCAGATGTTTATTCTAAATTACGTATTCTGATTTGGAAAGCTACATAGATGTCAGGTTATTTGTAGAGTATTACTCTGAAACTGTGATAATTGTGATCATCTAGTTGAGGTGGAAGAATTATTTATCCCATACAATTTGATAATGTAAAGAATATTGAGGAGGAATTGAGGGGGTAATATTGAGGAGCTTATGGAACTGTATCATAAAAATTTTTAAAAAATGAATAAATATTGAAGGTACCAAATCACATAATGGACTGAGCTGTCAGGATGGCATAAGAATATATTTTACGTTGTCGGGGAGCAATACAGGCTTCCCAATCTTCAAGTCAGGGTGATTAATAATTCTGTCTCCTTCAATATTTTTTCTTTGCATTGGGAGCCTTAGTATTCTTTGAGATTTCTCTTTTTTTTAATTTATTTTACTGGAAAGTCATATTTACAGAGAGAAGGAGAAACAAAAGATCCTTCATCTGCTGTTTCACTCCCCAAGTGGCCACAATGGCCAGAGCTGAACTCTGATGTTTATTTGTTCCCTTTGAATATTTACATAGTAATGAGATGGCCGGATCATATATTAATTTGAGTTTTTGAGTCACTTCAATATTGTCTTCCTTGGTGGAACTACAAATTAGTTTGGTGACTAACAGTATGTAAGAATTTTCTGTTCTCTACAACCTCTGCAGTGTGTGTGTTTTCATTATTATTCTAGGTAGGATGCACTAACACCTCATTTGATTTGCATTTCCCTGTTAGTATTATTGAACACTTTTCATATACATGATGGCTGTTTGCATCTTCTTTTGAGGAACATTTATTGAAATAATTTTCTACTTGGTAAAATTGGTGCAGTTTTGCTATAGAATATTTTGAGTGCCTAATTTTTCAGATAATAATCCTTTGTTGAGTGAATGGTTTTCAGATATTGCTATCTTTATGGTGTCTCTTTTGTTACATTATTTGTTATACAGAAGCTTCTTGAAGATAATTCCATCTTTCTATTTTTGGTTTTATTGCCTTTGCTTTTGGGGGGTCCTACAGGAAATGATAACCGACATCAATATTTGGAGATCTCCACAATAATTAATTCTCAAGTACTTCATAGTATTTAGTTTAACAGGGTAAGTGAATGAGCTCTCCAATAAAAACTAAAAACAGTAATGAAAAGATTGAGGATTACACAAAAAAAGACATTCTATGTTCATGGATTAGAAGACTAATAGTTCAAAAATGCTTATACTACTCAATGTGACTTTTTTTTTTGCATTACAAGCAACACGCACTAATACATGTTCTAAAGAAATGGAAAAGTTCTTTAATTCATAAGTAAATGTAATAATCAACATATACACCAAGCACTCTTCAGGGAAATAATTAATTTGGATACATCTCTCAATCTGACTTTAAAATACACTACAAACCTGTAGTAATCCAAATGGGATGATACTGGTTTAAAATTCAGCACTAGTGTTATTTCATATTCTTCTGTGCTCACTCTCTCTGACTCTACTGTTGGATCCACAGGCAATATTTATGGTAAAATGCTATTGATAGTACAGAGGTCTGTTTTCTTGTTTAAGTGAATGTTTCCATTGCTTTTGTTCAATATCAATAATTCACTGATGATCTCATCTATACTATGTAATTAACAAATTGCCACGTTACAAACATTACTAATAGTATTTCTTTACAACTTGTTTCCTTAAAAATTTATACTTTTGCCATCCTTAATACATTTTTTCAAGAGATCTTATATAGACTGAATGGTTCTCCAAAATAGACCTCAGGCTGAATTCAGTTTGGAGGTCAGAAAATGATGCCTGGTTGAATTGGGGCGGCGGGGGGAGGAGGGCTCTAACTAGTATTTTCATTTTCTTTTCCTCTTGTTGCTTCAGACTCTCTAACTTGGAGGATAGGTCCACGACATTGTCAATGGTTTAGGTTCATATAAGTGACTTGTTTAATGACTGATGAGACATGTACTTTGAGCTTTATGTTGATTGTAATTCCAAACTGAGTACAAATAATTTTATTTTGTACGTTTGCCAGTACCAATATGACACAATCATTCAAATGTTCCATTCTAGTTACCACCCACCTCTAGTATCAATTAAGAAACTCAAGAATGAATATATAATGAATCCACATTCAGGAGAATATAAGCAGTGTATGGAATTCGTTTGTCTGGATACCCGTTTTCTGTATGAGGGCAAGTGTTCAACTCTTCTAAAATGGAAGCTGTTGCAATAATCTGGACTCTCAAAGTTTTATATTTCTACTTGTGGTGATAATGTGGTTTTCTTTCAGTTAAATATTTTATTCTGTGTACTTATTCTATATAAGTTATTTTGTATATAGAAAGTATTATGCTTAAACCCAACCTTATTCGGAGTCCATTTATTTGTCACAACTGTAAATCAGAAGTAATCAATTATTTGCTTAAAACCCACCAAGTTTCCAGAACATTAACCTTCCTTTTTCTAAAGGAAAGGAAAAAACAGTGTAACAAAATGCAAGTGTGTTCCTGCCTCTGCTCCTTAACAATGATTTTGCTCGATTTAAATCCAGTGTTCATTGCTGATTAGAAGTGTTAAGCAGACTGTTATAAAACCCAGATCTTTAGTCTTTTCCCTTGAAAGGTGTGCTTTTTTTAAACCTTCATTCAAGATTGCACCTGGCTTTGTTTACTCAGTTATTCTTGCTCATGTTTGCCCAGGCAGATAGCACTTCTCGAAGTGGGTGAAGATGGGTTTAACAGGGGTGGCCGAAGTCACACTCAGGGATGGTGGGGGAAACAGATGACAGAGCGCTATGAAAGCAAGGTTCACTGGCAGGTGAAAATACGATTCTGAGAGGTGTGATGACAATTTCGAAGCCATAAGGCATCTTCCTCCTCCCCAAGTGACCATGTGCACCTGTGCTGTCTCTGGGTATTTACATTTTTTTCAGGATACTGCTGTTATATAATATATAAAACAAAAAGCAATACTGTGGCTTCTGTCATATTGAATCTCCGAAGTGGCTGGTGCAAGGAAAACAATGATCATAAATGAGCTAGGAAGAGTGTTAGCTGCCTTTTTTCAATAGATTCATGAGGTTATAGTCGAAAGGTGTTAAAGAGTTCATTGTTTCCCCTATGGAGGCCTAATATTCAAACAAAATCATGTTGAACTGTACAGATCATAGAAGCTTTTGGAATTTGATTTCTTCCTCTGAACTCCAGAGGATGAAGAATTCTATTTCCTTCAGGACCTAATAGTTCTTAGGAGGTCCCTTTGTTCTCATAATCAGCCCCTGTTACACCAAAGAAGGAGCTTCTGGAAGCCTTAGTGCTGCCTTTTTCCTCGAGACCCCTATGATTAGGAAACAGGTGAGGGGGGGAAATACAGTTAAGTACCTTTCCATGTAGTAATTATTAGTGATTATTGGAATAGTCTTGATAATAGTGATAATTTTAGTATTTTTAACCTCTTTGCTGAGAGATTTATCCACACACTCACTGAATCATCCATAGAAATGTAGGACTTGGTACTGCTATTTTCCAACTGACAATGATGCCAGAACATTAATGTGACTGTAGTTAAATACCATGTACACAAATCAAGATGTTTTCAGTCTTTTTTTTTTTACACTGTACTTGATGCTCTTTCCTGGTATAGTGAATCTATGTAACATTTTTTTTAAGTGTAGCTGGCATAAATCGAGAGGAAGACATACTTTTCTTTCTTGGAAATTTGGGAATCCCTGGAATCCTCTAGAATTAGAGTTTGTTATGTAAAAATATATAAGACACAAACCTTTTAGTTATGGGGAAGAAATGGACTCTGAACAAACAATCGCCAAAATAATTATGTGGTTGCCATTATGTAAGTCTTCTGAAAGAAGAGAATGAGGTGGGATGGCTTGCACTAGGAGAACTTGGTCTTAACAGCATATCTATTTTTTTTTCTTAGTAAATCCTGTGTCTCATCATGTGGTCATGCTGGCCGTAGGAGCTGAGAAATTTGCGGAGATGCTTCTGGGGAACATTTTGTATTTTAACAAAGATAGGCATGGTGGTGAGGGGGGAGTTACCTCTCCTGTGGAAGCTGGGTCCCCTGTGAAGTTTGTTACTGCTAGAGCTATCTTAAGAACAGATAGGGAGAACATGAGAGATGGCGAGTAGCTAGGGACGTAACGAAATTACAGAACACCTGAAGCAACCCTGGAAAACTCATTGTCCAGATGGCTTGTTATGTGAGAAAATACATCCCTCATTGTTTAAGCCATTTAGATTACAGTTTTCTCTTGCTTACAGCTGAAAACTTCGCAAATGCTAAGGAGGCTTCTCTGAGGAAAGGCCCTCAAGGCTGTAGTGTGAAGGATGAGAGGTTATTTTCAAAGTATTTAAGGAGTTCCAGGCAAGGGGACTGGTAGAATGGAAATGCTTGGAGTTGCAGAGGTTTGTCATATTTATAAAACAGTGTATCATGGAGTGGGAAATGTAAGGGAATATGGATTAGGATGAAGCTGATTCAGACCCTGGAAGGATTAGAGGCTGTGAAAAGTCAATGAAACTTGATCGTAGGAGTGGGATATTTCATAGCTGAGTGATCCCATCTTAGTGTGATTAAGACTCACATTGATCTGCCTGTATGAATGTGCCTGGGTTAGATGACTGGTTCTGATTTCTGACTCCAACGTCCTATTCATGTAGATCCCAGAGGCAGTGGTGATGGCTCAAGTGACTGGGTTCCTGCCAGTCATGTGGGAGACCTCACTGAGTTACCAAATGAAGTCTCTTGACCTCAACAGATGGTAGAGTGGGGTGGGAGGCATTCTATCTGTCTAAAGTTATTAAAATGCACTGAAGTGCTTGCAATCTTTTTTTTGAGGAGGGGATATCTAATGAGCCTGTACAGCGAGAATTATGGAGCTACCAGTCTTGTTGGAAGCAGAAGGAAGATTAAACAGCAGAAAATGAAGGAGTGACGGACAAATCTCTCTTGGCAGAAGAGTGTTTTAGCCAGGGCTTGGGTGTCATGCAAAGGTTCAGGGCAGGGAGCCCATGGTAAATGGGGATGTGGGAGTCTGCAAGTCTGCATGTGGACTTCGTCGTCAATGCCAGCCTCAGCCCCATGTGACACAATCTAAGCTTTCCTTCTCTGCCATGCTCCCAAACCTTGCATTTTTCTTTTACAGAAAAACAAGGACAGATCTGGGGACACAAACATAGGGTACATGGCCCACGTTTGCTCACATGGCAAGTGAATCTTGAAACACAGCTGTCTAGAACCCTGATCTCTTGA
Source organism: Ochotona princeps (assembly GCF_030435755.1). Lineage (NCBI taxonomy): Eukaryota > Metazoa > Chordata > Mammalia > Lagomorpha > Ochotonidae > Ochotona > Ochotona princeps. The sequence goes on from NC_080850.1 coordinate 21,142,946, forward strand.
CTTCTGTGACACTTCATTCTTCCTGAGCTTGCTACTGCAGAGCAGAGAATGAAATAATTCTAAAGCAAAAGGAACAAAAAAAGGATGGAGATGGAAATCTTGGAAAAAGATGGACAATTCTGACCATCCAAGGTCTAAGCAGGTAGCAAGAATGTAAGCAGGTGAGTGGGAACTGAAGAACATGTGTTACCAAAGGAGCAGTTAGTACTCCAGGTCAGGTAGTTGGATCTGAGAATATGGTTGCTAGTGGTGGTTTTGGGAGCATGGGTGCTACATAATAAAATCTTGTCCTTTTTCAATAGAACATGAAGTTTGGATTTTCATTTACGTTTGTGTCCCTAAATTATTTGAAAATTTGTTTGTCATGCATAGAAACAAATGGAGGTGGACAAACCAAGGAGAGCTCCTATTTTCTGGTTTATTCCTCAGATTGGCCATGCTGAGCTGTGTCTAGAGTAACAGCCAAGCCAGAAAGAGGGAGGAACATAACCTAGCTCTCCTGTTTGGGTGGCAGGGATCCAGATAGTTGAGCCATCAGTGTTTCCTACTGGGGTTTGCCTTAACAGGTAGCTGGAATCAGAAGCAGGGTCCAGAAAGTAAACAAAGGCACTCTGATACAGGACATGGAAAAACCCAACTCCTTGGCTAAACATCTGCGTCTAAATTATTCTTAATTACTTTGTACAGTACAACACAAAATATCTTAAGTAATTTCCTGTGCTGGGAGAAAGTAACTTTCAAAGTTTGTGAAAATCATGTATCTTTTTAAGGGAAAGCATGTTTGTTTATAGGCTATATGTAAACCATCACAGAAATCATGGAAATCACTAAATGTGCAAGGGATCCAAAAGCCAGGTAAATAGCTGTGTAGTTTCTTGAGGCTACTGACATGAAGTGCCACAGATTTGGTGGCTTATACAATAGGAATGGCTTTGGTCACAATTACCAAGGTTACATGTCTGGACTGGAACCCCTCTAGAAGGCAGGGCCATGTTCACTGCGGAGGCTCTGAAATAGAACCTGCTCTGGGGCCCCTCCACCAGTGGAGGTTGGCAGCATCCTTTCCATTGTGGCTATGCCACTTTCATCTTCATCGTCAGTGTCTTCAGATCTCTGTTGCACTTTTCTTATATTTTAAATCTTCTGCATTTCCCCAAACTCCTTAACAGGGACCTCAAGTCTTTCTGCCCACAGCTTTGAAAAAGATGGAAACATGTGGATAAAATTCTCAAACAGAATTTACAATGTACAGGACACCTTGCTGTGTCCTAAGTTCTGTTCTGCTTCTGGCAGAGTTCTGTTTCTTAGTGTATTCAGACTTCTCTTGGAAGCAAATAATGGAAACCCAACTTAAATTGATTTAAGCAAAGAAACAGTGAGGAATTGTTGATGTAATACAAATTTAAACAAGTAGAATGGACTATAGGCATGGGCTGAATCTAAACATTCCAAGGAAGTCATCAGATTGTCCTCTGTTCTGTATGCTTACAGGCAGACCATGTCACCTGCAAGGGATATGCTGGGATGATAATACAAGCAAGCTTCACTTTATGAATAAAAACACATGTGGTTGAATTTAGAGTCTTGATGTTTTCTCTCATATACACACAGTACAGTCACATTTTTGAAGATTTTTTTTACATATAAAGCAGAATTTACAGGTTCTGTGAATTACCACATGTGTAACACACAGAACTTTATATTCTTTGGCTTTTAAAGAACAGTTTAGACCTTCATTACATGATATTTTAAGCCACAACACAAGCAACCCCTCCATATACATAAATTCCTCATTCAAAATCAACTGCTATTCCCAAATAGAAACGAAATTTTGTACTGAAGGGGTATATAATTGAACTATTCTCTAAGCACAACTGCATAGTAACTATATAGCATATATTTTGTGTTAGATGCAAGTAATACAGAGATAATTTTAAATAAGATGCACATACTGTGGTATTTCTGTGTGAGGAACTCAATGATCCTCAGTTCCTGCTGTCTAGGAAGACGCTGGAATCAGTCCCTCTTGGACACAGGACAGCCTTACGCAAAAGGGTAATGTTGATGTTAGGTATTCCGTGGTTATGGGTGTAAATCAATATTTTCACATTCAAGTCTGTAGACTGAAGGCAGTATATATTTTTAAGTATATTTTACTGCCTTATCAGACTGGCAACATACTTCCTTCTGCCTCATGTTGTGAATGACAGCTGTGTGTAAATGGGAACTTTGTCACGTCTGGACTTTCCCTGTGCTTGTAGTATAATCTTCAGTATGAGTTATCTTTGAATTGATCTCATAACACTCCTTGTTTGGTCCTCAAATTTTAGTTACACTTGGATGAAATAATCAAAAAGCTGCTTAACCTGGCATAGTAGAAATGTGATAGTTTGCAATATGCTGAGAGCAAACAATGGGTTAGCTTATCCTTGTCAATCTCTGTGTATCATAGAACTTCAAATGTTTTCCTTCGTTACCTAGCTGCTGTAGGTATCTTAAAACATTTAAATTAAGGACAAGGAGATGAGACAATGTCAATACAAATAGCAAATATCAGAAAAAACCCATTTTGTTAATTTATTGTTATATCTAGAATCAGAGCGGCCATTAGTGGAGTGAATCTGTGCATTGAAGACCTCTGGTTTTCTGTTTGCTCTGTAACTCTGTCTTTCAAGTAATTTTTAAAAAAAGGATTCAGGCTCACCACTTGCTCCTTCATTTTTCTTTATAAGGAAAGACAACTCACTAAAACAATCGTTGTTGATGAACTGAGCAAATTGGGTTGTCATGTGAAGCCAGCAATACTCCTCAAACATTGCTTGTAATAGTTTCACCTTGCATTATAACCGCTCTTTGAGTTATGGGCTCAGTTGGCTACTATTAAACCCTATATTCTGAAGACCTTATATTAAAACAGAGAAAGAGTGGAGTGAAGTTGAACAAAGGTGTTACATATTGTCTCTCATCTTCTTTATGTAGTTTGGATATAGACAATGGAGTCATACCCCTGATCTGAAATAGCTTGAATGACCCATTTTCCATTCATTGTCTTTCTTGGTTTTCTTTGGGAATTGTTTTTGTATACATTGCTGACCCTTTATGACCTGGTTTCTATTATATGTGTCATATACACAGTTTGGATTACTTAATATAGAATGCCTAATTTAAATATGCCATTAACCCAACCAGTAAGTGTGTCCTAACAATGTCCCCTCAAACCTAACATCTTAATTAGGGTTTCCTTGTAAATCACGCTTTGTACAAAATAACCCAGAAAGATGAAACCAGCAATCCCTTTATTCTGAATGTTACAGAATTTGGAAGGGGACGACGATTATGGGAAAGTGAAGGTGGGAGTAAATAAGAAATGGTGTCGTGGGTTATGCTTTAGGTTGTTATGGCTATTCTTCAAGGTTTTCTCTGTTCACTTGTGCCAATAAATCTCCAGGGACACAGTTTTGGCATTTACTTTGCATTTATCACATTGAGGTGGTATAGCCTTAGAAAAGAGCATCTTGGTACAGGTCACTGTTGCAGATTCATGTAACGTTTGACTATTTAAAGGGCATGTCTGTGTGCACAATCCTGTTAGAACCTGGGTACATGTCTTTGGGGTTTGATCCTTGTCTTTGGCACCATTCCAGTGCAAATATGAAAATACCAAGTACTTGTTCACACAGCAGTGAAGGCACTAAAGTCAAGATGCTAGTGATTAAGGAAGGGGTGAAAAGTCATCCCATTCTTACCCACAGAGGACATTTACAGGTTAATTTTGCTGTGTTGTTTCTCTTCCCTAGTATTTGATGTAACTAGCGTAGGGGAACAAACGAATGCTTCAGTGGGAAATTGTGCATTGTTCATAGCACATCCTTTCACTTGATGCCTTATGTTCTGATTCTTTAGGAGTTATTTTAAAAAGTATATAAATGTTCGTCATCAAATAGGCATTCAGTATCTGTCCTGTCTGGAAGGACTTAGTTGACTTCCACTGATGGCCCTCCGCCTATGAAGAAGCAAATTAGGGGGCTTTGCCTCCGTTAGTAAGTGATTTCAAGACTGCTTTACTTCATATGAACTCATATTTCTGCGACTCTTTCTTTACTCAGGTTGTAATGTCTGCTGGCTCATAATGAGTTAATATCCTCGGCACACATTCATTATAATATTTATATAACAACTATTTTTACCTCTTTTTTTGAAAACTATGCATTTTAAAAGGTTAGATGATAATGCTTTACAATTTTTTTATTCCCGAGATGGAGAGCGAGCGAGTATTCCCATGCACTGATTTACTTCACTAAAGGCTAGGCATCAGGAAGTCCCCCATGATGGCAGAAGAAACCAGGTGCTTGATTCAGCACTGCTGCGGCCCTGGGTTTCCATGAGCAGGAAGCTGAAGTCCAGAACTAAGTATCATACCCAGACACTTCAATGTGGAATTTGGGTTGCTTGACTGGTTTTTAGAACTGATATGCTGAATACCCATGGAAAATTACCTTTTAACAAACTTAGGAAATTTTACATTTTTACAAAGATTTGTTTATCTTTATTGGAAAGTTAGATGCACAGAGGAGGAGAGAAAGAAAGGAAGATCTTCTCTGTTGGTTCACTCCCCAAGTGGCCTTAATGGCTTGATCTTACTGGTCAAAAGCCAGGAGCCTCTTCTTGGTTTCCCACATGAATGCAGGGCCCCAAGGCTTTGGGCCTTCCTCCACTGCTTTCCAAGGCCACCAGCAGGAAGCTGGATGGGAAGCAGGCTGGCCAGAATATGAACCAGTGCCCATATGGAATCTTGGCGTGTGCAAGGAGAGGACTTTAGCCACTAAGCTACTGTGTTGGGCCCTGCAATTTTTATCTTGAGCAGTTGTTGAAATATTTGCTGTACAGTTAATTAAAAGTGGGGTTATTATAAAATATAGATAGCTGTCATCTGGATAGATAATTTTAGACACTAATTTTCATGGCTTCATCCTCCCTACTAAGTCCAGATGTGACCACATATTACATTTCATCAAAAATAATCTTTTTTGCTTTATCTTCTTGTTTCTTTGTTGTGACAGTAACTAGAAATAGGCAAATGAGGGTTTGTGACCCATTGCTTTGACAATTCCAAAGACCTCAAATCTTACAATATTCTTTGGGACAACTAGGCTTCATGAGTTGATAATGGTTACCTGGTAACACTTGATTTTTTTTTTCCTGCATGGATAAAAACAACAAATACTAAATAATAAATGTATCATCTCAGATATTTTACAATGGGGAGCTTTAGGTAGATTTCAAAATAGGCAGTTTAAAACTGACATTTCTCTGATTAAGTCATTTTCTCGGATCATCAGTCATTTTCTAAGAATGTGACAGTCGGTTAAACCTATGAAAATCAGAAATGCAGTTTTAGCTTTTCTGCTTCTGCCAAGTTCTATGCAACTGAAGAATCACATACCTGGCAGGAACAAGATCTTTATCTTGATGAGATATGTGCATATTAGAGTTGATTATCATGTGAAATTACTGATGATATGGGATTGAAATGAAGATTAGCTGAAAAAATGATTTCACTTTAATTAAAAAGACACAGCCTCAGGGTTGGAAGATTAGTGGATGTATACCTTATACCTTATTTGTTATACATACAAATTATAAGAACCTGGGAGACATTTTGTGTAAAGGTAGACAGTGAAAATGCAATGTTTATAATATCTGGGGGCCTGATTCCTTTTAGAAGAGAGAGCTGCTGTCACTACCTAAATTTATCCTCAAAGTTTCAAGGCCAGCCTAAGCTTTCTCACATATGAAACACATCCTGTGTTCTTAGATGTTCTTGTCTCAATAGCAATAATGAGCATTTTAAAATAAGTTTGGTTTATTTTTATTAGAAAGGCAGATTTATAGAGGAGAGAGCGAAAGATCTTCCATCCACTGGTTCACTCCCCAGCTGGCCGCAACAGCTGGAGCTGAGCCAGTTTGAAGTCAGGAGCCTGGAGCTTCCTCTAGGTCTCCCATGTAGGTGCAGAATCCTCGGGCCATAAGCAAAGAACAGGATTGGAAGCAGAGCAGCTGGAATATCAACTGGCACCCATGTGGGTCCCAGCACTTGAAGATGGAGGATTAGCCTGTTGAGTCATGGCACTGGCCATAATGAACATTATGTACATAATGAATATTTAAAAATAATGGGAGCATTCTTATTTGGAAATGTGTGAACTTTTGCAAACATTTTTAAATACTTGGGGTTCCATATTTTTAAAAGAGACTGTGATCCATTGGGTCAGATCATAGTTACAACAAAATGTATGAAGAAAGATCATTATGCTAAGTGAAATAAGTTAGACAACATCTTTTCTCAAGAAGTTATACATATACATTTAAATAGAATATATAATGATTATGTTACTGCCATATTAGCGTATTGATAGTCTTCATTGAGTTGTAGCATCTACATGACAATAAATCCTACTTTCCTCACTCTAGTTGTCTGAAATTCTTATGATGAATCTGTTTTTAACAAAGTCTATATGTGTATGTGTGTACCATCTGTATAAACTGAATATTGCAAAATGTTAAAAGTTGTAAAATCTTAAAATGTGTTGAAGTAGAAATAGAGAAAGGGGGAAGCAGACATCTCCCATCCACTGGTTTACTCACCAAATGACTTTTAGGCCAGCACTGTCAAGGCCCAATTTGGGAGCTTCCTGTGGGACTCTAATGTTTGTAGCAGGGCTTCAGGTATCAGGCCATATTTTTGTTGCTTTCCTAGCCCTCCAAGAGGAAGATGAATTGAAAGTATAGCAACCAGGATTTGATACTGTGACACCAGAGTCACAGGCGGCAGCTTAACCGGCTATGCCACAATGCAGACACCAAATTAAAAAATAAACTGAAGAAAAATATCATGAATAGAAACTTAAAACTGTTACTTAAGAAATTCTGTGGCTTTACCAGCTCTCAGCTTGTCAAATCTTCCTCAGTGTTTGCCATTGACAATGTTCTGTTGTCTGTATAAAGGGTTGATTATGCATCTGGGTTCTTGGGTGGACTTGAATGCATAGATGTTTTTACTCAGCATGAGACATCTGAACAAAGCCTTAATTTACTCCCCTAACAAGTAGGGATGTTAATTGGCCTGGCCTGATGCTCAATGGCTAAATCCTTACTTTACAAGTGCTGCAATGCCGTATGGGCATCAGTTCATGTTCCGGCTGCTCCACTTCGCATTCATCTCCCTGCTTATGGCCTAGGAAAGCAGCAATGAATGGCTCAAGCCTTAAAACCCTGCATGTGCATGAGAGCTCCTGTAAGAAACTCCTGGCTCCTGACTTTGGATAGGCTCAGCAACAACTCTTGTGGCTGTTTGGGGAGTGAGCCATTGGATGAAAAATGATCCACCTTTCCAATAAAAAATAAATAAAACTTTTTAAAAGGGATGTCAGTGACTGAAGAACAGTGCTAGAAAACTAGGCCGATTGTTCTGCATTACTTATCATTATTGGGCATCTGACATAATATGTATTAATAGGGACTGAGGATTTATTGATGACTATTCAGAGTTAGAACTTGTCCTCATGAAATTTTAGATTAGAGGACAATTCAGAAATGAACCAAATAGCTTACAAATAAGTCACTAAACATTGCCCAAGGTTAACATTACCATACATACAATAATTGAAAGCTTAACGGTTTGAATCCTTTCCACAAATATTTTTTGCCTCTTATTTTCCAAGAAGTAAACCTGATTTTACTGAGTGAGTCTGAAGTTCGTCCTCCCCATTATGAAACATCAGTGATGGTTCTTGGTGAAGATAAAGGGACAGTCAGTAGGAAGGGGAAGGCAGATTAGCAGGCAGGAGTTAGAGAGGACCTACTGCTGAGAAGAGAAAGTAACTATGAAGATTTGAAAACCTCAGTGCTGTTTTTTTAAGTTGAGAAATAGGGAATCGAGGTTTCTTAATGCTGTCTTGATGTGTGGTGGTAAAATCAACGAGTGTGCCTTTTTCATGAGGTATTGCCAATGAAGAGGAACATTTCTAGTAAAAGGAATTACCATAGCTTTAAGGCTGTGCTTAGAAATTCAGGCAAATAGATACAATTTTACTGTTTGCTGACAATTTGAGTTCCAGTGATAGAATGAGCTTCCATGCAGAAAAGAAACCTGCATGATAAAGCTGATTTCCTCTATGTTTCTTACACCCATTATGCTGTCCAATCAGCCAGGTTGCACAGTGAAATAGTTTCCTAAACTGGGGACAGTGGCATTCATTCTTTTACAATGGCAGCATAACGTTAAGTGCTCGTATGAAGTTATAAACCTGGAATAATTTTCCTTCTTTAATGATGCCATATAAATCAGTCTTAATGCCCATTAAAATGAATGAGTATGCGTTAATGACACAAATGTATTTTGTTTTGTTTTGTTTTGCTGATCGGTGACCAGGAATGGGAATAGAGCTTTTTTCTGTCCGCTGGAATGTGTCCTTGGAGACTCAATTGCTCAGTGTCATGGGCTCGCTAATCATACACGGCTCAAACAGAAATCAGCATTGGATTCTGGTTAATATGTTTTATTATATTTAAATCCATCATCACAGAAGACTCAACTACAGATTGAACATTTAGAACATGTAAGGTGTAAATCTTCATGTTGTGGATAAAAATATTGCTAATCTCCTTTTTACTGTACACTCAAATTTAGTGGGAAGGCTGTCAAGAAACCACAATACTCACTACATTATTTAAAATGTAACATAAATTACAGGATGCCACTTTGGTGCAGTTGGTTAACTTGCCTCCTGGTATGCTCTCATCCTATATCTGAGAGCTGATTTGAGTCCTGGCTCTTCTGCTTCGTGTCTAGTTCCCTGCTACTGTGGTCAGGGAGCAGTGGACGATGGCCTGATTTCATACAACCCATATAGAAGACCCAGATTGAGTTTCTAGATCCTTCCTATGTTACAGCCTAATCCTGGATATTGAAGCTATTTGGGGAAGGTCTGCTCTTTGTCGCTTGTCTACATCTTCATCTCTGTTTCCATTTGTCTGTCTTTGAAATAGACAGGTAGATATGACCATGCCAAATGGAGTGTTAGATGCTGTTTAGATGACTGTTTGATGTTGTAGTAAAGCCACTATGAATTATAGACAAGTCTTAAAGTGATGTCAGTTCTACGTCCTGATTCACACTGTGATGGTCTTAGTTTTTGCCTTTTAAATTTACCATTTTGTATGACTGCTCAAAGAACAGCTGTACAACTGCAATTGCAATGGTTTGGTTAAACAGAAAAAGAGAAAAGAAGGAAAAAAAGCAACGTGTGGCCAACCTAGCACTTCTATAGATTCACCAAAGACCTGTTAGTTTGTTCAATCTTTTTTTTTTTTTTAAAGATTTATTCATTTTATTACAGCCAGATATACACAGAGGAGGAGAGACAGAGAGGAAGATCTTCCATCCGATGATTCACTCCCCAAGTGAGCCACAACGGGCCGATGCTGCGCCGATCCGATGCCGAGAACCAGGAACCTCTTCTGGGTCTCCCACGCGGGTGCAGTGTCCCAATGCATTGGGCCGTCCTCGACTGCTTTCCCAGGCCACAAGCAGGGAGCTGGATGGGAAATGGAGCTGCCGGGATCAGAACCGGCGCCCATATGGGATCCCGGGGCTTTCAAGGCGAGGACTTTAGCTGCTGGGCCACGGCGCCGGACCCTAGTTTGTTCAATCTTTGGATCTTGCTCTAATCCTCACATTTATAAGATTGAGAGGTGACACTCAAGACAACACACTGTCTCCTAGATGGGGCAGGAGGGAGGGGAGAGAGGAACTAGCTTCCTATGATAGCTGTCTTTGTTCTTTCCTTCTATTGTGTGAATGTTTTAGCCTCTGACTGCCAAATAAATAGCTGCTTCTAGTTGCATAGAGCACTGGTTATGCCACTTTTTTTTTTTAACCTGAGTATACTTGTAGCCAAAAGAAAATGAGGTTTCTATTCCTAAGTAAGACGCTGGGATGAGAAGGCAGCAAGCAGTTTCTGCCACACAATCTTGTAGTGAATTGATTGGAGGGCCAGAGAATATAAAACCAAGAAAGTGGCTATCACAAAGATCTAGGACACCAGACTGTATTGACACATAGTGGTGATATGGCAAAAAGTTAATGAACAGGATAAAACTGAAAATCATTTTTGAAGCCAGAGATGATACACTTGCTAAAATTCCCCCTCTCTTGTTGATTTTTAATGCATTGCTTTCTTATTTAGTAACGTTACAAAGTGACTGGACAAGGCAAGAAGAAATACACTATTTGATTTATCAATAGGAATTCTTCACAGAGGAACACCGCAGACAGGGAAGTTACCAGAGGATTGCGCCACTGCCTCTGTGAAACAGCCCTCTGGAGAGTGAAGAACTTCTTTTAATCCTTTTTTCAAAGCCTGAGATTCATACCATGTTGGATTTTATGAATTGGACAGCTTTCCAGTGTAAATAAACTGTATAATTGCTTTGATAACACAGTGGCTAGAGTTAAAAAGCAAAAAAGAAAAGCCAGAGCTGTGCAAATCATGGAAGGGAGTGGCATTGGAGCCACTTTCAATCTATTTGACTAAAACATATTATAGAATTTCCTTATGTCAAATGCAGCCCAGCAGATACTAAGCAATATTGTCAGGAGGCAGAAAAAAAGTCAGGTTAAGCCAGCTCATAAGCCTAAGTAGATTGACAGGCCACAATGTTGAATTTCCAATATTTAGAAGCAATGAAGAATGTTCTTGAAGATCATGGCAACTCTGAGGGGCGTTACAATGCAGTTATATGAAATACTAGCCAGGAAGCTAACACTCATGCATTACAGCATCATTTATTTTCAACACAGCATTTGTCCATTTCCACTTGAGGACCTAAGGGGCCAAAATAGTGCCTTCTTTAAGAATGAAAATTAGCAATGCCCTAGAAATTCCTCAGCAGTAAAAAGACACTGAATGAGCATTCAAAAGACTTGAGTTTGAGCCCCAATATTGCTATTTCCAAGATTTATGACTTGGAAAAGTCTCACTGACCCTTAGTTTTCTCCTGTGAAATTACAGCTAAGTCTGTCATATTGCTCCTTAAAATAAGCTTACCATGGAAGTTTCAACCATTGGTGTCATTTGGGTTATTATTGCTAATGACAAGCAACTTAAGACTGAGTAGGAACAGTCCTTTGATAAGACCAGTTTCCCTGCATCCCTTGTTACTTAGTAAATTTTACTGTGTCTTGGTTGATTTAGTTAGATTCGAAGTAATGAGCTAGCATCCTGAAGTGCATATAATCAACAAACATAGCCGTACACACATATGTGTACAGATAGTTATGCTACTTCAAAAGTTTCATGGAGGGCCCAGCACAGTAGTCTTGGGGCTAAAATCCTCACCTTGCATGTGCTGGGATCCCATATGGGCACCAGTTCTAATCCTGGCAGCCTTGCTTCTCATCCAGCTTCCTGCTGGTGGCCTTGAAAAGCAGTTGAGGAAGGTCCAAAGCCTTGGGACATGCACCTGCGTGGGAGACCTGGAAGAGGCTCCTGGTTCCTGGCTTCGGGTCAGCTAAGCTCCAACCATGTGGCTGCTTGGGGAATGAATCATTGGATGGAAGATGTTCCTCTCTGTATATCTGACTTACCAATAAAAATAAACCGTAAAAGTAAAAGTTCATGGAAAAGTGGAATTCAGATACATTGGTTGATTTTAAAGATTTGTTTACTTAAACAAGTTAAACCATAAAAAGAGAAACAAGGAGATATCTCCCTTCTGTTAGTTTATTCCACAAATAGCCAAAGTGGCTGCTGCTGGGCCAGACGGATGACAGAAACCGATTTACATTGTGCTTTCTCACATGAGCGGAAGGTACCCAACTGCTTGGGCCATGTTCTGCTTCTTTCCCAGCTGCATTTGCAGGGAACTGGAACAGAAGATGAGCTGGTTGAACTTGAACTGATGTTCACATGAATGTAGGCATTGTAGGTGCCAGCTTAACTCATTGTATCACAATACTAAACCCAGTAGTTATTTTTGTGCAAAAAGTCTTTGAAAGTGTATATGGGCATATATACAAATGTATGTGTATATGCTTGTAAACAATGAACACATCTAAATAAATCATGCATAGAAATATGCATATATGGAATAATTTAGCCATGCTCAACATATAAATATACACAAACACAAATGAAAGATCTTTGAAAAGTTAATGGAAGAATTGAATTTTTTTTAAATGATCAGTTTTTGAGGAAGGACTGATGTAGCCTAGGTGGTTAAGCTGTTACTTACTGTGCTGGCATTCCATGTGGATGAGTTCAAGTTCCGTTTATTCAAGACCTGGCTGCCCCGCTTCTCATTCAGCTCTCAGCTAATGAGCCTTGTAAAGCAGTGAAAGATGGCCCAAGAGTTTGTTCCTAACCCACTTGGGTAGACTTGAATGAAGTTACAGGCTGTTGGCTATAGACAGGCCGTTCTTTGCTGTTATGACCTTTAGTGTAGGAAACCCCAGGATGGAAGATTCCTCTCCCCCTGTTTCTCTCTCTGAGCTCTACCTTTCAAATAAACATTTTAACCATTTGAAAATCTATGCATAGGATTGGCGCTATGGTATAGCAGGCTATCTCTGTGGTACCAGCAACTGCTATGCTGCTCCATTTCCTATGCAGCTTGCTGGCTTATGGCCTGGGAAAGGAGCAGAGGGTGGCTCAAGTTGTTGGGCATCTGTAGCTACCTGGAAGACTTAGAAGAACTTCACTTCAGGTTGGCTTTATTTTGGCTGTTGCAGCCATCTGGAGAGTGAACTAGGGGGTAGAAGATCTCATTCTCTCTGAACCCTGCTTTTCAAATGAAAAAAAAAATTTTAAATTCATGCATAAGAGGCCTTTTAACAGTTAAAGGAAAATGTATATCTTGAAAAAAAACTGTGGATTCAGATTTTTAAAAAATTTTTTCAAATAGTTACGTGAAAGGCAGAATGACAGAAGAGATGATACCTCTTCCCTCCTTCGATGAACACCCCGGGGGACTAGCATAAATACAGATGCCGTGATCCCCCTCCTTACTCCTCATGGGGGTGGCAGGGCCCTGGGCACTTGAGTCTGCATTTACCACCTTCCCAGATGCATTAACAGGAATCTGGATTAGAAGGGAAGCAGCTGAGCCTTGGGTTGGTATCTGTTCTACTAGCTGGCTAGCAGCAACGTAACTGGATGCAATGTAAGATTGTTTCCTGGATCTTGAATTTTGTTGCAGCAGAATAATCTTCAGTCATTTTCACAAACATGCTTTTAAGTTTCCTCATGTCTATTAATATGCATGTATATACTTATTTAACCTATATTGTATTGCCGTGTGACAATTCTAAAGCATTGAGTCAGTTGACAACTAATTTCTTATGATACATAGACTCCTGGTTTCATTGGAAAATAGCATCTTCCAGAATGTCAAAAAACAAGAGTGGCTTAGTTTTTAGAAGGGACATTAACTTTCCAGTTCACATAGTTCCTCTGAGTGTGTGTTTAACTTTGGGTAACCTCTGATAGATTTCATGTTTCTCCTTTGGTGGTTGTATGATTTGCATTAGGCAAAATGTAACTTTTTATAATGATACTGATACCTGTTCCTTCCTAAGATATGTATAATCATCACAACACAGGCTTTATAAAATTGTATGTTTGAATGGCAAAACTATTTGGCTCTAAAATTATTTTTGCAATTATGAAAGAAAATTCACAGTGGAAGAAGAATGACTAATTCCTGCAGAAGCATCATCTCAGATGCAGTTCTGTACAGCATCATGGAAGGAAGTGTGTTTGGTAAATTTTCTTGAAATAGGCTTAGATTTACCCTAAGGGCAGGCGTGCTCTCCTACAGTCCTCGCCTTATTTGGAATGAAATGTGGAAATCTTTTGAAGCCCACACATTTATGGTGTTTTTGCATCAGTAATCTTGACCAGCTGAGCTCTGCTTTTAAGCTTTGATTCAAAGTTGAACCAACAGCAATCATCTCTTCTAATACAGGGAATTAATATTTATGTAGATGAGAATTTTATATCATAAAAATCCATATTTTGGGAACTAAGCGTATAAATGGCCTCGAACACAATCTGCTTACAACTACAAGTGAATTTATTCCAAAACTAAGCTGTTAGATATTAGCGTTATATAAAGATGTGGTTTCAGTAGTAGGGGATTTTAATACTCAGTGGATATTTGTCAATGTCTAGAGTTACATTTGTTTGACAACACTGGTGGCGGCCAACTCTATGAGTACTTAGTTGATAGAGGTCAAGGATGCTATTCAACATCCCACAGTGCACAGTACCAAAGAATTCTGCTTTGTAAAATGGCAGAAGTGCTGAAGTTGAAAAGGCTTGATTTTAAGAATATACACTTTACAGAGGTTTTTTTTTTTTTTCCTTTAATGAGGTTGGAGCAGAGCGTTCAATGTGCGTTTGCATTTCTGCTTAAGGGTAAAATATAACAATGCACCGCATTAGCTTACCTTCCTTCTAACTTCTTTAATGGCATTTTGATCTTTGTGATTTTTGTATCAGTTCAACCATGCTAGAACCGTTTTCCAGGATAGTTAAGGATTATCACATGCCACGAGACAGTTCGCACAGGCATTATGGAATGAGACATGGTGTTCTAACCATCTTGCATTTTGGACCCAGTGTGGTGCCACAGGGCAATCAGAACCAACATGATCATGCAGGTGGCAGCAGGCCTGTGGGTCACCTGCATGGCATAGGGGAGCTGCAGATCCTGCAGAAAGAGTTCCTTCTGAAGGCTCCTGGCATTTCACCAACGGCTTGGCCACGTTCAAGTTTTTCCACGATATAAAGTAGATGTATTTCCTGTTTCTTCTGAGTGTACATGTAGGCAGGGTTGTGTGTTATAGTAAATTTTTGAGGAGCAGTCAATTCAAACTATTTTCCAACATGACTGCGCAGTTTTCTATTTCTACCAGTGTGGGATCTCACCCCACAGATTCCTCTAGTACCCCATTGTTTGAGAGGGTGAGCCTGCTGTCCCCCACCCAGCCTCCCAGCCTCCCAGCCCACAAGAGACAAACAGACGCGGCAGGGGTTCCATTTAAGCAGTTATGGTTTATATGGGAAACGCACACTCTTTAATGGAACAGTAAACAGGCTCAGGCCAGAATTCAAGGAGAAGAGAGTTAGGAGCCAGTTGTCATCAGCATGACTGTGAAAGCCGCCTCCCATAGGCCAGGGGCAGGTGAGCAACATGGTCCCTGTCTAATCAGTCTTTCTTTAAAGCAACTTGATCCCCGCCCTGGTTTACACCCAGGGTTCTGCCATTGGCTGTCATCTTGCTTGTCATGTGTAACCCAGTGACCTTGACTGTTAGTCTCCATCTTGTTGACTTAGAGACCTATTCACCCTTTGGGCCCCACATACCAGTAATATGACCTTTGCCATTCTCCACATCCTCATCCACATTAGGGACACTCTCTCTTTGTGATGACAGATTATCTGTTGTTGTTGTTGTTGTTTAATATTGAAAAGGCAGAATTTACAGAGAAGCAGAAACATAGATTTTCTCTCCACTAGTTCACTCCTCAAGTATCTGCAATGACTAGAGCTGAGCTGATCTGGAGCCAGGAGCCAGGAGCTTCTTCTGGATCTCCCACATGGATGCAGGGTTCTAAACCTTTGGGCCATTCTCTACTGCTTTCCCAGGCCACAAGCAGGGAGCTGGAAGGGAATTGGAGCAGCTGAGATATGAACTGATGCCCATATGGGATCCTGCTGGATACAAGGCAAGGATTTTTGCCACAAGGTTACTGTATTGGGCCCTTCTGGTGTGCAGTTATAGTTTTGATCAGCCTTTCCTTGGTGGCTAATGAAGCAAACCATTTTATTAAGCACTTGTTCTCTTCCTTGGATATAGGTCTGCTTAGATGTTGTGCTATATTTAAGTTGCACTATTTGTCTTTACAGTCGAGTTGTAATTGCTCTAGAAATGTTTTACAGTATGTATCACTTGTAAAATTTTTCTTCCATTCAGTAAACTGTCTTTCTACCTCATCAGTAATGTCTGTTAAAATAAGAAACTTTTTAATTTTGAAGTTCCAAATTTATTTTGTTTGTACTCTTGTACTTTGATGTCATGAGGATTAACTCGTTTCCTCCTAGGAACTTTACAGTTTTAGCTTTTGTGTTTAGTGACACATTTTTAGTTTTTTTTTTTTTTTTTTGGCTGGATATGGTATGTGTTAGAAATCCAGCTATATCCTGTAAAATGTTAAAGTTTATTTCTGGGCTTCCAATTCTATTCCATTGACCTAAATGTCTATTTTATGTGAGTACTTCATTATCGTGATTATTAAAACTTTGGGTAAATATTGAAACTATATTTCTGCTTTTTAAAATTTTGCTCTTTATATCACTTGAACTTCTGCAAAAATCAGTAAATTATCTTACTGTGTTAAGCTTTGGAATGATTTATTGTGCAACAGTAGACAACTACAATGCACTAATTGAGGGCAGTTTAGGAGCGATTTTTTATGGAAATGAAACATCTGGCTGAAGAAATAAATGTGGTCTATAATATATGACAGTAAAATTCCTAGAAATTATGAAAGTCTTAAAATTACCTCTGCCTCTGTCTCTTTAAAAACTTCTGTTGGGCCCGTCGCCGTGGCCTAGCAGCTAAAGTCCTCGCCTTGAACCCGACGGGATCCCATATGGGCACCAGTTCTAATCCCAGCAGCTCCACTTCCCATCCAGCTCCCTGTTTGTGGCCTGGGAAAGCAGTCGAGGACAGCCCAATGCATTGGGACACTGCACCCACGTGGGAGACCTGGAAGAGGTTCCTGGTTCCTGGCTTTGGATCGGCGCAGCACCGGCCCGTTGTGGCTCACTTGGGGAGTGAATCATCGGATGGAAGATCTTCCTCTCTGTCTCTCCTCCTCTCTCTGTATATCTGACTTTGTAATAATAATAAATCTTTAAAAAAAAAACTTCTGTAAGAACCGATACAATTAGTCCATGCGTAGCCCAGGTGTGCATGAGTTATGGACTTTGGCTCATTGTCCATTTAAATAATGGATTAAAGAATCTGATCCAGCAGTGCTGGTGAGCACACAGGCAATACGTTGAAGTTTTTCAGGTCACTAAGTACTCAGAAAGTGGTTGCTCTCATGTCAAAGACTTACCTGTTTTCAGAAATGTTCTAATGTGAAAGTTTACTTTGTCTACTGGATGTGGAATATTCATGTTAAAATCTAAGAGTCTAGAGTTAGAACTGGAAGTTGATCAACTCTGTTTACATCTGATCAGATGTGTCATTTAGACCAAGTGTATTGCCTCTCTAAACCCCAGCTTCTGTCTCTGGGCAAGGCGGATATGAATAGTACCAACCTCAAAGATGGTTTTATGAAGGTTGAGCCTGTAAAGTACATAGCAGGTGTCTGACATATGAATAGCAGTGGCTGTTCTGTTATTATTTTTTAGCAGTAGCTACTCTTAAATACTAATCTGCAAACCCCAACTGAGATAGTCTGCCTTGATGAAAAACCAATCTCGTCTCATAGAAAAAGTTGAATTTGAAATGATTTGCATAACTCAACAAGAACTTTAAATAGGCACTGTATTAGGATAGGGGTGCTGTGTGACATTGTATTTCAGGAACACTAATCTCTTGTATAGATTCTGTCTTCATCTATATTGTGACTGTGTCACTTCTTTTGGAACGCCGTACAATGAGGGAGTAGGGGGACAGCCATATCATAATGACTTTTCTTCTCTTTAGAAATTTATTCATTTATTTGTAAGGCAGAGTTACAGGGAGAGACAGACACAGAGAGATGTCTTCTACATGCTAATATACTCCCCAGGCAGCTACAGCAGAAATTTATCCACATCTGTGCTGGTGACGGAGGCCCAAGTACTTGAGCCATTCTCTAGTGCCTTTCTCAGGGGCATTAGCAGGGAGCTGGACCAGAGGTGGCACAGCTAGACTTGAACTGGCCTTTGTAGACATGCTGATAGGGCAGGGTAGTGGCTTAACCCTCTGAGTCACAATGCCTGCTGGCCTTGAGGGGTCTTTCTACTATGGAGGTGAACTGTGAAGGCTGTTTGTTAGGTAGTGTGGGAGAGGTAAAAGAATGAAAATGCTTTAGGAGTGGCTGTTACCTATTGAAGACCGATCAAAACTATAGATATTGTGTGTTGGGAATTCTAAGGAATATCAATTTGGTTTTTCCACACCTATTTAGTTTTACAAACCAAGGTTTATTATAATGCTTTTGAATTGCTTGCCACATACCTCACAGGAAATATGTAACAAGTGTCATTTTAATGTGAAATGACAGCTTAAGTAAATGACATGTTGATCATGTGCTTTTCCCGTGCTAAGGATGAATGATTGATTGAGGAACATGTTTCTTCCAAGGAAAAGGACTCAAGGAACTGTACCCCTAAAATCTCTGCCTTCTACCATTTTTTATTGTTGTTGTTGTTGTGAAGATTTATTCTTACTTGAAAGGCAGATTTATAGTGAGAAGGAGAGAT
Source organism: Ochotona princeps (assembly GCF_030435755.1). NCBI lineage: Eukaryota > Metazoa > Chordata > Mammalia > Lagomorpha > Ochotonidae > Ochotona > Ochotona princeps. The sequence continues at coordinate 21,161,491 of NC_080850.1, forward strand.
AGACAGAGATGTCTTCAATCTACTGATTCACTTCCCAAATGGTCAGAGCTAGGTAGTCCAAAGCAAGGAGCCTGGAGCCGCCTCCTTCAGATCTCTCACATGAATACCAGGTCTCACATACCCGAACCATTATTTTTTCTGCTTCCTGAGACTCATCAGCAGAAGCTGGATTGTAAGTGGAGCAGGTGGGACTCAAGGCATATTCATCTGAAATCTAGCACCATAGGTAGAGAGAGGCTTAACCTACTACTGTACCATGACTCAAATCCTCTTCCTGCCATTATGTCTTAAAGATTTACTTATTTTTTATCTGAAAGGCTAATTTACAGAGAACAAGAGAGACAAAGATAGTCATCTGCTGGCTCACCTGGCAAATGGCCACAATGGCTGGGACTGAGTTAACTAAGCTGATCTGAAGCCAGGAGTTTTGTCAGTCTCCCATGTGGGTACAGGGGCCCAAGAACTTGATCCATCCTCCACTGCTTTCCCAGTCTGTAAACAGGGAGCTTGATCGGAAGCTGAGCAGCCAGGGTATGAGCAGGTGCCCATATGGAACGCCAGCACTGGCAGGCAGAGGATTAGACACTGTGCCAGACCCTTCTTCTGCCATCTTAATATGGCTGTGCATTATTGTTTGCTGTTTGGGAAGCCAGAGGGCCTGAAATGATCTGAGAACAGCAACTGTTTCAGTGAGTGACTGACAACAGTGCGTTAGGGCTCCAGGTTGTAAACTCAAACTTGCTTAGACATGGAACTCAGAACTTCAGGGCTTTTAGATTTCCTTAAGCCAAGAAGTTTGTGACTGGAGAACAGTAAGTTGATGGAAAATGTTATTATCTTAAAATCTGTTTTTCAATAATCTTCCTCTATGTAATAGTGCTTAATGATTTTCAATCAGCCACAACTGGCTCAAATTATGTGAGTTGTGTTACAAGTTGTGTTACCCTCATTCTCAGAGTATTTTAATTTTACTTCCTCTGTTGCTTTTGTTACCAGGCATCCACTCTCCCTATAATATATATGCCTCAGCTTAATACGGTGATGGTTACTAAATCAATTTCTGTAATTTTACCTTTTGAGATCTGCCTGAGCTTCCCTGGAAATCAGAGATAGAGGATTAAAGTATCTGCTTTCTTCAACAACAGCAAAAATTAAATGATTTGAGAATGGGGTCTTTGGACAGGAGATATGAATACCGGTTCGTTAAACACAAGGCTCAGGGTGATGTAATGAAGATAAAGCGTTGTTTGTCATGCTGACATCCCATTTGGAGTATCTGGCCTCTCTGCCTCCCACCTAGCGATGCATGATGCTGCAGGTTCTTGGATTTCGGCTGCTCCTATGGGAGACCCAGAAGGAGTTCTGGGCTTCTGGTTTTAGCCTGGCCAAATTCCAGCTGTTGCGGCCACTTGGGGAATGAACCATAAACTGAAGATTTCTCTCTTGATTCCCTCTCTCCACCCCTTTATGTCTGCCTGTTAATGAAAGAAAATGAGACTAGATGTGGAAAACAGCGTTTGCAACTCTGTTCCCCCATCTTTTACTACTTTTACTTTTATGTCGATTTTTGTTCATATTAAAAAATGATGTAAAATTCCTCACTCACAGTTGCATGCATACTGTTGAGTGATTAGGATTCAAAATAAGTTTTCTTTTATCTAAATGATCTTCCTGCTATACTCTGCTACTGTCAATGAAACAAAGAAAGTGTTTTTAATTAAACTTTAATGTATTTGCTTTAAAGGGATCATTGATTAATTAGAGCACATGAAGAAGAGTATTGGGAATCATCAGGTAGCTGAAAAACATAATTTTTAAGGAATAATAAAATCAACTAGATACATTAAGAATAGAGGCCAGAAGAAATGAAACTGTAAGGGGGAAAAGCAAAGAAAAATGAATATCCCAGCTGGCAGGATGATTTAAGTGTCGTGATGACCTGTGTGTAAAATCTGCAAAAAAAAAAAAAAAATAGGTTGTGGCTTATTAGAACTGCTTCTTTGTAGCCAGAGTGGTTAAGCAACAAACAGAATTCCTTGAGGTCCAGGCAATGCTAAATTGGGAGGGTTGTATAAGAAAACTGATTTGAAAATTTATCGTGAACTCTGTGGAATAGTGTTGTCTAAAATACAAGGCAAGTCAAATTCAGAACATTTAGTTTTCTAGTAGCTACGTGAATAGGTCAGAATAGGTGAACTCAATGTTACCAGAAGATTTAAGCCAATATATCCAAAACAATATTACATCTACATATAATCAGTACTGAATATTTTAATGAGATTTTACTTTTTTCTAATATTCAAATCCAAGGTGATTTTTGTACTTAGAAAATGTCTGACTTATGACTAGCTCTATTTCGTGTGTTCTGTAGCTAGAGTGGGTTGAGCAGCACTACAGGGTGTTTTTACACTGAAGGTTGGCATCCAGGGAAGAGTACTTTGAACCTCTGAAATTTCTTTGAATTCTAACAGTATCTGAATCTACAGAAGGGACAACTCTATTCGTGTCATCACCTTCTAGAAAACTTTCAGTAGCTTTCCAGTACCTTCAAGTATACACTTCCTGAATCTTCTGATTCATTCTACGATCTAGTAACTTACAAAGTCCATTTCTGTCTTGTTTTTCCTTTCCAATGCCAAAGGTGGCACTGGGGAAATAGAGCTGAATGAATTTAGGGAGACATGAAAGAACGAGTAAGACTTCATCTTGTTTTCTAGCTTTTCTGCTATACCTATACTTTTTCCCTTGAGCCCTGTGTTCTACCCCAGTGCATCTTCCATTATCTTAGGATCTTTTTTTTTTAAATTACTTTTATTGGAAAGGGAGAGCAGATTTGTGGAGGAAGGAGAAAGAGATAGATCTTCCATCCACTGGTTTACTCCCCTAGTGACTGTTATTAAGTTCCTGAGCTGGGTTGATCTGAAGCAGCAGCCTGGTGCTTCTTCCAAGTGTCCTCTGCAGGTCCCAGGTCCCAAGGCTTGTGGTAATCCTCTACTGCTTTTCCAGGCCATAAGCAGGGAACTGGATGGGAGGTAGACCAGCCAGGATACAAACCAGCATCCATATGGGATTCCGCTACTTGTAAGGTGAGGATTTAGAATTGAACCATCAGGCTGACCCCATCTTAAGATCTTACAAATGAGAATGATTTTCTTAATATCTTTGCAAGGATGAAAGCAGTGAAACTATTTTAAGATGGGTAAACTTGGGCACATCGTCATAAATCAAATTCCACTTACACTGGAGATGGTAGAACTAATGAAGTGTTAGCTCTCACAAAGCTTCTCACTTTCTGAATGTTCTAGTTAAATCATGTCAAACCAGTCCTGGCCCAATATGATATTATAACTGGTGCCCCCAGTTCTAATCCTGGTGGCCCAGATTCCCATCCAGCTCCCTGTCTGTGGCCTGGGAAAGCAGTTGAGGATGGCCCAAAGCCTTGGGATGCTGCACCCACATGGGAGACCTGGAAAAGGCTCCTGGCTTCAGATTGGCTCAGCTCCGGCTGTTGCGGCTGCTTAGGGAGTGAATCATCAGACGGAAGATCTTCCTCTCTGTCTCTCCTCCTCTCTGTATCTCCACCTTTTCAATAAAAATAACTAAATCTTAAAAAAAAAAAAAAAAAAAAGAATTGGTGCCCATTTGAGATCCCGCTGCACTGAAGGCGAGGACTTTAGCCACTAGGTTTCCATGCTGGGCCCCGCATTTTTTTTTTTTTTAACATCAACATTCTAGACTATATGATTTGGAATGTGGCTCTAAAAGTCTTTGAGCTTCAGTTTCTCATTTTCAAATTAATCCTAGTGATAGTTATTTTAACTAAAATATGACTAGAATCAGTGCACGTTAACTTGGAAGTTGCTGTGATGACATTTCAGCTCTTCAGCCACATTGCTCAAATTCAAATCTCTCACCTTTTTCGATGAATGGTTGATTTACAATAAGCTACTCATCTTGAGAGACTGAGTTGGCGCACTTGCAAGTGGGAAGTAATTACATTTGTTGCAAGAATTAACTGTGGAAATGAATGTACCTGCTTATCACTTGTGTTCATCTAATATTGCTAGGTTTTGTTTCTGCCATTACAAGTCAAGGAGGTTGACTTACATGACTTGTAGCCAGTTCTTTTGGTTTATTTGTTTTCATTTTTGAAACAGGAAGTTTCATGTCTATTCTGTCAGGTTATGGGGAAATTGAGACATGGTGTTTGAAGACTGTGTGTGTGTGTGTGTGTGTGTGTGTGTGTGTGTGTGTGTCGGGAGAGGGATAGGCCTCCCATCACTAGTTCACTCCAATGGCTGTAACCACTGAAGATTTTCCAGGACAAGACTAGGAGCAGGAGCTCAGGTCTCTCATGTGGCACGTACCCACATACTTGGGCCACCTTCCACTTCCTTCTCAGGAGCATTAGCAACGAGCTGGGTCTAAAGCAGAGCAGCTGGGATTCATGCTGTTTTGGTATGACATACCCACATCACAGGGAGAAGCTTAACTTACTGTGTCACATGGTAACCAGTCCCTGTCACTTATTTTTGAGGCAAGACAAACATTCAGGATGGAGGGCTACACACGTGCTCATTTAAGACTGACAACTCGGGGAAGACAGCCGCTCTCCTAATCCCCCTCCATGCTTTGTCCCCCAGCACCAAATATTGCAGCTGACACACTGGTTGAATGAGCATGCAGCAGTGCAGCATGATTTCCCAGTTCTTACTTGGCAGAGGAGACGGGAAATTCTCCCCAAACAAGGAAAACAACAAAGCTCTCTTGCTTCTCTTTCTCTGAACACACAATCACACCATTGGAAGAGTTACCAAAATAGGAAGCGGAATCATTTGAGTAAAATACTTTCTTGGTGATTAGACACTGTTGTTTCAGATGAGTTGACACATATTCAGACTCTGAAAAGGAACTGTTTTAGAAGCCAGGTGGCATTATGAAGTTTAGGTTTTTTTTTTTATCTTTTTATTTCTTCACTTTTTTAGTGTTTCAAGTTATTTGCATCATAATAGATTGTTTTCCTATAGTTTTAGTTTATAGAATTCCTCACATGAATTTGAAAGCCTGGGATTGCAATGTCAAAATCATTTTTTGTGTACATCCCTTAATTAGTATGTGGAAACTTGAATCCATTCTCAGATGGTTTTCATGCTAGTATCATTGGTGATTTGTCTTTTTTTATTTTTTTAAATTTTTCAAGTGATGGCTGAAGGCATGGCTCTATGTGGAATTAGTTTTCTGATGGGTGTTTGGGGGGAGAAACAATGAATACAAAGCACATATGTATAAGAACAGGGACGCAGAGAATTTGTAAAGGAATAACAGGCTGGTGTGAAAAGCAATATATATGTACTTGGAAGGAGGGAGTATGGTGCAGGGAAGTTAACATATTTTCTAAAGGCGGTCAATTATTTTTAAGAACATTTGAATTATTTATTTATTTGAAAAGCTGAGTTAGAGAAAGGAAGAGGGAGGGGAGAGAGAGATTTTCCTTCCATTAATTCATTGCCCAAATAGCATCAGTGGCCCAGACTGGGTCGGACCAAAGCCAAGTGCCGGGAACCAAGAGCTTCTGCGTTTTCCATGTGGATTTCAGGGCCCTAGCTCTTGAGCCATCTTCTAATGCTTTCCCAGAAACATCAGCAAGGAGCTGCTTTGAAAGTGAAGCAGCTGGATTTGGTTCCAGCACCCTTATTGGATGCTGTCATGGTGACAGCTTTACCTGCAGAGCCACAGTACCAGCCCCTATGGTGTTTATTATAATGAGTGTTTTAAGTTGATTATTGTGGGAAGCAATGCTGTAGGTAAAGTGGCGTTTCCTCAGTTGTTAACTCATTACCTCACTTTTTTCTTTGGTATTTCATACATAATTTTCCTAAGTGAAATTTATTTTAATGGTCAACAAAAATAACTGCTTTTGAGTTCTTCAAATCCTACAATGTGTATAACTTTGGAATCCATTACATAAGACGGAATTCTGTCCAATCTCAGCTCATATCATAATTATCACTTAGGGAAGGTACACATTCAGTTGTCACATAAACCAGTATGCAGAGATAATTGTGATGTCAAAAATGAAGACAAGAGCCCTGCACTTTGGCCTAGTGGCTAAATACTCACCTTGAAACCAATGGGATCCTCTATGGGCACCAATTTGTGTTCCAGCTACCCTATTACCCATCCAGCTCCCTGCTTATGGCCTGGAAAAGCAGTGCAGGATGGCCGAAAGCTTTGGGACCCTGCACCTGCCTGGGAGACCCAGAAGAAACCCTGACTCCTGGTTTCAGATTGGCTCAGCTTGGCTCAGCTCCGACCCTTATGGCCACTTGGGGAGTGAAACAGCAGATGGAAGATTTTTGTCTCCTCCCTGTAGATGTGACATTCCAAAACAAATAAATAAATCTTTTTTTTTTTTAAACATGAAGGCAGTTTGCAATGTGCAATAAAATACAAAACAGTGGACCTGGATTGTATCATGAGACTGGGAATTTTTATTTTTTCAAAGAGGTGAGTCTCCTAAAGGCAGGTGAAGAACAAATAGAACCTTCCATATAGGCAGATTATCTTTTGGGAGGTTTCTGGTATAGGTTGTGGCACTTGACCTAGAAGAAGAAGAACCACAGAGCTATAGAGAGGGCATAACCAATAGTACCATGTATGGCTTCAGGTCTGTACCATGGTGACGAGGTGGAATTTCACCCAAGAAGAGTGAAGAGTCCTAGAGAAGTTAGGCAGAATAATCTCCCTGGATTCACTTCATAAAGAATATCATGTTAAATCCTCTTTGGTTAAATTACTTCCTGTTGGAGATTTCTGCCTCCTCTCGATGAACTTTTGTGTTATTAAAACATTGACTGAGGGTGACAGCTGTATAGCATAAAGGGTTAAGCCATTGTTTGAAATTTCACATTCCGTATCAAAATAATCTTTTAAGTCCCCATTGCTTCACTTTTGATCCAGTTCGTTGCTGCTGTACCTGGAAAAGCAGTGAATGGTAGCCCAAAAACTTGGACCTCTGCTATGCATATAGGAGACATAGATGGGCATTCTGGCCTTGGCTTCACCTTGCAGCTACTGTTCAAGGGGTGAACCAACAGCTGAAAGATCTCATTTTACCTTTCAGATAAATAACTCTTAAAACTAATACTTACAAAAAACCGAAAGCAATACTGATTTAGAATGTTTCCCCTCCATTGCGTTGTGTAATGATGGTTCCTTTATAAGCCCTTTTTATGTTTCAGGCCAGTGTGACAAAACATAACTTCTGTTGTAAGCTCGCCTCAAGATCTGTTCCATTTTAGGGGCGTGCCTCTAAAGCAGATGCCTTGAATTTTCCAAGCCTCACTGGTAAAATAGGTTTGCATTAGTACTTGATTCAGCTATGTGTTTAAGGCACACAACATACCTGAGATCCAGTGAATCTTGTAAGAATGATCTGTTTTGATTTATAGGCTTTAAGCAATCATTTTGCACAGCTGCCTCCTGGTTGATATTTAGCACCGGAAACTTACGGTGGAAGTATACATTGCCAAGATGTCAGAGGCTCCTGAATCGCATGGCTCCAACTCCATCCTAGGTGTGTTGCCTTCCCCTCCTCCCGTCTTATACGGAGTCTCCAAGTAGGTCTTTTCTCTTCTCTGTTCTCAAGGTTTTGATCTCTTTTTCTTAGTTCCTTAGCATTCTGTTGGTGTTTCTGTTCCTTTTCTCCTTTTTTCCTTTATCCTCCCTTCTCTTTCATTATTTCTCTGGATTTTTTTGTTTGTCAATGTGTAGTGAAAGTTCTGGCCCATTATGCTGGTCCTGCTCACCTGTGGCTCAGCTGTCTGTCGAGAAAATACAGAGGTCCATCATTCCCACAAACATAACAGCTCTTGAATAGGCTTGAATTTACTTTGATAAATCATCTCATATCAGATAATGTCTTCAATAAAACATAAACAGATTCATCTTTTCCAACTTGGTTCACAACAGGTGACATCTATTCATGTTCCTCTGGAGAAAAAAAATTTGCTTCTTAAAAGTACAAATCAGAATTTGTTTAGCTATTTGAGTCCTCTTTAACATTCATATTAAATACTATTATTTCCCTTTTTAGAAGATTTATTTGTTTTTATTGCAAAACCAGATATGTAGAGGAAGGAGGAAAGACAGAGAGGAAGATAGTCCATCTGATGATTCACTCCCCAAGTGACCGCAACGGCCAGAGCTGCACTGATCAGAAGCCAGGAGCTCTTCCAGGTCTCCCACATGGGTGCAAGGTCCGAAGATTTTGGGCGTTCCTTGATTGTTTTCCCAGGCCACAAGCAGGGAGCTGGATGGGAAGCGGCACCACCAGGATTAGAACCAGCGCCCATATGGGCTCCCAGCACGTTCAAGGCGAGGACTTTAGCCACTAGGCCACTGTGCCCTGAGCATATTTTTTTCGGAAAACACTGCTAAATATTATATGCGTATAATTTAATAAAACATAATTCCTTTTAGGAATTTTCATTTTAATATATAGACTCATCAAATGTCTGATAAGCAAATAATGATTTTATTGTAATTATGGGACGTATCATGGAAAAATTTTGAGGTCAGGCTAACCTGATTTGGCAAGGTGCCAGAATGGCCACCCTAGGAAGTCCTATTTAACATAAACAGCAGCTAGGTGTGGCTGTTGTTGCACACCAGGTTAAGCTGCCAGTTGTGACACTGGACTCCCTCATAGTTCCGATACCAGCCCCTGTTGCTCTGCTTCTTCTCTAGATCCCTACAAATGAACCTGAAAAAGCAGCATGTGATGCTCCAAGTACTCGGTCCCCTGTCTGGCATGTGGGAGATGAGGATGGAGTTGCTGGCTTCTGGCTGTGGCTTTATCCACCCCAGCTACCTATTTCAGCCATTTCAGCAGTGAGCCAGCAGATGGAAGATTTTTCTGTCTTTCCCTCTCTTTATGTCTTTAGACTCTTCAAGATAAAGATACTAACTTCTTTTTTTTTTTTTTTTTTTTATAATCCATTTTATTGTATTGTTGTTGACAATCTTTACATAGTTAACTATAGTTGAAGGAAAATCAAGAAAGAGAAGAAAAAAAAAAAAAGGTTCAGGGGGATAGGGAGGTGGGCAATGCTATTATGTCCATATTGTTTCCATCATGTATCTGAGGTAAAAGGGGATATTGAGGGAGAAGCCCCACCCGGTTTCCCGCCTACCCCAAGTCCCGGATGTGGGGCATGCTCTGAGATATGTGCTCAAGTGGAGTTAATAGTTCTCCAGTTATGAGTCACTGCCAGTTTCGCTCGATGAGGTGGTCCACTGATTGATATGGTCCATCATGAAGTCTCCATTTGTCCCATATTTCGCTGCCAACATGTAGCTGAGATGAATGATTGTCCTGTTCTGTCTTCTGTCTTTTCTTGGTTAGAATTCTGAGTCCAGCAGTTCAAGTGGGGAGATCTCCAAAGATACTTTGAGGTATTCCCAGACCAGATTCTTGTATGTTCTAGCAAGCACAGGGCCCGGCACAGTCCATCACCCTGATCAGCTGGTGGTTGCAATTGCTGTGTTGGTTCTGTTTTCAGTCCCGAGTTGCACTGGAACCAATGGGTGTTGCAGTCCAGTCTGGTTCGGCCCTTACATCAACCAGTGGGAGCTGCAGCCTAGTCGGGGCGACCCACAATAACCCCCACCAAGCCTGCCCCCTACCCTGGTTTGCCAATTTGTGTAGCAGAAGACCAGTCTGTCCCCCATCCCATTTGGCTCTGGTACTTGTCAATAGGTATTAAAGCTTAGTTCTATCTAATCGACTCAACCATCCAGCCCTCACAGATGTTGTTGAGTGCCTCTGTCTAGCCATCCCAGCCCCCGTCCTAGTTTTCATGCCCTCCCACGGGAATAGTGACCCAAGAAGGGGGAACCCACTTTTTCCCTCCCAGGTCTCTCTGTCCCAGTTTATGCACTCTTTAGGTGGTCCTGTGATTTGACTCGACAGAATTAGTCCCCAGTGCCAGCTTCTGCCAGCTGATGCTGTGGCCCTGATCTTGTCCACATGCAGCGCACAGGTGTTGTAGCCTTGCTTAGTCGTGTCTGTCTCTATCCCAGCCAACACTCTCCAGTGGGAGTGGTTGTCCAGCGAGGGGACCAGCCCCTTAACCCCCCCGCCAGCTCTGCCCTTCCCTTCCTGGATCTCACGTGTGCTGGATGGGTGCTGCATTCATATCCAGTACAGGCAACCACGCCCTGGCGTTCCAGAATGTGTACTGGTTTTGTCGCAACCAAACCCGGCCCATTCCACACTCTGTTCTGGTGATCGGATTTGCCAGAGGATGACATGAACTGATTCAGCCTGGCCTGCTCCTGACCCATGCCGAATGCATGCCAGTGGGAAACTTTCCATGGCCTATTCTGGGCTGTTTCCAATCATGCTTCTCGCGCTTACCTGCAGGGACTGTGTCCTGCCAGAGGAGTTGCCCAGGCTCCTCCATCAGAACCCCTCCCAATGCCAGATTTTGCGCTTGCCAGGGGGTTCTTGAGCCAACCCTACTCAGTTCACCTCCTGTCCTAGCAGGAACAGTGGCTTTTCCTGGCTGGCTTTCACCCCATTCTGACTCTTGTTGTTGGATGTTTCAGCCCAGCCATGGCTCGTCCATACCCACATACAGCTCACACATGGCTCAGAAGGGGATTGAGACCCAGCCTAGTCAGTCCCACATCTACCCTGTTTCTCCATAACACCAGATGGTGCTGGGATCTGAACCGGCCTGGTGCATCCAATCCCAGCCCACACTAGTGCCTCGGGTGACTGCAACTGTTTCCTAGATAGAACGCAGCCCCCATTCCAGCACATACACCCCTTGGTGGGAACCTCATCCCAGCTGTGGCATCCCAGATTGGGACCGTTCCTAGCTGTAAATCACGCACCTGCACGTGGTTGCTCCGAGGACCATTAGGTGCCAGCCTGCTACACAAGCCGGAGCTTATCTTTTACTTGATAGGTGTTCAAAGCTCAGCATTATTAAGGGATTGGAAGTTCTTCAAAGGAAGAGTTACTGGCATTGGGAATCTTTAGGATTGACTCAGATCCCAGAAACAGTGGGGTCACTCTAGAGCTATCTCAGCAGCGATTCAGATGTCCAATACCCCAGAGCTCCCCGGCCGGGCGGCCAGCAGGCCCAACCCGCCATGAGCCATGGGCACATGGTGGACTGGGTTCGGGATCCGAGCTAGACGTCCTCTCCCGCAGCCCTCGGCTCGCCTCTGGCAGCCGGAGGTTAAATCCTGTAGGCCCGAGGTTGCGCCCCTCCCCAATCCCGTTCACCCACCACCCAATGAGGGTGTTGGGTGGGTCCCGGACATGCTCAGTCACGGAGGCCTCCCCCCTCGGCGTACTCACCCCAGAAGGAAGCAGGCCGCACCCAGGCATGTCCGGGCCCAGCCCGCCATGAGCCATGGGCACATGGCGGACTGGGTTCGGGATCCGAGCTAGACGTCCTCTCCCGCAGCCCTCCCTAACTTCTTTTTTTAAAAGTAATGATTATGAGACAGGAATCTCAAATTACATTCATGGTAACCCAGGATAAGCAAATCTTAATCATATGTGTCAAAAAAAAAAAAAAAAAAAAAAAAAAACAAGGGCTAGTCCTGGGAGGCACTGAGTTATGAGATACCAACTGCATTGGCTTATCAAGATAACAGTGTCCCAGATGAGATGCTTCCAGTCCAGGTCCTTGTTAAGATGCCTGGCAAGGCAGCAGATGATGGACAAATACTTAGGGTTGTGCCATCCTTGTGGGAGAGCACCCCTGATTATTGGGTCCTTTTGGAGGGTGAACTAGCAGATAGATTTCTGTCTCTGTTTATTCCTCTGGTGTTCTGTTTTGAAATATATAAGTCTTAAACAACAACAAAACAAAACAAGAGCGAAACAACAAACAAAACAAAAAAAGCAGGTGGTTTTAGATTTGGAGTATGATGAACCAGCACAGGAGGTCAGTTTCAGGAGAGGTTGTAGAGAAGGCAGAGCTGAACAATGGTTTTGTAAGACTTCATGTAAAATATATGCTACCAGAGGTAATCTGATAAAGGAGAGCTAATCTGCTAAGAGATTCGGAGGGGAGGAGCATGAACCTGAGAAATGATTATATGTGCTGCCAAACTTTGACAGCCCTTCACATCAGCCCTGCAAGCACAATTAGGAGAGATTGTTGTGTGCAGAATAGCAAAGCTTATGTTCCTAGAGATCTGGTACTATTTGAACCCAAAGAAGCTTATAAAAGAAAAAAATTAATGTACATTTAAAAATAAAGGGATAAACTGCATGAGCAGCTGGAGAGAAAGTTTGAGTTTCTATGGAAACCTCTCCTGAAATTTCTCCCTTAGGCACTGGAGCCAACTTCACAAATGCCAGAGAGGAGAATGTGGGCTGAAGAGATCTTCATTGTGCTGCCACACAGAGAGCAGGACAGATAGCTGGGAGGGCCAGGGGTTCCTCATCCAGCACTACTCTTGTTCAGATGACTTCTTTCCCACAAGCAGCTTCCCAGTTCTCTCTTGCTCTTTAGACACATAGTGGGTTCTTGTTTAGGGTGTTGGAACTTAGTCTTTCTTCCATGGCCTGAAAAGCTTTCTATACTTCTGTCTGTGGCTGACTCATCTTCATTGGCCAGGACTTGTATCTTCAAAGAGCTGTTCCTTTTACTTAATGAGGTTCCCTGTATTTCTAACCCCCGGGGGTCTGTATCACAGCACTTGAATTTTTTTAAGATTTATTTTCAATTAAAAGACAGATTTTACAGAGAGAAGAGTGAGATAGAATGTCTCCCAGCCTCTGGTTTACTTCCCAAAGGACTGGGACAGCTAAATCTGAAGCTGGAAGCCAGGAGCTGCTTCTGGGCCTCGCATGTGCATGCAGGGGCCACGTTCTGCTGCTTTCCCAGGCCATCAACACAGAGCTGCATAGGAAGTGGAGCACCTCGGATATGAACAGGTGTCCGTTTGGGATTAGCTTTCTATGCCACCGTGCCAGCTCCCATATCACTTTTTTTTTTACTTTATTTACCTATTATGAGTTGCTTTATTAATTTATTTGCTAACTTGATACCTCTTACCAAGGGATAAACTTCGTTCATCAGGAAGAAATCTTTGGAATTTGTAATAAAAGTAACAGTAGAATCTTATTAAAACCAAATAGTATATTCCATTTTTTGGATATCTTTATTCCAAGCTCTAATAAATATTTAACCATCCTTATTACTTATAAAGCAACCTCTGAAGGTAGGCTTTAAGAGCGCAAGTGCTATAATTAAAGAGAATCAGAGGGTCAGTTTGTGAAACTGGATTCTGAAATGAAGTTGGACTATTGCTTAGCTATAAGGATTATATGATTCTCTTTGGATATGTAGAGTCTGAGACAATGGCAGCTGAATCTTTCTGAGAATCTTGTTGGAGAATTGATGGGATGCTAAGAATTTCTGTAGAGTTTCAGGCAAGAGTGTTATGGGATTGGGTAAGTCAAGAAACAAAGGGTCTTAGGTAGCTGGCTGATTTCCCAGGCATTTGTGGATCTCCTGTTGATGGGATTGGAAATTCTGCGCGCAGTAAGACAAGGTGTGATTGGAGTGAGGCATGGCAGGGAGGAGGTTGGCTGTGTAGAATTGGGTTGTATGACAAATATGGCCGAACTCCAAAAATAAGGGATTTAAATATTTTGTATATAATTTTTGAATTATATTAGTCTACCTTGTCTCATGTTAAAACTCAATAATTTGCAGAAAGTGAATTTATAGATATCCATAACCCATACTACTTCCCAAGCATCATGACACTTTTTAAAAGAGGAAGCCGAATCACCTGGCTACAACCTTGTACAGCGCCTGCTCTATACCTCTTGCTGTCATATTCTTTATGTGAACATTTCTCTATGTGTGTTAAAATATCCTCCCTCATACTGACATAAAATATCCTCCTATAGCTTCCCTTTTCATGTTAAAACTTCAGGAGAAAAATCATGAATTATTTTTATGAAATGGATACAGATGTCAGCATTAATTCTTCAAAGCCTGAATAAATATTGCAAGAAATGAAAACCTTTCATCACTTTCCTGCCACAACCATTTATAGTGTATTGAATTTAATCCTTATGTCAAAGCGTATTTAGAGAAAAAACTTACTACTTTTATTGTGTTTTCTAAATGTAACAGTCAACATGACATTGCCATGTTTTCATAAATTACTGAGTCCTTCTTTCAGTGGCTTTTTATAATGACATTGGCAAGTCATAAACCTCTGAATCAGAATTCATTCACCCTGTTTTCTTCTCATTCCTTATTTCCCATTCCCCTCACCTTACCCCTCTTATCATATTAATACACGTTTCATAACTTAACTTTGGAATTTATTTTGTATTCCAGTGATACACTGGAATTGAAAATACCATGTAAATTAGAAAATGCTATGCAATTCTAAAAAGTAATCTGTGTCACTATCATTGCTTCCTAATTGTAGACCTATTGCCATTATAATGCATATGGTTTCAGGTTCCCTTCCTGTAATTTGGTAGGTTTGATTTTGTCAAGATCCCCCTTAATTTCCAATTTTTAGAAATTAGTTTGTCACTATAATGTATAGACCTGGGAAGTCACTTCCTGGAGACTGTGAGAAAACAGTTATGTTTAGTATAATTTAAATATGTATCGGTGAGTTGTCAGCTATTTTAATGTAAATGCTTGGGAGGAGCCACTTAAGGGGCAAGATGGTTCTTCAGGGTTAACTTTGTGCAGGCTCTTAGTCAATTTGCAGATGGGGGATGACATGGTGAGTAATGAAACAAAAATAGGAAGCATGCATTTCCCCATACCTGTGTCTCTGTGAATCCATCAAGATTCCATAATGAAGTTCTACTCTTGCAACATGATCCAATCTAATCACCTCCCAGAGACCCCACTTTCATACAGAATTAAAGCAAGCCTACTCCTTAACCTATTGACATTAATCCATCAACTACTTACCAAAGGCTATACAAGTTAAAACATATACATGATTTGGAGGACCCAAATCCTATTTAATCCATCACAATAAATGTCTTAGAAAACTTGAAAATACTGTATTTTATTCCTGAGCCTCACTATCATTAGTCAAGGCATAGTCCCTTACATAAAGTATGGATCTTCCTGTATTCTAAATTTCCCACTTGTCAAATAACCTATTCAACGCCAAGATCTGTTGTCCATTTCCACTTACCATTATATCTTGCCTGCTATTGCCTATTGAAAAAAAAATAAGAGGTGAATGGAGAAGGCTGCCATGTGGATAGTGTTAGAATACTTTGTGCGGGAGTATTTCTTTGTGATTCAACTTCCAGCCAACTCTTGCTGTATCTTCTCCTCATACTTGGGCTACTTCATTCATTTAGTTGTTTGCCTTCCGAGGTATTTGATTTGCCCCTTCCTACATAATGTTTCCACTTTGATCACCCTCTATCTTGGGATTGAGGGTGTATCTTGCCTGCTATATTTATTCTCCCACACCAGGAAGATTATCCTTCTGACTGCATCATGCCTCATTGCCTCCATATTTCCTTCCTGCGGGTAGTATGGGTTTAGGTTCCAAGCTGCAGGGCACTTATTCCACTTCATTGCATACCTCCGCCTACCAAGAACAACACCAGACTCTGCTTTCTGGAGCCGGTGAAGAAACTTCCCTTTCCTCTAAGGAATTCTTCCATAACCAGAGCTTCCTTTGCTTGCATTCCAGGTCTGTAGAAAAGACTTGTGTCTTTGTATGTATTGTAGGAGCTGTACAGTAGGTATATTATGCAAAGTATACTATTAAAAAAAGCCTTGGTAGAGAACTGTATAAAGTGGTTTGTGAGAATCTAAAATGATTTCTTTCTAGCATCAGACATGGAGTGGAATGTGTGTTATTTCTCTTTGGTTCATGTTTTTCTTTTCTAGTTAGCCACACCAGGGAGAATACTTTTGTAATCAGACAATAAAGCCGTGATTGAAAACAATTGAAAGTGCTGTGCATGATCTCACTTGCATACTGAAGAGACTATAGGTTGCCACTTCAGGAGCAAAACATCAAACAAAGACAAGGGTTTTGATTCCACTCCTCCCTGCTATACCTCTCTCTATACCCCTTGTCAGAAGCTGACCCATCAACCAGAATCCTGACTTCTAAAGTTGTGTTTTGTTTTGGGCCTTTGCTTTCTGATCCAGAATGTGTGTTTGTGCTGAAGCAATACAAGATGGGCACTTGTTTTCTTTGCTTCCTGCATTCCCTGGAGGTAGACTGGTGTACTTCAGTGTCCAGGTAGATAATATGACAGAGTGGAGATCATGGAATATGCAACAAGAGGGAGCCAGGGATTGTGGTGGGTTGAGCAAATTAGTCTGGCTTGAATGTGTGCCTACAGGAGTACAGGGCTGGCCTAAGCTTGATTTCTGAGTTTCAAAGAGAACATTGAATTCAGAAGGCTGACTTCCTGATGATTTTTATTAGTTGCCTTTGTGAACAGCATTGTGTGTAGTGCCTGAAGTTGTATGGAAAGCAATTACTTGTTGATGGTCATGTGATTTTGGGACTCACTTGCCTTCTTCAGCCTTCCTTTCTAATCAGTTTAGATAAGAAAGAAAGAAAGAAAGAAAAGATGGAACATGGCCAGCAAGATTAGTGTGGGATTGAATGGTGTCCAAGAGGATAGTATATTCAGGTAGTAAGACCCTTGCAGATAACTAGATTTAGAGAAAGTGAGAGTTCTTAGTTGTAAATAGTAAACATGAATGCTGATTAAATGGAAATGGGATTTTTTAAAGACATCAATCTCCAAGAAGATGGAAGACACAAGCTCAGAGGCTGTGTAACTAGGAGGCTGATGGTAAAACCATAGCATGGTTGGTTCAGATGTTACTGTTATCAGATATCTGAATCTTCTCTTAGGCTAAAATCAGGTTTTGTACCAAACCCCCAGAAATACAGTGACCCATAGGGGAATGGTCCAACTTGTTACTGTTACAAACAAGCGCAGTTCTACATCTGGTGCTGATGGGCATTCCTGGAAAGGCCAGGGCCTTTTCCTGCTGCTGTACTTACAGGGAGACTATTACAGAGTGGCCCTGGAGGGCATCAGGTAGGGTTTTATGTGGAATGGGATTTCCTAACATAAGAAGAATTAGAGATATTGAGCATCAAAAGGAAAGAATAAAGCTCCCTGAGGCTCTTACCCTCAAGGAATTTGCAGTTTCTTGGGGAATAGATAATCTTGTTGAAGATACTCTTGTGCTACATTATTGTAAATCCTAACTATTGTTTATACCAAATATTGAGACAATGCACTTCTGAATTTGCCTAAAAGGAAACACTGTTGCCCTTGAGACTCCCAGTTCATTCCTAGTGTCCCCAGGTCTGTATTCTCCATTTCTGGTCCTTCCTCATCTGGAATTGCTGAACAGACTGGGGTGCAGCATTCACCTCTAAGAATAGAGAGCTAAAAATAACCTTGGGAAGAGGGCAGGCTCTCTCCTGGCTGCACAGAACCAGCTGAGCTGCAATCAATCTTCCCTGCCTTCCCTTCATTTCCATGCCTTTGTCTCTCTGGAGCATTGAGAGTGATGACACTGTTTTGAAATCTTGCAGATTAATGAGAAAACCCTCAGACTCCTCTGGTTTATGGATCTTACTCTTACGGTCTCTGCCTGTGGGGAAAGTTGGGATCAAACTTCAGGTAGTTCCTAAGTTTGCCTCCTACTCACTGCAGAAATCCTATGACAACATCTTGCTAATCCTTATGAGAGGATAAACTTCTTGAAGAGACTCTATCCTCCATTGTCATCATTTTATCCCTAGTGACTAGAACTAGGCATGGCTCATCATTGCCAGTCAAATAATTGTGGAAACAACAATCATGCATGAGTCAGATTTCTAAAACTCTCCTGCAAATGAACTAAACCAAACTAAATGAAGCCAGTGGGGGTCTGAAGTGAACCATGTAACTAAGATGCCAGGATGTCTTTCAGGCACAGGTGTATCCTGGAGGTTTCTGCTCAGTCTGCATCCCTGGAGCCTCATCTCTAAAGTTAGACTTCTTCCTCAGATGTAACTTTCCTCTAACTCTCCCAATCCTTCCAAACTGAGCAACTTCAGGAGGGAAGTATTATATTCCCATGCTTCCATAAATAACACAAGAGTGAATCTAATTGACAGCTAGGGCTGTCATTGGTGAGGCTATCGGGATGGGTTATTGATCATATTGTAGCTTCACCCTTAGAGTACAGATTCCATGCATTGGGAGTGGAGAAATTTGTTTCTTATTAGCAGGATTGGAATTATTACTAAAATACAAAGGTACATATTAAAGTTTCTGAAAAATAGAATTAAAATGAGCTTATTTGCTGTATGTACAATTTAAATACATGAAGTTTTTTTTTCTTGTTAGACATTTTCAATGAGCTATTTGAAGTACCTTCACATTTCTGGTAGACAGGAAGCTAGATCCTGGTGGTATTTGTTGAAATTCCCTCCCCATACCCCTACCACACTGGAACGCATGATGTAATGTCACTTGGGAAAAACAATCTTTGTAGATATAATTTGGGTGAAGATCTCAAAATGGCATCTTTGAATTTTTGCCTCCAACAATGTGAGGCCATAGATGACTGGTGTTTGAAGGTACCAGTTTGTTGCAACAGCCCCAAGAAATGAACACACTGAGAAAATAAAAGCAACTAAGGTTAACTGTAGTGAATTCCTGCATCCTGCACCTATCAATAGATGGGGCTGTCATTTATGAATATTTTAGCCTACTTTCACTGTAATTGGACTTTAAAAGAAAAAAAAAGGACGAAAAATGTACCCAGATTGCAAGTAGCAATGGAGTGAAAGTCTGGGAGATAATGGGGAGACGGTATTCTCTATTACTATTTTTTTAGTTGTTTTCCTCTCAGGAAATAGGGATGGCAATTGGGAAAGCAGAGTAGAAAGCAAAAACAAAAAGCAAAAAGCAAGAGACCTAATTCCCACCTTCCACATAACGAGTGGTTTCTCATTTGATATTTTCAATTTGTCTTGGATCCTTTGCAATGAAGGAAGAAAAAGGAAATGAAAATAGGAAGGAAGACAGAAAAGTAAATTAATTTTTACTGAAGCAAACACTAATAGAAATCAACCAACTTGTTTTTCAATTAAATTCAAATTAAAGGATCATTTTTTTGTTACATCTAGTATATATATACACACAAACTAAACCGTTAAGAAATGAATTACTGGAAACAAACACATACAAAAGAATGTAATTGATTTGTCTGGCCCTCTTAAATACAGAGTGTTAGTTAAACATTAGAAACACAAAAGAGCCACAAATATGTCAAGCAAAGACCATTTTAGTGAAAGAGCAAACTCAATTAACTTTGAAATACATACTTGCATATGTAACTGCTTTGCATTGATCTGGAGTTGGGAATGTTGTGTAAGTATCCTACTGAGCCAAGTCCAACAGTAGTCAGGCCAGTTTGGCACTGTAGAAGCCCAGGCCTCAGCTTCCCTGGCTGTTGCTGGGGACAGTGCCTTCTCTATCAAGCTCTTTGCTGTGGATTTCCATTCATATTCTTACTCATCATTGGATTCTCATCATCCTCTACTATTGTGCTTTTGCTTACTGTAACAGTGGGCTGCTTTTTTTTTTTTTTCTTCAGTCAAGTTACTTTCAAAGGCAGAACCAAAGTAAAAGATGAATACTACCTTGGTGGGCCTCCAGAAAACAAAATAGTTCTTTGCATTAGCCAGTCTGTACTAGTTATTTTTCTTTCATCCTTTGTTTCTAAGTAACTTTAAGTGCTGTAATAGCTCAGACTAGCTGCTTTTCAAGGGCTTCTAAGTAGAACCCGTGGCTTTCATTAATGAAGACATTAAGTACTATATCATGACTTTTTTTGTTTTGTTTTGCTTTGTTTTTGAGTCAGAAGGTGCCAAAACCTGTGACTCACTCATGGCAGAAGTTTCTGATTGAGGTTTCCTGGAAGACATGAAGCAGGTGGCAAGTGGACCCTTTATTTTCAGGAAAATGAAACCTGCATCCTATGATTGCTAAGATCTCATAGGTCTCAGACATTTCAAACTTCTATGTTTTGAGATACTCCAGCAGTTGTTAATTTTAAAAAATCAGTTTCAACTTACTGACCACTCACTTTGTGTTGGCATTGTGAAAAGCCTGAGCAGTCCCTACTCAGTCTAATCCTCATACCACATAGGAAAAGGCTGAGGCTTAAGGAAATGAATGGACAAGTCATTCTCCCTCAAGTTCATGTTCTCACAGCTGCACCGTATCACAAATTTCATCCTAGCTTATGTTCAGCTTATCAAATGGGAATTAGATTAATGAGATTTCACTGAACTAAAGGAACATTTTTTTCTTAATGTCTTCCCATCCATTCTGCTAATTGGTCTTACAATTTTAGGCCCAGAGGCTGAACCTAGAGGGATGAGAGCTGGCAGAAAGGGCACGATACCTGAAATGCTTGTTTTGACCTTTCCCATCAGGATCTTTACTCACAGTTAGTGCCGCTGTATTAGACAGGAGGCACGTCAGCGGCTTCAGGCCCTGGGCTCACTCACAGGACAGTTCTGTGCTCTCAGCTGTTACAGGCTTGCCTGTGTTTCATCCCATGCCTTCATGCCAATTTACCTGGCATCCTGTTTGTGTCTCATGATAAGAACTCATAAGCAACTGCACTTCTGGATATCTGCTTAATGTGCTTTTCTTTCTTGTAAAATAAAGCAGAGGCTGAATTATCGGCATAGGCGATCGATTACTCACTGTTTCAGAAATAATAGAATATCCTGCAGGTTGCCCTATTTGGACAGCGCTTTAGGTTTTCAGCCTTCTAGGGTTCTCAGTAGCTGCTTGGTGTATTTCTGTCAGTCTCAGCATCTCTCTCTTCTTCTTGGATTCCCTCCCACTCATGTTTTAAGTGCTGGCATCCTTTGCTAACATTCTAGAGAATGTTTCCATTTTTCCTTCCCAGCGCTTCTGGAGAAAAGTGCCACCATGAAAGGAGAGGGTGCAGGGGCTTTAGCCAGGCTGTTGCAATCAGAACAGTAGGGGTCACCTTTCAGGCTCCTTTGCCAGGCTGAGTTCCTTGGGGTGATTTTTCAAAGAACCCCATGATGTGTTCTTTCAGTTTTTAAAAACAAAAAGGGAGAGGAAGGTAAAAAAAAAAAATTAAAAAGCCTACACATTGTCCTGGAGCACGAATTAATCAGGACAAATTGCAGTTCGCTTCAGTGTTTTCCAGGCTTTTATCCCCACAGACAATTTCCTTTGCTCTTTTGTGGAAACCTGTCACATGGGAGGGAAGTTGGCAAATGACAGTGCCCTTGCATTTCCTGATGCGGTCTGACTTGGAGGACAGGGACTTAACAATAATGACAACAATGAAAACAACAGACACACACAGGAGTGCTCCTTGTGTGCCAAGCGCTGTGCCCGAGCTCTGTGTAGTCATCGTTCCCTTCAGTCCCATTAGGAACTCCATCTACTGTGTGGTCGGAGTCCTATTTCCATTACACACAGAGCACAATGAGGCAGAGATATGTCTGCCCCAAAATACACAAGCAGCAGAGCAAGGACACAGCACAGTGAACCTTTCTTGCTAATACAGTCCACATGCACTGATGAGGAAGTATGTGTTTCGTTACCCTACAGAAATTTATTGTGGTTGAAGGATTATTTCCTCTATCACAAGAACTGACATAGTTGTATTGGCACTGTAAGCCATTTGACATTATTTGGTGATGATGAAAATAACCATCCCTTGCCATCCAGACATTGTACTTGTTAGGCTGTATCCTGGAAAGCTAGCACATTGTGCACAGGAAGACTTCTACAAGGATGTGTATTGCATCATTGTTGTCATGGTGACAGGTAGAAACAAATGCCCCTTATTCAGTGAGTGGGTTGATAAATTGAAGCAACATCATATAACACATTCATTATATTTTAAGTGATCTTAGTGTGCATATTTTAACATAGATAAAATAGGTTGCATTGGAAAACTAAGTGGTAAAAGGATGTGACCCAGGTGGAAGATTTAAAAAGACAAAAAAAAAAAAATCATTGAGTTATTTATGGACACAGATGTACATAATAGCATAAGAGCATGGTTGGGAGGTAAATACCCCTTCTGGATGGTGCTTTTCTTCAGGGAAGGAGGAGTTAGAGGGGGAATGATGATGACAATAAAGGGGAAGTCATTTCCATTGAAATGGTATAGAGTGAAAAAAAATAAAGATACTAAGTTGCTGGATCCAGCAAAAGACACATGATTATTTCTTGTTTGATTTAGTGCACTTTTCTGAGTGCTTATATTAGTTTTTAACTATTTTTTTAAAGCAGGTAGGATAAAGATACCCAACAGGCCAGGCAAGTGTGCATGGTAGTCACCTCCCCAAATCCCAGTGTGTACACGTATCTCCCAACAGGCAACAGAGGATGCTGAGCAGGTGCACATGGAGGAAACAAGTCACAGACTTCACGGCATTCCAGATGAGTTTCCAGCTGTGTCATTGTCTCAGCACCAGCCAGGATGACTCCCCACAGCCAACCTGCTAATGTTTTTGTCTTCTAACTTTAAAAAAGCAAAGACTCTTATCACTCCTGCAGGGCAGAAAAGTCAGGCGTGAGTTAATTTCTCCAGCTGTCTAGACAGAATCTTGTCGCTTTGCTGATGTGCTGGCACGAGCCTCAGTTCTCCACACAGAGCGGCATGCCTTGCCCAAGTAGAATCAGGAGGGGCATTTGTGGTTGGGTGTCCTGAAGATGCTTCGGCCTGATTGTGTGACTCTGTCAGTGCCTACTGTGTACTAGGCTACGTGACTACAAACATTCATTTTCTCCATGCTTCTGCAGATAAGTCCCATCCTGACACAACTTTGTTCAACTCTACTCAGAAACCTCTCTGTAGTATCCCCTTCTATGCTATGTAACTTCCTCCCCTTCCTTAACTCTTGCTAAACACCCCTCCTTTCTTTCCACCGATTTCCTTTTCCTGCACTCCAAGAGTGACTCTAGGGCTTCACCTTTGTCTAGATTGCTGGTTATATTAAATCATGAAATTCTTACCAAATCAATGCTTCCCTGTTTCTGTACTTCCTAGTTGAGAGAATTCCAAGCATCATGAGAGCTTTAGCCTATGTACTGAACACCATGTGTTCAGGGAATTAAGATATGAATCTGAGAAAATCAAATAAAATGATTAACTGAGAATACTACTCCTTGGTTCCTCACTAGGTATTATGAGGAGGTAGGATAATATTTGTGGAATTACCGAGATAACCAAGGATGGATAACCATGCCTGGGACTGCAGCTATGATTTTCATTATCAGGTTGATACAGACTCACATGGACACACAGAGCATTGGTTGCAAACAGGACTAAGGTCAATTCCTGTCAGTGTCCCCTGGTCTTCCATGATAGGTGTCATCTTCCTGAGGAAGTTAAACCAGTGAAGAGTTCCTGGGAGAAGATCTTTCAGTTAGATGTATGGCAGGAATATGTCATTCTTTCCCTTGGCATAAACAAGGGAGGATTTAGTTTGTTCATAATACATGAAGATTTTAGATCAGTGGAAAGTAGGCATGTCTTCGTAACAAGTCTTTGATGCCTTTTTGTTCATTTGCAATTCACTAAGACTTATTCGAGTAATAATCTCTACAACAGGGTGAAAAACGAGGCAATAAATGCGTAATGCTGTTGAATAAATGAAAAAATGGAGCCATTGTGTGGAACAGGAAGCGCAGAGCTGGAGACAGTAGACTGATTACTTAGAAGGTATTTTTCTCTGCTATTCTCCACTACCCACTGTGGATTGAGTGGGCAACTCCAGTGTGGACAGTTCCCCTAGCTCTGCTCTGCAGCTACGAATCTGCCACAAAAACCTGTTAGAGAACTAACAGGCTTTGGGTGCAATAAACCATGTTTTTATCCTGGCTTTATTTACTGCAATAACAGCTCTTAGGAAGTCCTATGGGCTGAAATTGAGAACTTAAGGATTTTATTCTCAAATTTATAGCTATTTTCTGGTGTGATATGCACTTGGTCTCTCTATGTCTTGAATTTTTGATTCTGAGAATGTCTGGAATGAAAAATCATTTTTTTCCCTTTAAACTTGAGGGAAATTATGGCAGATAATTCTAAAATTTGACTTATCCATATACAATAACCGTTGTACATATTTCTGAGGTATTATTTGTGTGTGTATCATGCCTCCTTGGTTCATCATTTCTTTCTATAAGAACATTCTAAATCTTCTTTCCCAGTTATTTTGAAATACCAAGTATATTGTTAATCACAGTCACCCTACTAAGCAATGGAACTCAAGTACTTAATCTTCTCATCTAACCCCAGTGCTTTGTTCATGGACAGTCTCTCCCTTTCCCTCCTGCTTTCACAACTTCTGGTAATCACCGTTCTACTCTCTGTGTCTGTGAAATTAGATTCTTAATATTCCGCATGTGAATGAGATCCTGTGATACTTACCTTTCTATGCCTAACTTATTTTATGAAACATCATCTGTGTTGTTGAAAAGTGATGGGGTTTCATCCTTTTATCCACTGTGAATATAAACCACATTTTCTTCAACCATTCATCTGTTGATGGGCAATTGGACTGATTCCATGTCTAGGCCGTTCTGAATATTGCGGTAGTCAGAAGACCTATTGATTTAATTCTGTCCGTATGTATTGTCAGTAAAGGGGTTGCTCAAAAGCAGAGTCATTCTATTTTATGGTTTGTCTATTTTAATTCTTGGAGGAAACTCTGAACTATTTTTCAGAATGGTGACAATAATTCTGGGTCTCCAACATGAATGCAGGGATTCAAGCACTTCAGTCATCCATTGTTTTTTGCTTCTTTTTTTTTTTTCCAAAGAATTAACTGGATTAGTAGTGGGGCTACCAGGACTTAAATCATACCCATATGCAAGGACAGTGTTGCAGGCAGCAACTTACCCTGCTTTGACACAATATCAACCCCAATAGGCATTCAGCTAGTTGTTTTTCTGTTAGCTGTAAGATTAGCTATGGGTTTTTCATATATGGAGTTGATGATGTTGAAGTGTATTCCTTCTAAACCTAATTTGTTATGAGCTGTTAATCTTGAAAAAAGAAGATTGTTTGTCAGATGATTTTCCTATACCTTGGTTATCAACACAAAATTGCCCCCTCATCAATCCTTAAGCAACAGGAATTTGGGTGTCTGCAAAAGAAAGGAACCCTAGACAAACTACAATAATGGATCTCTGCCAAAGTGGGAATGCCTCTGGAGGGTGGGTAAAGGCAGGCTGAAAGACAAGGACCTCCATGGGTAGAAACCTCCAGCTATGTAATAGATCAGGTTCTGAATGAAAGTCCTCAAGATTCAATGCAATGTAACACTTTTCAGAGGCTTCATGCATTGTAGTTAGGAATATTCCTGTGGTAGATCCTGGCAAAAAATGGATTTTGTGTATCTTTGAACTGCTGAAATCGATAACTTCAAATGCAGTTAATTGATTTATGCCAATTATATATGCTGAGGATTCCCTAAGTGATTTGGTTCTCCTAGACGTGAGGATTTACCTAGTAAAATGCTGTTTTTGTTTTGTTTTTTTTTTTTTAAATTCATCTATTGTGTAATTAGATGGTATGGAATTCAACTTCAGTACCCAAGGAGAAATTCAGCAAAAATGCAGAGTTTTTGGCCCACTTAGCTGAGATAGAACTGCCAAAGAAAGAGCAAGATATATATTTAGAAAAAAAGAAATAAAAAAAGAAATCTGGGTTGTTGAGGGGACCCTTAGACATAAAGATGTTACAGTATTTAATAGGTAAGGCTTTCTGTATGATAAATCTGAGTTTACTTGCCACTCACTGATGTAGCTGTTGATCTGAGAAAATTATCTTAGAGCTTTGGTCTTCTCATCTCTAAAATGGAATAATAGGTACTAAATTTTCTCATAGGATATTCTAGCAATATATATGATAACAAAAGAACCTATTTAAAACAGAATTTGACATCTGTAAGGACTCATCACATCCTGTTCCTTTTATTTAGTGTTTAGAGTTTGAGCGTATGTGTGTGGGTATTACTGTATGATCCGGTAATACTGTTTGTGAGAAACAGTAAATCCATATGGGATATTAGCTTTGCTGTTCAGCTTCTACCATAGCACTGGCCCTGGCAGTACTGATATCTTAATCAATGACTTAATGACTAGGACTAATGCCCATCCCAAACCTGTAGCTCATTGCTCATCTTTTTGTCTTGGTCTATGCCAAAGACCACTACCCAGACCATGAAACTAGCTTTTATCAGTGTTGATGCCATACCGAAGATGGGGACAGCATGTGTGTTTTTATAAGCTCTCTACTTATGAAAATCCAAGCTAATATTGGAGAAATACTGGTCTTGAGTGAAGCTCCTATCATCTGATCTATTCAAGGCATCCCGCCCCAATTGGCTTTTCAGTTTTATTGCACACTGCTGTGCATGATGGTCCCTTTGTTTCAGAATCATGAGATTTTTAGTAGCAGACACATATTCTAAAGAACAACATACAGTAAGAAAAGTCAACTAACATTTTCTGGGACAGAAAGGACTCCTTGGCTCAAGCACAGTGGTGATGCGTTTGTTGCTACTTTTACCTATATTCTGATCATCAGAGATCTTTCCATAGCTCTGATGTGCTGGTTTTAACCTCAGGCCAGCTCTCACTGGGTTTGTGGCTCTCAGTATATGCAGATTCTTGTCTTAGTAGCTTAGCAAAATCTGGAGAAAGAGTACTCTAGTACTCTTTCTTTTCTAATGTGCTATAATTGGCTTCTTTTTGGATTGAGTCAAATTTCCATAAGGCACCAAACTTTACAGGAAGTTTTGATGAGCCAGGTCAGGATCAGGAACCATTCCCAGAGGGGAAGGCGTTGTCTCAACTAATCAAAGAGATATTTCCCATATGGACAACAGGGTCTGTATATCAGAACAAAAGTAATACTTGGTTTAGAGAATGGATACTTACCATAATGCATCATCCTTCAAGACTTCAAACATTTGCTTGTGCATTTCCTCATGTGTAGATACAACGTTCGTACATTTTGTTCCTTTATAACTGATTTTTTTGTAAACGATTAGTATTTCTGAAAGACAGGGAGGAGGGGAATTCTTCCATATGCTGGTTTATTCACCGGTTCACCACAACCACTAGGGATAGGACAGGATGAAGCCAGTAGCCTGGAATCCATCTGGGCTTCCCAAATGGGTGCAGGGGCCTGAACACTTAGGGCATTTGTGTGTGTGTGTATGTGTGTTTGTTTTTAAAATTTATTTATTTTGTGATACAGTTCCACGGGTTTAGGGTTTTCCTCCTCTCCTCCCCTAATTTCATCCCACCTAAATTCCCTCCCCCCTCTGATTTCCACTATATTATTTCAACCGTATAGTCTTTCAAATCATTCTGCTCTTTAAGTGTATCCTGACAATGTAGGTGTAGGCATTGTCAGAAAATTCAGCATCCTGTTGTCAAGGTATATTTAACAGTTTCATTGGGAGTCCATCTTTGATTTGGGAGTAGAGATGCATACTGCAAAATATCTTCACTTCTCAATATGATAGTCTCTTGTACAATTCCTCTAGCTGAATATATGTACATGTATGTTTATCATCCAACTATCTTATATTTTGGTATCTATCTATCTTGTATTTTGCGTGAAGATCACCTTCTATTAGAACATATGTTATTTATCCTTTTGGAATTGGATTATTTCACTGAGCATACTGGTCGCTAGTTGGAACCATTTGAAAAATGGTAGAATTTCATTCTTTTCAATGGCTCAGTAGTATTCCATAGAGTAGATGTGTCACAGTTTCTTTATTCACTCCTCTTTTGATGGGCATCTGGATTGTTTCCATGATTATGCTGTTGTAAATATAGGATTACAGGTCCCTTTCTCATATGCATATTTCATTTCCTTTGGATATATTCCCAGATCTGTGATAGCTGCATCATTGGTAAATCAATTTTCAGTTCGCTTAGCACTCTACATAATGACTTCTATAGTGGTTGCACTAACCTATACTCTTACCAGCAGTGGAGTATGGTACCTTTCTCTTCACATCCACACCAGCAGGTATTGTTAGTAGAGTTCTGAATGTAGACTTGGGCTATCTTGCTGCTTATCCAGGCACGTTGATAGAGAACTGAATCTGAAGCTGGGCAGCCAAGACTCTGTCATTCATGTGGGATGTCCGTGTGGTAGGTAGTTACTTAGCCTCCTGTATCACAAGGGCAGAGCCCGGCAGTTGGTTCTCCCACAGAAAAGGACTAGTCATGAGTTTTCTCTGGTTCCTTACTGATCTCGATATCTGCTGTCTGTTCAGTGTGCCCTGTGTCCATGACAGAGAGGTGGGTGTATATATCTCTGTTCAATCTGTGAGCAGTCCAAGGAAGGAAACACTCCAAGAAATTACAGAACAGAATGTATCCCATAGTAGATGTAGATTGAATCTATGAACAAGGCTCATGAGCAACAGGAACGAAAGAGCACATTGCTCCAAGGGAGTTTGAGGACAATCTGAGGCTCATTGTCAAGTCTGGGAATATCTTGTGGTAATGCTCACTGAAACTTTTTTTTCCCCAGTGTTACCACCAACCTCTTGTTCTAAACAAAAACTCTGTCTTAGTGGTTTGAATCCCAGTTTGACTTCATATATACTTTACACTAAAATCTCAAAGACTGAGCAAAGACTACTCATCTTTAAAGGATATTACATTTTTTACAAAAATTAAATAAATGATATGGAGTTAGTATTTAGCATCTGTTTCTCCACTCAACCTCCAATTTGAAGTTCTAACTGAAGGTAGTATTATTGCTGCCGGAGAATATTTTTGGTAACTTCTAGTTTCTTGCAGTGGTAAATTTGCAAAGGATTTATAATTTGTCCCCACCCACCTACCCCTAACATCTCTTTTGTTAATCTTCAGAGTCCCATAAAGTATGTTATGAGTCCCGTTTTACAGATCAGGGAAGTAACTCTGGGATATAAATTACTCTTTCCAAAGCAAGTGCAATTAAGGACTTAAGCCTGAAAGTGTTTGGGATTGGCGCATCTCAGCAGGAATCAGCCTTCCAGGTCCAGCCCACACAGGACAGTCAAGGCTTTTTTCATTACTATACTGAACACTGTGTTGATCTTGATACTTCCTTTTAGGATGGGGCTTTTGGGAATAGGGAATTGAAGTAGATTTTTATTAAAATCTTATTTTGACATTATATATGAAAGTAGAAATAGATATATTTTGTGAACAAAACCAACAAATTCAAGAAGTATGTAGTTCTATAGAGATATTTTCAAAGAGGTATATTACAGTGACTCAACTGTACCTTTTTGCAGTGAGTTTTTCATACACACATGTGTTCTCATCCATCTTCCTTTTACATCCTCACCTGTTGCATTGTTGAGGCTGTGACTTCTCTTTGTTAGTATATGTAAAGGAGTACTCTACGTGCGTTCTTCCAGCTGTTCCAAACTATGGAGTTCCTTAGAAATAAACATAAACTGGAACTTTTGATTGCAGGAAGATGAAGTAGAAGTCATTTTCATGATTTCTTCCCCTAAGTATGACTAAAGTACCTGGTCCTTATAAAGAAAGCAAACATGAATCTGAAAGGAGAGAGAAGGTGTAAGACCAGTAACATAGCTTTCCTGTCAAATGATGCTGGAACAGTTGGGCATATTCATGGCCAAAACACACACAGATATATCACTTACAATGATTATAATACTGTAAAGTATAAATAATTTTACATGTAAATGAGTGGATTATATGTAACCCACTATACAAATATAAACTAAAATGGGTATATACTTAACTATAACATATAAAGCTATAGAAATTTTAGAGTAAAATAACAAACTCTTAGGTTTGACATTAAAATTAAATCTATTAAAGGAAAAGCTGATGAGTTGGATCTCATCAAAATTGATATTTTGCTCTTTGAAACATTTTGTTAATGGGATGAAAGAAAATTACAGATGAGAAGGCACTATAAACCTCTTGTTCAAGAAGAAACTCATTTCTAACTATGTAGAAATGTGTTGAGACTCAGTAGTATAAAAGCAATGTTACTGTCACTCTGGGAAACATTTTGGTAAGTTTGTTAAAAAAAAAGTGAAGCTTAAAAGCTCTCAATGACCACTTCTAAGCATTATACTGAAGAAGTACAAGCTTATATTCCTACAAGACTCTGTACACAAATATTTGTAACCATTATAGTAGCCCAAACTGAAAACCAGATTCAGTGAATAAATGATTAAGAAGTAATCTATGGTGCAGTTGTACCACTTATTCATGTTCTGAATTTCTGTAGCCACATTTAAATGTGGTCAACAATTACCCAAGTGTACTGAAAGGAAAATATTTAAAATTTACAAGTTTTAAATACATTTCATGACATTATAAATGTTTCATTAGCAATGATTAATGTCTTCCTATATTCAGTTGTAAATTGAAGCTTCATCATAGGTGTGTATATGTATGTATGGGGTAACAAAGTTTATGCAAGTCCTGGAATTGTCCACAGTTCAGGTAATTTCTTGGAGTCCTGGAATGTATTTTCTGTGAATAAGAGGTACCTGTTATATAGCCATACCATGGATACTGCTCTTTCTGTGTAAGGAACAAATTACCGAAACATACAATAACATGGATGACTCTTCGGAAACTAAATGTGAATGAAAAGAATTCTGAAAGAAGAAATGGAAAATGTTTCCATTTGTATAACACAATTATAGCAATAGAGAACATGTTCCCATTTGCTAAGGGGTAAGGAACTAGTAGCCAGCAGAGAGAGAAGCAGGCTGTGTCTATAAAAGTGTAGATGAGTGATTATTGGGATAATGGAAATGTTATGTATTTGGCTGTGCCAATGCCAGTATCATGACTGAAATACTGTGCTATCATTTTTCAAAGACGTTCTCATGAGTAAAATTGGTTAATTGGAGTCTAGATCTCTTTATATTCTTAAAACATACATGCTTTCACAGAAAGTAAGCATTTTCATTTTAAGAGTTTTACTAAGTAATAAGCTTTAAACAGCATCAGTGCTTAGTAAATGCTAAATTAACATCAAATAGATTTCCTTGTTCCATAACTTCAGAAATGGCTTAGGTTATTTTTGTCTCTCCAGGAACAGGCTATTGGGTAAAGAACCAACAATTTACTTGATCGTGGAATGCTTTAATTAAAAATACTAACACAGTATGTAGAGTTCTGTGCAAAACAGGAGTTCACTTGCTTTTTGAAAATAGCTTCAGCAAAGTAGTG
Source organism: Ochotona princeps (assembly GCF_030435755.1). NCBI lineage: Eukaryota > Metazoa > Chordata > Mammalia > Lagomorpha > Ochotonidae > Ochotona > Ochotona princeps. The sequence goes on from NC_080850.1 coordinate 21,192,824, forward strand.
AATTTATAGACAGAATTTTCTGTATTCCAGGAAGCCTTTTATGTGTATTTCATGAGATAAACTTACAAGAGCTCTTCAGAATGAAGAATTGAAATGATGATATGTGAGTCTTAACCAGATATCATGATGCTACAACCCCTGGTATCCAGCCAGGATATTAGAGATGGTGAAAGCTTCCATGGTCATTGTAATATGAAACCAAATACAATAATGCAGTAGGCAAGGTTCTTGGCACTGTGTCATGACAACAACATCAGCATCACGTGGGGGTGCTTGTGAGAAATGTAGGCTATTTGGCTCCATCAGAGTCTTCACATGGTCCTCAGGTTATGCATAGGCACATTAATGTTTAAAAAGCAGTGCTCTAAACCATAGCTAGTCAGTGTTGAAGAGGAGTTTTGAATGCAGGCAATTTTCCAGTGTTGTCCCTGTGGTCTTAAAACCACAGTATAGAGCATGCATTTTTATCTAATATGTGAGGGATATATAAACGCAAAGCAGACATGCTGAGCATGGCACTGAACAAGCATTGAACAGCATGAGAAGGGTAGCGAGCAACCCGGGGAGTCTCCTCTTCTCTGTTGTTGAGTTCTTTATTAATCTGGTGAATTTAATGTATGTAGCATACATATAGAAGATACCTAATAGTATCTGAGGTGGTATGAGATGAAGAAGGGCCAGGAAAGTCTTTCAAATGAGAAGTGAACAGAAGAATGATGTAGGGGTTGGCACATAGATGGTAAGATCATTGTCTAGCACAGGCAGCTGGAGAAGAGTGTCCAGGAACCATCTGTTCAGCTGCTAGGGATGCCTCACATCATCCTCAGATGCCAACACAGGTGGCTCATTCGTTACTGAAATACTGAGTTGTGTGTGATTGCATTTGCTGTAAAATATTATGAAGAGAATGAACAATCCTAGACAAAATAGTCCTTCAAACTGTCAATCTAGTTTAGTAGACCTAAACTAAAAGGAGCCATTGTCTGCCAGAAGTAAAAAGCGCCTCTCTATGCCCTCCTTTCCTCTTCTTACTTCAACTTATTTTCTGTGGAACATTAGATAGCAAGTAGAAGCATGAATCAAACAGTTTTTCCATAGGACTTGCAAAACAGTAGAGAAGTTCAGAGAATCATCATATATAACAGAAAGCCAAATAAAACAACTAGCAGAAGTGTAAAGTCTTTGATAATATAGAACAGAAAGAAGGAAGACTATATGTTAAAGACCCAGGGAAGGGTGAGAGCAACCTTCACAGAGGAAGTAGTGCAAGTGTTCTGAATATTGCTATGTACTGTTTTTCTCTTTCTTCCTTTCTTTCATTCATTCATTCTTTCTTTTTTGAGAGGTATAGGGAGTTGAGGAGGGTGGTTTATTGAGAGTTGTCTTGTGTGCACGTGACTAAATTTGTGGAAATAAAGGTGACATCAAAATAAAAGTTGCATTTAAAAGAGGTGAGAACAAAGTGAGATCAGAAATAATAGGAGGAAGTTTAGTACCAAACTGAATCTGTAAACATAGAACTCAGTCTGTTGCATAAGGCTTCACTGTTTGGGACTTGTGAATAGTGCTGCAGTGAACTTGGGAGTGCATGTGTTGTTGTTACATGCCAGTTATTCCTTTCAGGTATATCTCTAGAAGGAAGGAGCAGAAAGGAAGGGGGATGTTGGCAGGGGATAGAATGATGGGCACCCAAACAAAATAGAATGCTTGCGGTGGGTCTTGTTTTTGGCACCACAGTGAGGTGCCGGTGGATCATTAAGATGTATTATATTCTAAGAATTGGAACAATGGAGCTGCTAGGCACCAAATACAACAGACAGATGAAGAAAGGAAATGGCAGTGGACCGATACAATTTTGAGCTGTGTATATGTGTGCAAGTATTGCCATGTATCCTTTAAAATAAGCAAGTTTTACATATTAATACAAAATTTAGGGATAAAAAATATTTAAGGATTAGTCTGTTTCCTTCAGGCTATTTTTCTAAGCTGCTGACACTCAAGTTCTACATTCTTAGTGGGTGAGTTTTTGGTGTTTGCTTGTGCCTGGGCATTGATGCCCTGGAATAGTTGAAGCATTGCTTGGCTGATAGAAACAGTAAAATACTACAGATTGCCAAGGACGCCCTGATTTCAGGGCTATTAAGAGGATAGAAAATGTTGCACTTCTGAAAGGATAAACTATGTTAATAATATGTGCATTATTTTACTGCACAAATATGTGGTGAAATACACTTGTTTAAAATGGTCTTGTCATAAATCCTCTGAAAGTGAGTTTGGTGCATAATTCCTGTTACTCCAAGTGTCACCCAAAAGACCACAATGGCAGAGTCACTACCCAAGACGGTGTTAGAATCTGCCTTTACAAAGATCATATGTTCTTTTTTTTTTTTCTAAGATTTTATTATTATTGGAAAGCCGGATATACAGAGGAGGAGAGACAGAGAGGAAGATCCTCCATCCGATGTTTCACTCCCCAAGTGAGCCGTAACGGGCCAGTGCTGCACCGATCCGATGCCGGGAACCAGGAACCTCTTCCAGGTCTCCCACACGGGTGCAGGGTCCCAAAGCCCTGGGCCGTCCTCGACTGCTTTCCCAGGTCACAAGCAGGGAGCTGGATGGGAAGTGGAGCTGCTGGGATCAGAACCTGCGCCCACATGGGATCCTGGGGCGTTCAAGGCGAGGGCTTTAGCCGCTAGGCCACTGCGCCGGGCCCGATCATATGTTCTTATACCCCTCCAGGTTTCAGGAACACAGATTGTCTTGGCCACATTTAAACAGAGCTTTGCTGCCTCAATCAGCTCACCCTTCCTCGCTTGCACTCTGTCCTCCTCTATCAATTCTTGTCACAGGGAGAATCTTAGGAAGCAGGTCCTCCAGGCTTAAAAAAAAAAAAAAAAAGCGTGTGTGAAATACTGTTCCATTTATTCCCCCCAGCCACCTTATCATGCTTGAAAGGGGATAAGCAAAGGAATTCCCTCCTGAGTTGCACCTTTCTCCATGCATCCTACAAAGCCCTCAGGCAGTACAGGTTCATTGATAATTGCCTTGAGTTCTGCACTTTATCTTGTTTCACATAGAAATCCTAACAACATCAGATCCTTATCTGGTTGGGCTTTTAAAATTCAAAGTTGGGAGAGAACATGAATGTCTAGAGGCATCATTTCAGAAAGACTGCTCATCTTCCTTTGTTGAGCATCTCTGTTGTATTCATGTCCTGGCCCTCCATACCCCAAAAGCCACTGTTGCTGTTTTTGCATCTTATCTTCAGGCCCGTTGCAATTATGTTGATAGAATCAGAGCCCTCTCTGAACTTCTAGTTGCAAATATTAAGTGTCAGCTGTTGATCCACTTTAAATACAAACCAGCCAACCACCTCATTTCAAATTGTACTAATACAGACCAGATAGGATCATTGGTATCAGATCCAGAAAAGAAGGGATTTTTTTTTTTTTTAATGGGTGGAAGGATGCTAAGAGCAGAGTGTGCATCTCTGGAATTCTCTGAGTTCTTCCATCTGGGAGGGAGGGGCTCTGAAACACTAATCCTAAAATGCTGGCTTTCTGAAGCCATTATACACATTCAGTTCTAGACTTCCTTATAATGTTCCTAAATGAATTATTCTATATTTAACAGTCACTGCGGAGAAGCTGAATTTCTTCTTTCATTCACTTTCTTGATGCATTTGTCCTGAAGTGAATTATCTCTTGGTCCCTAAGCCATGGTTACCAGAGAAAGAGGTGAACTTATCCTATCCCAGTGGGAGCTAGTGGCCAGGGCAGGACAATTAAATAAATAATTGCAAGGAACTACAAACATGATTTCATGATGAACTTGCAACTGCTGATAGGCCATATCATATACCTGATAAATGCTTCAAAATGAAAGAGTAACTGATAATTTTTAAAAAAAATTTATTTTACTTTGGAAAATTGGAGAGAGGGAGATAGTTCTTCCATCTCCTGGTCACTTCCCAAATAGGTGCATTGGCCACAGCTAGATTGGTCCAAAGCTGGAGCAGGGGTTTCTTGCAGGTATTCCACATAGATACAGGGTCCAAGGACTCCATCTAGTGCTGCTTTCCCAGCCATAAGCAGGGAGCAGAGTCAGGAGACTGAGCATCTGAGAATGAACTGGCACCCATATAGGACTGCAACATCTGCAGGCAGAGGATTACCCTGTAACGCCGCAGTGCTGGTTCCCAAGAGTAATTGTTAAAATAGCTTGAAGAGGGCCTGGTGCGGTAGCCTAGAAGATAAAATCCTTGCCTTGGATGCACCAGAATCCCATATGGGCACCAGTTCTAATTCTGGCAGCCTCGCTTCCTATCCAGCTTCCTGCTTGTGGCCTGGGAAACCAGTCAAGTACAGCCCAAAGCCTGGGGACCCTGTGCCTGCGAGGGAGAACCGGAAGAGGCTCCGAGCTCCTGGCTTAGTATCACCTCAGTTCCAGCCATTGCAGCCGCTTGGAAACTCAATTAACTGACGGAGGATCTTCCTCTCTGTCCTCCTCTCTGTATATCTGACTTTCCAATAAAAAAATAAATCTTTCAAAATAAATAGCTTGAAGAAGAAAATAAAAACGTGGTGAATGTGTTCTCAGTATGGGCTGTACTTTTTCATGTGCACAGGCCCTGTGAGCGGGAGCATTCATGCTTAAATGACCTCTGAGTCCTCAAGGAATAAAACTCTACTATTTAACCCCATTTTGAGTATCAGGGAAAGCTGACATGGACATGACCTTCAACTGAAAACTGTAACAGGTGAGTTGTTAAGTGAGATGGTCGGCGGAAGGGCTTGGACAATGTTCTCATATGAGTAAGTGAAGCTGCTTTCGCAACCCTTTCCAAAATCAACATTTCACAGTGCCTGACAGCCTTCAAAATACCACCACCAAGTGCACCCGTTTCCCAGGGCTTCTGCATCAAACTCCTGCAAACTGGGTGACTTACAGCAGAAGCTATTAATAAACTCACACAGTGCTCAAAGTTCAAAGTCCGAAACTATACTTGCTCTGCTAGCTTCCTGTCATTACTCGGAGTCCTTTTTCCTGGCTTGCAGCTGTAGAGCTGCTCTCTTTGCCTTAGTTGTCTTCTGACACCTTCCCTTCAGTAGTCTCCACTAGTTCTCTACTAGTGTCCCTGAGTTTATCATATAAGGATTCCAGTCAGCCCACTTTCCTCCAGTAATGCCTTAACTTAGAGCTGCAGGGACCCTTATTCCATGCTAGCTCACAATTCTGGGTACCAGAGTTAGGACTTTAGTGTCTGCTTTTTATGCTAAAAGTTCAAAGAAAAACCTCAGTACAAGGCATTCAGATAAGTGATTCACCTTATGCCGGAGGGAGTGTTAATGAGAGTTCAGAGAAATCCACGCAGTGTTTGTCAGCTGTGGGTCCTCAGGCCAGACCCTTGGTAGTTTTGTGCTATAGTTTTATAGCAAGGAAAATGGAAGTGATAACTCCTGCCTCATGTCATTGTTTCATGATCCAATATGAAAATAGCTATAAATGTTTGGCTTGGTGCCTGGTGCTCTGCTAGCCACTCCACATGAAATACTTAGGATGATCATCATGGATACCATATCTGCATTTCTCTGAATCTCAGTCTCCCTGTTGGATGATGGCCTTTGGGATGGAGAGGATTGTTAAAATGAACAGAAAGAGGGAAGCCATTTTACCTTTCCTTGGGTCTCTTGGAGCCAAAAAACAAATGGAATGTGTTTTTTGGGGGAAGGAAATGACCCCAAGCAGAGAAAGCAACCTATCCTATACTATTCTTTGAACTGCTCTCAAGTGATTAAAAGAATCAGAACTGCTGAATGACAGCTAGAGATTCAACATTTTATTCGAAGTTTCCAAATGCAAATATGTTATCATTGTGATAGATTTTACATATATGCTTTAGATGCAAAGGGGTGGAAAACATCTGGCCTAATGTCCATGTAAGACTCGTGAAAATGTTTGGTCTTGCCCTGCCAAAGCAACTGTAAGTGGGACTGGAAGTTTACTATAGGAGCTGAATTTTTAAATTATTTTAAAGGCAGAGTGTGTCTCTGTCTCTCTCTCTCTGTCTCTCTCTCTCTCTGTCTCTCTCTCTCTCTCTCTCTCTCTCTCTCTCTCTCACACACACACACACACACACACACACACACACAGAGAGAAAGATAGAGAGAGGGAGAGAGAGAGGAAGAGAGACAGAAAGAGGTCTTCCACCTGCTAGTAGCTGTAATGGCCAGAGCTGGGCCTGTCTGAAGCCAGGGGCTTCCTCTAGATCTCCCATGTGGATTTAGGGGCCCAAGAACCTGGGTCATTGTCTGCTGTTTTCCTAGGCACATAAACAGGAAGCTGGATTAAAATAGAACTGCCAGGACATGAAGAAGTATTCATGTAGGATTTTGGCAACTGTAGGTGCAGTTTCACCTGCTGTGACACAGTGCTAGCTCTAACAAGATAATTATTAGAGAATTCTATATGGTCTATGAATGATTATGAAATTAAAATACTCCTTTGCAAAAAAAGGTTTCTGACATCTAGTATGAAAGGTAAACACAGAATTTCAAAAAGTTAGTAGAAAATGAGCTTGAAAGGTAACTTTATTCTGGTGCAAGGTTTTAGAAATAATGTAATAGATATTAAAAAGTTTTTTGAAAAAATGAATATGAAGAATGGATTTTAAAAATAATTTTATTTTTGATGGTGTTTACATGATTGGGAGGGATACATGCCCATGTGGACCATCAGTTAGGGTGAGGAAGGTCGAGAAAGGGTAGGAAAGAGGATGAGAAAACTGCCTCCGATATCCTTTTCTCTTCCTATATCAGAGGACAACTCCCAGCAGGCCAGTTGTATCAGTACCCCGGAATGGGGCATGGCCAACTGATACAACCCAGTGTTCCCAATGTGGAGCATGTTCCGAGGGTACTGTTTCAGTGGTTTTCATAGTTGTGAGATGCTGTTGATTTCATTGCTCCAAGATTCAGGAAATCCTTCCGAGGTCCATTGGTGACATAGTCCATCTTAGAGATCTGATTTGCCTAGATATTCACTGTCAAAGCTTGACCTGGAAAGCTGTCCAATTTGTTCTGCCCTCCATTGTACTATATGTGCTTTGCAGGCCTCAATGAACTGGTTGTCATGTCTGCCATGAACATCTGGGCGTGCCGTCCACTATATAGGCCTCAACAACTGTGGACTCTAGTTTTGAGACATGCACTCCATGATCAAAACACAGATCTTGTGATTTCCCCTGTGGTTGGAGTTCTGAGTTCAGTGATCTGGTTGGGGGTGGTGAGGAGTCCCCAGAGAAACCTCACCAGAGGTGACCCCCAACTTGATTCCTGTGTGTTCCAGTCAATGCGGGGGTCCAGCTCAGTCAATCACCCACATTAGCCTACACACACAGTGGTGGCTGTAGTCACCTGGTCAGTTCTGAATCCAGTCCCATCTCATACACAAACCAGAGATGCTATTGCCTAGCCCAACCCTGCTTACCGTGCATTCGGCCCTCACGCATACCACTGGGAGCTATAGCCTAGTTGGAGCAACCACCAGTGACCTCTATGAGGCCTGTCTCCAAGCCCAGTTCCTTCTCATGCTGGTATGTATGTACAGCATACTGATCCAGTGTGTCCTACATCCCATTTGAGTATTGGAACCTAGCTTACCCTGACCAATCCCACTGTCCAGCCCATACTGATGCTTGTAGGTGCCACCACCTATTCAGCCAGGCCTACCACCAGCCCTGGTTCTCATGCTCACATTGGGAGTTGCAGCCCATTAGAGAGTTACCCCAAATTTCCATACCTGGCCCATTTCCAGCCCCCGATCTTGCACTTTCTAGGCAGTTCAGCAGTCTAGCCTGATTGGACTTGTACCCCAGTCCCAGCACTTGCTAGCTGGTGCTGTGACAAAGTCCGACCAGCCTGTACTTACGCTGGCTCACATATACACCAGTGGATATGGTCACTTAGCCCAGCCTGGCTCTCCTCCTACACCAACTCATATGCAGGCTGATGGGCTTTGTAATCCTGCCCAGCCTGTTATAGCCCCGTCCCAGCTCTCAAGCTCACCTGTGGGAGCAGTGGTCCAGCAGGAGAATACCTGCAGCTCCCCTACTGGCTAGTCCTCAATCCTGGGTCTTATGTGTATGTGTGGGAGCTGTGGCACAGATGGGCATGGCTTGCTTCATCTTGGCATTTACCAGTGGTGCTGTAGCCTAGCTGCATCCAGGCTACCCCCAGTTCCAGTTCATGCTGGCAGGTGCTGTGGCCTAGTCCAGTCCAGCCAGCCCCTGGTCTCAGCCATAATGTGAACTGGCTGATGTTGTGGCCCAAACCAGCCTGTTCTGCACCCCATCTTGGTTCTCACCTCTGCCAGTCAGTGCTGTGAGCTGGCCAAGCCTGGTCCACCCACAAACCTTAGTCACACACATGCCAATGGGTATTGTAACTTGGCCTGGTCTGGGCTGATCCAAGCCTTGATTCTTGTGTTTACCTGTAGGGAATGTGTCCTAACAAAGGGGTCCCCCAGGATCCTATATCAGCTCACCTCCCAGTGGCAAATATTGCACATACCAGTGGGTCTTTGGCCCAGAATGATTTGACCCACCTCCTGTACTAGTAGGTGCAGTGGCCTTGCCTGACCAGCCCCCACCCATTTCAGCTCTTACTATTGGTTGCTACAGTCCAGCTCTGCCTGGACCATTGTTGGACCCAGCTTTCACATGATTCAACGAATGCTGAGACCTACCACAGCCTGTCCTATACCCACTGTCTCTTGTGATCAGCAGGGGGTGCAGGAGCCTAGCCCAGTCTGGCACTCCCCAGACCCAGTCCATACCCATATCAAGGGGTACTGCAGCCATGTCCAGCCCAGTCCACTGCCTCCATTCCAGCTCTCATGTTCACCAATAGGAACTGCAGTCCAGTCAGGGCATCCCTTTAGTCCCTGGGCCAGGCTCGCTTCTACCCACAGATCTTGTGCAAGCTGGTGTTTCCTCTGACCCAACTGAACATAACTCATCACCAAGCTTGGGCTTTGCCATCAGGTGCTACAGCCTGAACTGCCCCCAGTACCAACTCTTGCTGGTGGATGCTGCAGCCTGGACCTGCCTAGCCTGCCACGATCCCTGGCTTTCATAATAGCCTACCCTAGTCCAGCATGTCCCATACTCCATCCTGGCTCACGCTCATGCCAGTGTGCTATGTTTTACCTGGCCCTGACCAGTCTGCCCCTACAGAGTCAACCCATACATTTGCTAACAAGTAAAGCAGCCCTGCCCAGCCTGACCAACACCGAGCTCTGACTTACATGCTCACTATTAGGAGTGAAGGCCCACCGGGGGAGTTTCCCAAGTTCCCCCACCAGGCTCACTACAAGCGGATGCCAGCAGGTGCCAGCAAGTGCTAAGCCCTTACCCAGTAAAGTCTGTACCCCAGTATCAGCCTTTGCATGTGTAGGTGATGTTGTGGCCTGACCTGCTCTACACTCAATTCTTACGTGTGTCTGCACTAGCCCAGCTTGTTTCCAACCCCCTGCCCATGAGTGTTGGTGAGGTCTATGGTCATGCCTAACTCTGCCCATTACCACTGCCAGTCTGTGAAGCAGCACAGACCCAGTCTGGGAATGTGTCCTAACAAGGGAGTCCTGTGAGCAAACCAGCTGATACGACAGTCCCACATGGGTGAGCTCACAATCCCTCACAGAATCTGCTCCCAGACCCAGTTCTCTCATGAGCTGGTTAGTGTTCTGGCCCAGCCTAACATGCTCTACACTCTGCCCTGACACTCACTGGTGGGTACTATGGTCGAACCCTCCCAGACAGACCTCCTTGTCATGGCTTAGGTGTGTGCATCAGTAGGTGGTGGCCTATACCAACCAGCCCAGCTGAGGTATCTCACAGAGGCGTTCATATTGGTTTGTCCTCAAAGGTTCCTCAGCTTTCCCTCCTCTGAACCATCTGGTCTTAGCCCCCTCGTTTACTTGCAAGTGTAGTAGCCTGGTTGGTGGAAGTCCCACAGAAGTCACTCCTCACCTGTCATATTCATAGCACTCCTGCCTCCCACACATCTCCAGCCCCACTTCCCTGAGCAATCCACAACCTCTCATGCCCACCAATATGCAGATCCCTAAGCCCAGTCCTCTGGTGATGCGCCTGCCAGCCTGGGGCCCTGCCTGCCTACCCAGGACCCTTGCACACTCACTTGTAGGCCCTCAGACCCTCTCTGCCCCCTATATATCTTTTAAAAAATAGAATAGGCAACTGTGCGGGCACATTGGTATAGTTTAATACAAATTTGGCATTAACCGAACCCAGGATACCTGCCAACTATTAGCTGCTTTTCTTCCAGTAGTGCAACACTTGCTTAAGTACAGTGCAAGCTAGGCAGTTGCTTACAGCTGAGGGGTGGGGGTGGTTATTTAAAAGTTAAGGTGCTGCTTGGGACATCTACTTCCTGTGTTGTTCTGCATTAGCTTAGTCCTGGCTCTGTTACTTCAGCTTCCTGCTGAAGCTCACCTGGGGAGATATCAGGTGGTTGTCCAAATGCTTAGTTTCCTCCTGTCTATATTGGATACATGGATTGAATTTCAGAATCCTGAATTCTTTCTGCCCCACCCGTGCCTGTTGCAAGTCTTTGAGGATTGAACCAGAAGAAAAGACCTTCTGCTTTTACTGTTCCTCCATCTCCCACGTGACATCCATCTTTAAAAACATTTTTTTGAAAATGCATATAAAGTAAAATGTGCATTTCCTTTTTTTACACCAAAAGTAGACTTTTAATTTCACTTTCCATAGACTTGTTGACTATCATTGTATTTTACAATGTGAGGTTGGTGAAAGTGGGATACTAATCGAATTTTGAAAGGTTACTTAGAACTTAATTTCTAAAAATGAGACACTTAAGTATTTCTGAAGCAGGAATGTGGCACAAATATTAAGATCATCCTTGGGATGCTCTCATCCAGGATTGGGGTGTCTGGGTTGCAGTTGGGGCTCTGCTCTTGATTCCATCTTCTTGCTACTTCACACTATGGGAGGGGGGAGATGAAGGCTCGAGTGGTTGAGTCTCTGCCACCCCTGACAGGCACAGATAGAGTTCATGGTTACATTCAGTTTGCTGTGGCCTTTGGGACACGCATGGGCAGATGGGAGATCTCTGTCTTCCTCTTTCAAATAAATTTTGAAACATAAACATGGTTTGGTTATTTTATGCCAGGTGTTTGGAGATACAATGTAGTGGACTAGTGATCTGGGGGGTGTTTCAAGTTACCAATATGTCTCTTAAGACTTGACAGCAACTTCAATGATGCTATGTGATTTTCTCAATTCCCCTTCACTAGTCAGAGATGAGAGCAGAAGTACTGTCTGTTTTTCTTAAGCAAAACAACTATAAGCATAAAGTGCCTCCAGAGAGTGGGGACCCCTACGGAGGATAAGGCAAATGCACAGGCAATGGCAGTGATGGAGCGATGGAGGTGTAGGTTGCAAAGAAACTTTAGAGTCCTAGGGTCCTGGAGCTGGATGTGTAGAAACCAGACACACATTGCAGGACCTGACATTTCTTTTGTTCCCTTAACATTTTAGCACATTACATGACCCTGAAGGTCTTAGGCTGGGGTCCCCAGCTCTCACCAGTGTGTTCTCCATGCAGGGGACAGGCTCCCTGCCGAGGCTATGACACAGGGGACTAACCCAGCAGATGCCAGCTCTTTCTGTGTTATCCCCCTCTGTGTGTCTCACATAAAAAATTAAAAAGAAAATAGTAATTCATACTTGCCTTCGATACTAAGCACTGTTTCAGCATTTGCCATGCACAAGTCATTTAATCCCCACAATAACCCTTAGGTATCTACTTCATTGTTATTAACGTTACACTTGTGAGAAAATTTGGCACGGAGACACGTAAGTTGCCAGGCTGGCAAATTGCTGGAATTCATTCCCTGGGTATCACTTTTAACCATATGCTTGGCACTGCATAAAATTCCTCATGTACATTTTCATCCAGAAGCCCCATTATCATTCTATGAATTTGGGCTTGCAGAGTTTCTGTAATTTACTAAATGTTGCCAGGACATTAAACAACAGGATATTCGCTTGAACTCCAGCCTCCTGACATCTGTGCACATTGTTTTACCCAATTCTGGATCCAAGGTCTCAAACCCCTAAGCAGTACTCCTATGTCTAACACACTATGAAATGGTATAGTTGGATGGAGTGAGGGGATTAGGAAAGACTTGGAGAAGGCATTAGCAGAACTCTCAAGAGTCTCTAAGGGAGACAAGAATTTGTGTTTTCTGCTTTCCTCCCTTTCTTGTCCATTGATTGAAAGATAATGAACTCTACACATCTAGGTTATATGAAAAGCAGCGCTATAAGCAGACACACACCACAGAGAGACTTTCTTATTTGTTGCTTGTCTCCCCTCGTGGTTATGGCAGCAAGATCTGGGCCAGACCACAGTCAGGTACTTGGAACCTTATCCATGTATTCCAAATAGGAATCAGGGGACCAAGAACTTAGGCCACCCTCTACTACTTACTGTGTCTTACAGCAGGGTTGGGTTTCAAGGGTTGTATACTCCCACTCTGATGGCAGGGTGTTGTAACCTGGTAAAATTGGTCCCAAAACATATGTTCCCTCTAGCCTCATTCCTATTGTGTGTACTTCTCTCTTTATCTCTTCTTTTTTGTTATGCTATAACCTTTCCAGTTGATTCTTTTTGGATTCTATAAACACTTTGGACTATGAAGATTTACTGCTAATAGGAATGTATTGTGTCTCCCAAGCATTGTCTTACTGTTTGAAAACTAAAACCCTAGAATGAATTTACCAGTAACCTACAAACAGACTCTTAGACAAAATCACATGCCAGAACAATCTCTGATTTCACATCCATATTGTTACCTGGTTGATTGACTTGGTGTTCTACACAAAAGTACAGGAACAGGATGGGAAGAAAGAGCAATGGAATTTTTGCCACAACCTTTTACCCAGTGCACACATTCAGGCACGCACATCACAAAGTCTATCCATATAAATTCAGGATAAATTAATTCATTGGTTGCCTACCTGTCCTGGAAGCTGAGCACAATTGTATGTGCTTTCTCTGAAATATTTCTAGATTCACTGGGGAAGACACTTCTTACCTTGACTGAAGTTGGTAAGGCATAAGTCACCCCAGACTCCTCTTGGCTTGCTTTTCTACTAAGATGGTTTGTATTCTTGAAGCACCTTAGCATCTTATTCTTTATCTTACTGTGGCTTGTGTAAAACCTCTGCTCATCCTTTGAAACCTACGTTAAACTTTTCTTTCATATTTCTGTAATCAACAAAGTTCCTAGGGACAGACAGAGCCCGTAACAGTGGCTCACAACGTAGGCTTAAATGACTTTGGCTTGCTCCCAACTCTCTGCCCTGATTTCCTGATTGTAAAATGAGCACGTAATTGCACTTAACTTACAGATTCCCTGTGAAACACTGTGAAACAAAACTGGCATAAACAACCAGCCAAAAGCCTGAGCATATGTAATGTTAGCGTTTAATGTAGTATTATTGTATTTAAAATTTTTGGTTTTATAAATTAATGCATTAATTTATTTCACATTGCATATGATATCTGAAAAGTGTGTCAGTTTGTCTCTTATTTATGTGGGGAAATAATGAGGTCGTAACTTTACCTGGGCTTGTGTGCTCCTCTCATAGGTGCTCATAATCCTGGAAAATTTCATGTCCTGGCCTTTGTAGATGTTGTTTGTCTAGAGCAAACATTTTCAGACCTTCATTCTCCTTTAGTGACTAGAGATGATAAATTATAAATGCAACCTTCTTCCCATTAACTTATAGCTTTGGAGAGGAATGAAAAAGTTTCATTATTTTTCTTTAGCAAAACCTTGTATCTCACATTGGAAAGTGAACAATTTCCTGCCCCTTGAGTACATATTTCTTGTCCCCAGAATCTCTGGAAGCATTCACTCCTGCTTTTACCCTTGACTTTCGCGTTTCACACAGTGATTTAGTTGCTGAGAAAACACCTCAGTGGTGTGACAGGTTGGAGTGATTTCATGGTTTTCTTGAGGCATGGCTTCTGGAATGTTGCTAGAAGAGAAAGCAAGGTGGAAAAATGAGCACTATGTGGTAACAGCAACCTTAATGTGGCGTTCTCAGCAGCTTCTGCTTCCTTGAAGGGATCAGCCACTTGTCTATTGTTAACTGAATGGTTGTCAAAATTATGCATGCATGGGGGTATCCAGGTCAAAGAATTGGGAGTCAGTGGATGAAACATCATGTTTTTGCAAGAACATGTTTACCAGATAGAAATATTGATTATATGGCTATAGATTTCCTGAAGTGAAATATGGCTGTGTTAGCGTGGCAAAATGTTGTGATTTCATTCCTTTTGTTCCCTTCTATAGATGTTTTATTTAACTATTGAAAGCAATGAATGCCTGTATAAATAGCTTTAGAAATTATATCTTGGCTAAATCCTTTCCTGTGTTTGGCCTTATGGTAAGGAAGCTGCTTCCTAGATATGTGAATATGATATATGAATATAATTTAATAACAGAAAAATAGCAAATAGGTCCCTTGAACTAATATCTACTGACAATGATATTGAGCTTGGTTGAAATTATAAGACATTGTTGTAGAAAGATCTTGGGTTGTATGATATCATCAATGACTGTTGAATATATGAGTGAGTAAAAGCAGTAACTCAGACCTTGTTGCTGGTTGCCAGTCGAAATATTTTCTAAATTTGAGCATTAAGGTAACTAAGTTTTATTGAGTTTTAAAATATTAGTTCAAATAACTGGGAGAAAAAAACAGGAGATGGAAGAACCTGTGATTTTCTTTACCTCAAAGAAATATTTCTTTCTTTATTCCCCCCCACCCCTTGACTTGCAAAAGACAAGGGTGGACAAGAAGCAGGCTCTAGGTAGGGCAAATTGGCCTCACTGTTCCCTGCAATGCAGATGAATCCCCAGCGCAGGAACTCTGATTTTTTCCAGTGGTGTACATTAGCACAGTTGGGTTCATGTTTGCTCTCAAGTGCAATGGTGCTTATACCGATGCTTAGAAAATAAAGCTGGAACTTACATTTTCCTGGAGCCTTATTCTGAAATCTTGGCAGTTAATTCTAGGGTCCTCCACCTGTTACTAAGGAGACACAGAGGAACCCTGTGTCCAGGCTCACAAAAGATTTCTTCCATGTGAAGAAACAGCCGTGAATGCATCTTTATTTTAAGATGGCACAATTCAGCCTTATCTGTGAGCTTCAAATTACTCTTTTTCTTAAATGAGTTAAGGTAACTTTTTTTTTTCATTAGTTGGAACTACATTTTTTTTCTGACCGCCACCGGTGCCATATTTCTGTTGGGTGTGAGTAAGGGTCTGGGCAATTCAAGGGTATTTGTTCCCATGAAATAGATGTGTAAGAGAGCAAATACATTCACTGTGGAAGCACACCAGTGGATATGTATTTCTAAAAGACATATCCTCTAAATATAATGCACAAATCAAAAAGAATATATAATGTATTTAAAGGCAGAAATTACAATGGCTTCCTCAGAAGTGATGCTAGAATTGAACAATCTAGAAAGTGACAAGGACTGTTTGATACAAAAGGCAAATTGCAAAGAGAAAAATGCACAGGTTGGGAGGAGATGCAGTGTGCATATCTTGCAGAGAAAGGGTACAGAATACAAACAAGGACTGAAACCAGCGGTGTGATGAACTGTGAGAACAAGGAAGTGTTTAAAGGGTGATAACTGGAGAGAAAAGGGAAGATCATGCAAGGCTTTGACACAGCTGATTCTAAAAAAAATGGAAAACATTGTGATCACATCTCATATTGTATTCATAAACCTCAGAGGGAAAATAAACTTGCCTGACATTGGATCACCCCTCCTTGGCAAAGCTGGGTTCAGGACTTGTAACTCTGACGCTCAAGTACCTTTGGAGAAAATTATTGATTGTTGAAACTGTTTGGATTCTTCTGGTTTGTTAGGGAGCTTAAATTATCATGAAAAAAAAAATCACCCAATTATTTTGGCAGTACAGTCACAACTCCATCAAACATTTCATATAAACCTAATACAATCACAATGTGACACATGCTGTGATGCATGTCAGTAATTGAAAATTATCTGTAGCATGTCAAGCATGTTGGAATGGTAATCAAAATAGAAAAGTAACAAGTGATGGTGAAGATGAGGAGAAATTAGGTCCCCTGTGTGTGCACTTAGGTGGGAATACAAAATGAGGCAGTCATTATGACAATAACTAGGAAGTTCATATAAAACGTAGCCATAGCATTATTATAGGGTGAGCAATTCCATTTTCTTTGGGGGAGTAGCTGAAAGAAAACAGGGAGAGGAACTTGAGTAGATACTGTACATTTGTATTTACATCATCATTAGTCACAATAGCCAAACTGTGGAATCACCAATTCTAACTACAGGTGCAAAAGATTGTGGTAAATACACAGAGTGAAAGGTTATCTGTCCTCATAAAGGAATGGAATTTGGATGTGTAATGCAATTACGGAAGGATCTGGAGAACAACAGGTTAAGCAAAACAAGCCAGACACTAAAGAACACTGTACCATTCTACTTACATGAGCTCTTTGAAATAGTTATTTTCATAGGAATAGGAAAAGAATCATGGTTATCAGAGATGGGAGAGTTATGAATAATAAAATTTTGATTTGGGATTATGAAAAATTCTGGACCTGGATAACAGTAATGGTTTTATAATAAGATAATGCCATTGAATTATATATTTTTAAATGGTTAAAGTTTTAAATTTTATGTTCTATATATTTTATATATATATAATGAAAGAGTCATAAAAATATTACTTCTTTATGTTTTAATACTGTAAGTTATAGATGAAATGCTTCCCTATAAAATACTTACTACTTGATAAAGATCAAACATACACCTTTTCTTGTAAGTTTGTGTACACAGTGCATGTTCTGTCTTTAGAACATCACCATGACTTCTTAATGTTTTAGTTGTTGCTTATACCAAGTAGACTTGGGGAATAAAAGCAGTCATAGGCGTATGTTATTTTATGGATATGGATCTGTCCCACCAGAAAAATTTATATACAAGGAATGATTTTGTATTATTTATCTTTCTGTAAAATATGAAAATTTTTTCACAAGTTCATTGAAGTGCATATTAAAAATATATGTGGATTTTACAAACACACGTGTAAACTTTTCTTTTGACTGTTTCCTATACCACATATTAAACTATATTGTAGTTGTAGTATATTGTTTTAGATTTCTATAGCCTAAAGATTGTCTCTGTAAGAGTAAGTTAAAATATAACGTTTTTTTTTTTCCTGTGGACCAAAGTCAAGCTTCAGTGTAAATTATTTGGCCAGCTACATTTATTTCCAACTGAATTTTTCCTGTTTGCATTATGCTGAGTTTTCTCGATCTTCACTTCTTATCCAGCCTCCCAGAGTTTCCAACAACAGGAAGTTGCAGTTAGCCTGTATGGTCAGCTTTGAAAACCATATACCCAATCACAGGATGCAAACATATTAATCACCATCTTAGCTAGAAAACTGGATGCATGCCCCTTTGTTTTTTGTTAATATACCCTCAGCGTATACGAAAGCCACTGCTAATTTTGCTTACTAATCACCTGAAGTTTAAGTTCTATCTTCTCATTCCTGGTGAATTATTGTTACTGTCTACTTTTTTTTTTAAGGGGAAGAATGGAAATTTTTAGTTCTCTCTCTAGATAAAAAGGCTAAAGTATTGAAAAAGATGATCTTTGCTTTTTAACCAAACCCTTAACACTCCCTCCTTAGCTTTATGTGCTTGGTTTCTTCCATCCTTCATTACTTTCCCTACAACCAAGCACATTAAGGGGTAGCAAACGCACAGTTTGAATCAAAATAAAAATACATCTAACAAAGGACTTCTCGAGTCTAATTTTTCCCTTTGTGGGCATTTTACCTATATAATTTAGTTTAATGTGTTGAGATTTTTATACGTGGACAAAAATAGAATGTTTTAACCAAATACATTATATTCCTTTCTCCTTCCCCTTCTTCCCTTAATACTAGTTTGGCCCATTTACCTCTGGGGGCATCTATCTGATAATAAATGTCTAGGGTGATAAAAAGGCTGAAATAACCTCCCAGAGGGAGCCTTATTATGTAAAACCTTCCAAAATTGAGTATTCATTTGTTTTTAGGAAGACTGATTCGCATAGCTCTGTTAAATTCAATAGTTTGGGATGGAGCTTTCAAACTGCATTTTCTCTCAAGCACTAGCATTCACTGTTATGTAATAACATTGTGGCCACCAATGTGGACAGTTTAGCAAGCACGTGGATGCGCTGTCCTTCAAAGCCATGCATACCATTCTTTGTAGACCTTTAAGAATCAGTCCTCTCATTTTATAGTTGGTGCATCGAGTCTCAAAGAAACTAATAGGGTTGTATTAGCTGCTACTGCTGGTAGAAATACAGCTGGGAATGTAGACTCAGTTGTTCTCTTTTTAAAGATTTATTTTATTTAAGGTCACAGTTACAGAAGGAGTTGGGGAGAGACAGATAAAGAGGTCATCCATGTGGTGGTTCACTCCCCAAGTGTCCACAAAGGTGGGGTCTGGGCCAAGCCAAAGATAGTAATCAGAGTTTACTCTGGGTCTCCTGGGTGGATCGAGGGGTTCAAGAGCTTAGTCCATTTCCACTGCTTTTTCAGTCATATTAACAGGGAGCTCCATTGGAAATGGAGCAGTGGGGAGATGAACCATTGCCTGTGTGGGATGTTGGTGTTATAGGCAGCAACTGAACTTGCTATTATGCCATAAGTCTGGCTCTGACCCAGTTTTTTTGACTCCTCACTCACTGAATCTTTCTTTCTCTTAGTTATAAAACCAATATATTTATTGTCAATACAGAAAGCAATAAAAATGAAAATTAGGAAAGCACTATTACCTCCCAGTTAATTGCTATTCACACTGTGACATATGTTCCTTTGAGGTTCATGTCTATTATGTATGTCTAAGTGCAATTAGGTGTTTGAATGTGAATTATTATGAAGCTGCAATTAAGTTTCATTGTAGCTGATTCAGAACAGATACATATTGATGATGACAAGGCTATCTCAATGTGTGTATAATGCGATTGGGGTCTCCTTGTCTTTTCCATAGGTTTGTTAAGAATGAAGAAAGCAAATTGGTTCACAAAAAGGGCAAGCTTTGATGATTGAACTCCCATTTATAGTGTATTCCTGAGAACTCAAAATTAGAGGTGGAAATGTGCAACTTAATAGGTTTAAGTAAATATAAGATGGATTAAACAGGTGCACACGATTTTAGACTACAAAATGATGCTGCAGATGCTTTGAGGCCTGCCAGACTGGCCTGGTCAGTTCAGGAGTCGATATGCCGTGCCACAATGAGCAATAGTGAGGAGAGATGAGGAAGCCACGTTGTGCTGAGACTTAAATCACAGGCCATGTTTCTGGACAGAGCAATTGGACTGAACAACTGCTTGGTAGCATTGCTAGCTGTGTGATATCAGGGGTGTGGGGTTTTGAGTCTGTTACCCTCTGCTGAATAGACATAGAAAATGTATATAGACTTTGTAAGTACCTGACATATTGAGAACATTTAATAAGTGCGAGTTTTCAAAATGTGATATGATCATATTGCTTAGTACTGTGGCATGTTCTGTCTTGCTTTAGTTTTACTTAATAGGTGATTCCAGACTGACCTGGTTTGTTGCTGCTATCTCAGAACCCTGGAGTATGTGTTCTTACTATGCAAACTATGCTACCTTGCATGGAACTGCTTCCCCGACCACTTCCATAGCCACTTAGCCACATCTGATAATTTAACTCAGAACTGTCACATAGGGTTGGCTGTGTGTCATCATTCACAGTAAGCAATCTGGGCTTCAAAAGACAAGAGTGCAGTGGAAATAAATATGTCCATAGGCAGAAATGGGGGAATTATATCCCCATACTTGCAATACAAGGATGGTCTCACAGCAAAAGGATGGATAAGCCCTTACATTGTTGGGAGACACCTCGATGACAGTATGATGGACTTCTGAGGGTACTTGGAAGACACCTAGTGAAAGACTGGAGAAGAGAGCAGTGGGGGGTGAGTGAAGGGAAATCCCAGTGCCTATTAAACTGTGTCATAAAAGAATTTAAAAATATACGTAGTAAATCTAGATTTTCTTAAAAAAAAAAAAAATAGGACAAGGAAGAACCTGGCCTTTTGTTTTTGTTCAGGCAGATCATCAGAGAAGTGAGCAAGAATATAGCATGATATGAACATGAATGGAAGACATAAAGTATGACACGTATGCCTTATGCCAACTCAAAAGATGATAGGAGGCCTCAGACCCCATCACAAAAGAGAGAAATAACTAGTGGCATCCCTACATCTCTCTGTAGTTAAAAGGAGCAAAAGGAAGCATGGCATGTCAGAAATCTATCAAGAGCTTAAACATGCAATTCTTTTCCTCTAGGGGAGGTGAGGGGGGAACAAATTTTAAAAAAAAACAGACTTATATTGAGGTTTCTGGTGGTGATCTGCATGTGCAGTAGTCAGTTAAGGGCTGGTGTTTAGTGCACAACACCAGAACATCAATGGTTATCCTCCAAATGCTGCTCTTGTCTGCTTTATTTCTTCCTTTCTTCCCTTTCTCCCACTCTGCAACTCCTACATGAAAGAAATTCTGTGCCCAAGGATTGAAAATAGTGCAGAATCTGCCCTTAAAGACTCTCCAGCCTGACGTAAAATAGTGAAGATTAAGTAAAAAGTGAAAGCCTCGCCTCAGTGAGAATGAGAGTATAGTCCTGTGACAGCACAGAGGGCCTCTCCACTCAACCTGGGGAATGACTGAAAGCTTTTTCGAAGACAGGACATCGGAGAGCTGAGCAGTGGGTAGAACACCTGTACACAGACAAGGAAGAAATTATTCAACACCATGAAAAATTTACGTGCAAGCATTTAAGAATGAACAAACACTGTGATTGGAGAGTGAGACACTTTCAACGTGGTGACATTTGTTTTTATTTATTATAAAATTTATTTGGGGTGAGGAAGAGAGAGAGATACCCCACATCTTTAATTCATTTCCCAGATGCCCTGGAGGAAGGTCTTGCTGAATTTGGCCAGAGAAGGGAACTCAAGATTTGAGCCAGCCAGGAACAAGGAGTCCAATCCACGTCTTTTTATGTGAGTGGGCAGGGAACCATCTTCCTGATACATCACTACTGCTAGCCAGGACTGCACTGGCAGGATGTTGGAGTCAGAAGCTGAAGCTGTGACTCAAACCCAGATCAGTTGTTCAGAACTGTCATCGTGAAGGGCTTGTATGATGCCTCTCAAGTTCACACCTGGAACTGAAAATCTACGTACAAGTTCACCTTCTTAACATGTATCTTCATCTGAAAATCCAGTGTGAAAAGGAGAACTCTTGATTTTTCTGTTTGAACTCTGCTTCTCCTTATCTAAATAAAGGGCAATGCAATTCACTCAATTGCTTAATTTTTTTAATGCATAGAGTTATTTTTTTCTTCACCTTCCATCTTGCATTCATTATATCATCAAGTTCTTTTAGTATAACCTGTAAAATGTTCCCAATTTATTGAGTCCAGTCATTGAACTTTTTCTGTGACTGCTTTATAGTTCAAACCTTTATAATATTTTCCAAGATTATAATATTTACAATATTTTTCCAAGACTATTTAGAAATTATGTCTTCAACTTCCTTATCTAATTACAATCCTGGTCCCCCACTCCACCCCACCCCAACCAGTCTATCCCATACTCATCTGCCTATATAGAATGTTATTTCTATGTTTGTAAGTTAAGCAATCTCCCAGTGAACTTGGACTCACACTCCAGTCCTGTATTACCTCCATTTGCATATCAGCCATAATTTCTGCTGGTCAGTCTTTTGGTTCTTGCTAACTAACTTCAACACCTGCTCTAGACTTCACCAAATTCAATCCTCAACCATTCTCTTTCCAAAGATTATCAGGAATATGAAACCCTTAGAAGTGTGCTATCCTCCATTTTACCTCCAGACTTACCTGCACTTATCCCCTTTTGCCCCTCTCTGCCAGTCTTGAAGAGTATCCCTCCTAATGTACTGCCTTCTTGTGCATTGTTCTTTCTTACGCAGTGTTTCTCCATTGGCTGTAGGAACCTTGAATCACTGGTCTACAATTTTTGCCTGCTAATACACCATAAGTTTCTTGTATCTAGTGGGATCTTGACATGTGTTATCTCCCTTAATCCCTACATTCAGTCTAGACAGGGATACTGTGATTCTCATTTTGCAGTTAGGCCCAAAGCCACCCAACTCAAGCAGAGCCAAGATTCAAACCCACACATAATTGAATCAAAAGCTCATGTTAATACCAATATTGACATATTTATGAAATGAAATTATATTCTGTGTGTAAGCCCTGAACTTATTAGCTGTTTAAATGAATATCTCCATATCTAAAGCCTAAAGGAATAATTGTATTAGTAGACAGCACTAAAGATTGTATCCATAGGGAGTTTGAAAGAAACTATCTATACCACACTTTCCTATTTTTTGTCTTGGACTGCTTGGTGCTGTTTTTTTTTTTTTTTTTTAAATAGCAATTTAACCACCTACAGAGTAACTTTGGCTTACAAATTGTCTTAGTGCACATGGATGCTGTTACTCTGTTCTTCAGTTTTTGGAGGTTTGGTTCGTTTAGGCTTAAAATAATGGATGGGTACAATTTGTAAGCACATCACAAGTGACTAAATTTGAAAAGGGAAATGTGTTTTCATACAGATTTTCTTTTCAGTCTGTTTCCGTGGAGATTAAAAAATATCTGGCCCCTGAAGCTGTACTTGCAATAGAGATATCTTTTAAAATACACAGAATCATGGGATGTTAGGGTTGGAATGTTAGTAGGAAGGGATGCCGTTGGGATAAAGAATGCAGGTTTCTGTCGCATGATTGCTTTTTAGGGGAACTGTTACGTGTGGGGTTGTGAATCATTTATTCAGTGGGGGAGTTGCTAATTTCTAAGCCTTATTTCCTGTGATTTATAAAATGTGGGCAGTATTATCACTAACCCAGAGGGTGGTCATTTCATGCTTTGCAAGTGAACCATGTATCATAGTACCTGGCCCATATGTGCTCACGTCAAGTAAGATCCTGCCCTTTCTCTCAGACCCTCATCTTCTCCCCAACTTCCATCTCCATTTTTATTCTTCTATATTCTCATTGAATATTCACAAGAATAACTTGTAAAAGCCTTGCTGCATTTCCATTCTATTTTCTTAATGCTAGAGAATTGTCATTTATACCTTGGGAATAAATGAACATTTTTCGTATTTTTTAGGTTCCAGTAGATGCCATTTCCCTCCTCTCTTCATTTTCTAAGAAAATTTAGTTCTGATATATTGATAAATATACAGACCATTATTTCTCCCCTACTTTTCCTTGAAGGAGCTAGAATATTTATCACAATTCACTCAGTAAGCATTGTTTACCTTATTTGAGAAAGATAAGATCAACATGCATTGCAAATCTTCAGTAGAATGGACTGAGGAGATAAGCCCTGTAATTTGAGTAGGTTGCTTTCAAGAGATGAAGCTATGTTTTGAAATTTAGGCCAGTTTAATTCCAAGCACTGTGCTGTGTTAATGTGGTTGTTAATACTTCAGTTTTGGGCACTGTAGTGTTAGTTCCTTGTTTATAAAATAGATTTCAAGCCCTGTTATGATTAGGGTGCAGGAAAAAGTTGAGAGAAGAGGTGGAAGATAGCAAAACATACATGCCTGCTGGACCCTCACCCAGAGAAGTCTGTCCGTACTCTAGAATTCAACTTGTAATTCCTAAATCGGGCAAATGGGACGTTTATTTTTAGTTTCTTTGTGTCATTTAGAAAGACTGTTAGACAGCAGTGACTTTCCTATTATGAAACTCTGAAGAAATAAATACTAAGTTGTAAAATTTCCAAATTCTTGCAGTTGATGCCAGTGAACAAGAATTTCTCTCACCTGGAAGAGGAGACCTTGTTTGTTCAGCTTGAGTTTGCTGAGTGTTCCTTTCTTGTGAGGTGGATCATCTCTAAGGTAGGTCTAGTGACTATTCTGTTTCAGTTTCTATTCCTTGGTGATCTATGCCCACCCTTGAACTTATTTCATACACTAGTATTTCTGCATCTCCATTGTAATGTATTACATGACTACACACGGGGCATCATCTTTTTTTTATATTGTAGTTTTATTTGTCTGTGAGGTAGAACATCCTTTTGGGAAGCTAGATGCTGTTCGTTTTGTAGAAATATTGCTGCATTCACTTATAATTCATTATATCTATGCCATACTTGAATTTGTTTCACAGGGCTTGTATTTTATAGTCTATACATCATGATCGTGATCTATTATATCTGTCTGCAAGGAGGGCATCTTTTTGTATTGAAGTGTTGTGTATTTAGATTTTATCTCAAAAGACATCTTGAGCACACAGCCTTCCTGATGCATTCATTTGACCCAATCACTTCACCACTCTCCCACCAAAGAGAAAGCAGTTTAAATAAAACTGCACCTGCTCCTGAGCTTTGCAGCATTTTAGCTTTACCCTCCTGCAATAATTCTTGATACCTCCTGATGCTGTAATTCCATTTCTGGAGTTGAAGCTCCAGAGTGATAATAACATAATGCTAGTCTGAATGCTTTACACTTCCAAGAAATCAAATAGCCAAATAAAACTTATACATAGAGCAAAACATTAGCAGTCTCTGTTAGTAGAACTTGTAATAAACATTGATTTGAAAGGCACAGTGGGGATGAGGGAGGGTGGAAAAGAATGGGATTTTCTGTTTACTGATTCACTCCCCAGTGGTTGGCAATGGCTGGTATTGAGCCATGCTGAAGCCAGGAGTCTGGAAGTTCATTTGGGTATCCGTGTGTGTGGTAGGGGTGCAAGTACTCGAGCCATCTTCTGCTTACCTAATTGTGTTAGTAGGGATTGGATTGAAAGTGGAGTGACTGGGGATGGGGGGGGGGGGGGTGACGTGATGACTCAACTGGCTAATCCTCTGTCTCCAAGTACCAGTGTCCCATGTGGATATTGGTTCAAGCCCTGGCTGCTCTTCTTCCCATCCGGCTCTCTGCTTGTGGCCTGGGAAAGCAGTACAGGATGCCCCCCCAAAACCTTGGGCCTCTGCACTCATGTGGGAGATCTGGAAGTCTTCTGGCTTTTTATCAGTCGGCTACTGCTGCTGTGGTCATGTAGGGAGTGAACCAGTGGATGGAAGAGCTTTCTCTTTCTGCCCTCCTCTCTACAAATGTACATAATAAAAATATATAGACATATTTTTAAAGATAGTGACTGGTACTTGAGCCAGCATTTTTATCTCTTTATTTAATAGTTTTTTTGAGGTAACAGGGAATTTCCATTTAATTAAAAAATTGTGCAATTCTGAACCTGGAGGTTGTTTGCATGTTTTGCTTTTTTATGGAAATCACTTGTTTCCCCTCTTGGAACAAGGATGGTTACCATGCTATAAATGAAATCTCTTTAGAGATCAGTGTCTTTTAAAGATTTATGTATATGAAAAGCAGAGTTAGAGTGACCCATCTTCCATCTGCTGATTCATCCTCCACAAAATGGCCACACTGGCCAGGCTGAAACCAGGAGTTTGTATGACGGGGTCCCAAGCTCTTGGCCATCTTCTGTTGCTTTTTTTAGCTGGGAGCTGGATCAGAAGCAGAACAGCTGGATTTCCCATCAATGCTGCTATACCTCACAGGCAAAGGCTTAATGTGCTACACCACAATGCTGGCCCCTAGAGGTCAGAATGTGAGACACGCGGGACAGAAGCATATCTGCAAATCTGTGTTTTACTCAGGAAGTAACTCTTTTTCCAAACGTTAATCCATACAATACCTCTAAATTCTCATTAGCTACAACTAATTTGTATGCCTGCCCAAGACTAATTGCTAGTAAAGTGGAATGATGAGATCATCACCCAGTGGTTCAGAGCAATCAAAGTTTAAGCCAATCACCATGCACCGTCTAGGGCTGGGAAGGGCCCATCCCAGCTGAATGCATTGCCATCTGCCTGGCTGCAGATAAAATTGGAGTTCTATTAGCAATCAAGGAGGAAATGCTTCCATTACAGAGTCAAGAGTTTTTGAATATATTGAATCTGTATTCAAGAGGAGAAATAATATTTGCTACAGCTTTAACTTTGCTGTCTCTGCATTTCTCAAAATGACTGGTAAGATTTCAATTAGGCGGAATTGTCCTTTTGGACAAAATTCATTATTTTGTTTCATTAAACAAACCTTTATTAAATATCTCTTACACGATAAGCATTGTTGTAGAGAGTAGACATACCATGGTGATAGAAATAAAATAGCTACTACTAATATAAAAACAATAGCTGGTGTTACTATGTGGCAAATAGAATGATGAATGTGTACACAGTCTTCAAATGACCTTAAAGGATAGATTTATTACAATTACCATTTTTTTCTGATGAGGAAACAATGAAACTTAGGAATCTTGACAAAGGTAGCATGCAAAGAAGTTTGAAACAAAGTGTGTGCGTCTAGAAAGCAGGAATGAGCTGAGTGGTCTTGCTTGTGGGAGCAGTGGTTTCTGAGTTTGTTCTCACTTGAAGGGCATTCCTTTTTATTATGTTCTCTCAGCCTTAAACTCCATGACATCTGTTTTTATCAAAAGTTCAGAATTTAGGAGAAAAAAAATCTGTTTAGATGGCATTTCCCTGACAACTCTATATTCTTATTTCACTGCTCTGACATCTGAGGAGCACAGTTCTGGACTGGGAGACCTTAACAGAGCTGACATTGTAATATCTCCTAACTTTGTGTTGCCATCAATAAACCTTACCATCAAATAAATCATCTAGTTTAATGAGAAGCAAGATGTGAACAACATACATCATTTTCTTGTATAATATCTTTTAAAATAATTTATCTGTGTTTTAAAATGGAGAAAGTTCCCACAAATGTAGATTTTGTATATGGTGTTGAAAAGCAGGGAGGCTGGCAAACTGCTGAAGCAGCTTAAAGGTGATCCAGAGCCCATAGAACACCTACTGGCAGGGCCTAAGCAGGTACTCCCTTCCTTGGTTGGCACATGGGCTCTCTAGTTGACCCTGCGAGCAAGCACTCTTAGAACTGATAAATTCAGTGGGCACCTAAACTTGGTACAGTACTTAGTATCTGCTGTAGACAGTAATTCCATTATGTTAGTGATTTGCAACAAGTTTTAATTCTGTGTTCGAGTTGAGTAAAGTCTGTATGGTTCATGTGGACCTGGTCTGCACGGGCATCGGCTTAAAGAGTTCCAAGTGGTTATGTCTGGCATTTGTTTGTTCCACAGTTACTATCTGACAATTCCTAACTTTTAAAAGTGTTTGTCTTATTGGTCTGAAAAAGTAGACTGAGGAGGAGAGAATTAGAATAGGTGGAGAGTTATGGAGAAAGACATCTTCTACCATTTGTTTCATGCTTCGTAATACTTGAGACAGCCAGAGGTGAACCCAGGCCCAAGCCAGGAGCCCAGAATTCTGAGTCTCCCACATGGATGGTGAAACCCAAGAACTTGAGGCAGCATTGCTCTTTGTCAGGGTTAACCTTAGCATGGAGCTTGATCTGACGTAGAGGCAAACTCCATCCTGAGCACTCTGAAAGGGAGTGTGAGGATTTTAATCTGCTGTGTGGTGATCCTTCTCTAAATTTCTTGATCCTCGAGTTTTGAACAATAGATTCCAACTTTTTGTCTTATTTAGGGCATGTTGTATGAATAAGTACTGCTGTAGCCTGCTCTTCTCAGGAGTAGAACCTACTGTGGTTCTGCTAAGACTGTAGAATGTGTCTTAAGGCCTCTGTCAGGACCTGGCACAAAGCCACTTCATGAAGTAAGAGATCCATGCCCAAGCCCAAAAGCATAGATGTGGGAATTTGTGCTTCACCTCATGCTTGAGGCAATGGAAACTTCAATTTCTACTTACCGTGTGGAGAATATTCACTGCTTAGGCAGCTCATTGATAATGTAATAGGATGTGTAAAACAGTATTTAATGACAAACAATCAACTTACCCAAAAGTAACTATTAAAGTTAATAGCTTAGTCTTAAAAGGTGCAAAACCAATGAATTTCTCCTTGTTTAAATCCAAGAGTAGTTTGGGTGTTATTCAAAATGTGCCTTGAGTCATTTTACTATGTTTAAGTATCAATTTGTCTTCATCATGGGTGCAGTTATTTTTTTCCACTTGGTTGATGATAAAATTAAATAAATCAACAGACTATTTAGCCTTAATTTTTGTTGGGACATAATTGCGCTTTAATTACTTCAGTGTTTAATTCTCTGGTGACATACAGAAGCTTCAGTCATGACATGTAACCCATCTGTAATATCAGAACCTAATTTCAGGCTTCCTAATAACAGTCCAGTTGAGAACTCCAGTTTTATGAATCTTTATAAGACCATAGAGTAACTGTTTTAAAGTCCTGTACTAGTTATGTAAGAATTCTCCAGAAGTTTCTGTGTGTGTGGTCCCTTTTCTAGTTTGAAGGCTGCCTTCTGTGCATATTTTGGGAACATAATGCAGTCAAGCTTCATGATGTCTGATAAGGGCACTAATTCCATTATGATAATAAACATGTTTTCATAATAACCTTCACTAAGCCCAAGAGCTTCCCAAGGAATCCCACCAAGAGCTACAGAATTAACATACACTTTGGTGACATTTGATATTATAAATAACAGCTTCTATTGCCACCTACTAGCTGGGAGGCCTTGAAAATGAATTTCTATTCATGAATAGATTGACAAAGAAAAAAATTACTAGAGGAGTTGTTGCTGTGGCATAGCAAGTTGAACCTTTGCCTCTGATACCAGTATTGCATCTGGGTGCCTGTTCAAAGGTCAGCTGCTCCATTTCTGGTCCAGTTCCCTGCTAATGCACTTGGGAAAGCAGCACAGTGTAGCTTAAGTGCTTGGACACTAGCACTCATATGGGAAACTCAAAAGAAACTTCAGGGTCCTGAGTGGCTTAGCCCTAGCCATTGCTGCCATTTGAGGCATGAACCAGCAGATGAAAAATCTTTCTCTGTCTCTGCTTTACTCTCTGTAGCTATGCCTTCCAAATAAACTAGAAAAAAATTTTTCTGTAAAATAAAAAAGAGAGAGAGAGACCATGGCATCTCTGATTATTGGCAGAGGCTAAGTTGGAGAATGTGGTTTTAGGGCTGACCACCAAATGGGCTTGCTAACCTAGTCTTCCCGGTCTTGGCTGTGATTGTGGAAAGTTCCCCTTATAGGAGATCCCTGATGGTACAGAGGATGAGGAGGGGCATAGCAAGGTAAGGGCTCCCCAAAAAAGATAATAACAGAGTGGGATGTTCATGGTTTCTCAAGCAAAATTTGTTAGACTGAGTTCTCAACTTCTCTAAGCACTAATTGGTTAAAGGGATGATAATGGGCAGATGTTACACTAAATGAGATCTCATTGTAAGTAATAATATCAGGAGTCAGGAAATATTCTGTGCAGACATGCATTGTCATTAAGTGTTAGCTTTACTATGAAATTTAAGCAGGAGATTCAGGAATGCACTGAAGCAATATATAATGTCAACAGTGTAATGTAAAACTCAAATCCTCCCTCGGGATGATAGTATACTGTGATGTTGCTGTTTCTTACCCATGGGTTCTCTGTCTAGCTGTCTACTGCAACCAGTGCCATGCCAGGCCAAAGCAGATTCCATAGTGCTCACAGCTTTCACATATAGGCAACAGGACCCAGGCACCTGATCTGGTTCCCAGGTAGTTGGATGTTGGAATTGAGAACAGATCTAGAACTCTAACCCAGGCACCCTGATATGGGAGTCTGGAGTCCCAGCAAAGTTTTGACCACAGCACTGAGTACTTGCTGCAGTACTGCTTTCTAGATTGTCTCCTTCTCAGTAAAAATTGTGAATAAGTATGTGTATATAACCTCTATGTGTGAAGTAATATGGTGAAATGTTAAAAATGGTCAAATTTTAAAATTAAATACATAGAAATCAACATAAATAAATATGCAGCAAAAAAGCTGGCTATTGGGAAAGGGTTCAAAATAAACTATTTTCCTTCATGAGTGATTAAGATCAACTGGGGATTCCTGTAGGAGTGAAAACCTTGTG